>NC_135498.1:81599311-81906538 GCF_052857255.1 Amblyomma americanum
CTTCCGAATGGGAACGTTGCAGCCGAACGAACCTGTTCCGGCGGGTAAAAGACGGGGGGTTGGGGCTAGGGCACCTCTCTTTAAGGCAGCTGGTGAACCGTTTTTTGTTTTTTCGCGACGTCTCAGACCCGTTCTTGCGCACCGTGTGCCAGGTGAGGCTGCGGCGATTGCTGCCCGAGTTTGTTGTTACCACAGAAGAGCTCTCGGGTGGAATTTTTGGTTACTACAAAGAGATTGTAGCAAGTGTTAGGTTTCTCTCAGCGCGTTTTCTAGCGATTATTTGTATAAAACTAAAAGAAAGAAGTTGTACCATGATCTTTGTGATATTGTTTTCCCAGAGCCTATGTACAGGGCCTAGTACAGTGGAGGTCCTGGAGCTGATGTTTTAAAAAGGGTAAAGAAAATGCAGGTGCCACCAGGAGTAAAGACCTTCTTTTTTAAATTACACACCGGGACACTCCCAGTTAAAAAGTTTTTGGAAGGAAAGGATTTCTTTTTACCGTGGGGATCGAACTGCTTAATTTGTAAACAGCCCGAAACAATAGACCATGTTTTTTTGCATTGCTGGGAAGGGGTTTATTTTTGGGATGTGTTACAAAGGACAATAAAGAAAGAGCTACCACTTGACGCGCAGGGAATTCGTTATTTAAGCACAGACAATGAGGATGGGGTACCATTTGATCTCATAATGCTCTTGGGCCTCCACAGTATATGGCGCTCCAGAATGGCAGGCTATTATTGTGACAAAGACGCACGACCTGCCCGAATTTATTTTCGGGAAAGAATGGACTGCTTTCTGGCCATCCAGAAAGCAGCTGCGGAGCCTCCCGAGTGGCTCTCGAGGCTAGAGCCGCTCTGTATGCTTCGTGAATTTTAGTATGACGAAGCCAGACTCATGATGGCGGACCACGACAGATTCGTATGTACATAGCGTTTTGTGTGTTTTTTGTTGAGTGTTTTTTGTGTAAATGTTATGGGTCAAAGCCAGGCAATAAAGACTGAGCTAGCCGGGCGACGACTTCCCCGTTTCCTCCGGGGCTACATAGAGATAGGCCAGCTAGAGTGGACACAAGGAACAGCCTTCTTTGTCCTCACAGGCGCTTTGGCATGCAGCCGCAGATAACATTGCGAAACAAGGGCTTCCGTTACAATCAGACAGAAGGAATATGGGATGCAGAGCTAAAAAACGAAAAGAAGCGCTCAACGTGTGGCTCGAACCCATGACCCTGAGATTAAGAGTCTCATGCTCTACCGACTGCAGGTTTTGCATTGCTCTCGGGTGCACATTCAGAAGTTACACCGGATTTTTGCCGTCTTTATATGGGCTTCCGAATGGGAACGTTGCAGCCGAACGAACCTGTTCCGGCGGGTAAAAGACGGGGGGTTGGGGCTAGGGCACCTCTCTTTAAGGCAGCTGGTGAACCGTTTTTTGTTTTTTCGCGACGTCTCAGACCCGTTCTTGCGCACCGTGTGCCAGGTGAGGCTGCGGCGATTGCTGCCCGAGTTTGTTGTTACCACAGAAGAGCTCTCGGGTGGAATTTTTGGTTACTACAAAGTGATTGTAGCAAGTGTTAGGTTTCTCTCAGCGCGTTTTCTAGCGATTATTTGTATAAAACTAAAAGAAAGAAGTTGTACCATGATCTTTGTGATATTGTTTTCCCAGAGCCTATGTACAGGGCCTAGTACAGTGGAGGTCCTGGAGCTGATGTTCTAAAAAGGGTAAAGAAAATGCAGGTGCCACCAGGAGTAAAGACCTTCTTTTTTAAATTACACACCGGGACACTCCCAGTTAAAAAGTTTTTGGAAGGAAAGGATTTCTTTTTACCGTGGGGATCGAACTGCTTAATTTTTAAACAGCCCGAAACAATAGACCATGTTTTTTTGCATTGCTGGGAAGGGGTTTATTTTTGGGATGTGTTACAAAGGACAATAAAGAAAGAGCTACCACTTGACGCGCAGGGAATTCGTTATTTAAGCACAGACAATGAGGATGGGGTACCATTTGATCTCATAATGCTCTTGGGCCTCCACAGTATATGGCGCTCCAGAATGGCAGGCTATTATTGTGACAAAGACGCACGACCTGCCCGAATTTATTTTCGGGAAAGAATGGACTGCTTTCTGGCCATCCAGAAAGCAGCTGCGGAGCCTCCCGAGTGGCTCTCGAGGCTAGAGCCGCTCTGTATGCTTCGTGAATTTTAGTATGACGAAGCCAGACTCATGATGGCTGACCACGACAGATTCGTATGTACATAGCGTTTTGTGTGTTTTTTGTTGAGTGTTTTTTGTGTAAATGTTATGGGTCAAAGCCAGGCAATAAAGACTGAGCTAGCCGGGCGACGACTTCCCCGTTTCCTCCGGGGCTACATAGAGATAGGCCAGCTAGAGTGGACACAAGGAACAGCCTTCTTTGTCCTCACAGGCGCTTTGGCATGCAGCCGCAGATAACATTGCGAAACAAGGGCTTCCGTTACAATCAGACAGAAGGAATATGGGATGCAGAGCTAAAAAACGAAAAGAAGCGTTCAACGTGTGGCTCGAACCCATGACCCTGAGATTAAGAGTCTCATGCTCTACCGACTGCAGGTTTTGCATTGCTCTCGGGTGCACATTCAGAAGTTACACCGGATTTTTGCCGTCTTTATATGGGCTTCCGAATGGGAACGTTGCAGCCGAACGAACCTGTTCCGGCGGGTAAAAGACGGGGGGTTGGGGCTAGGGCACCTCTCTTTAAGGCAGCTGGTGAACCGTTTTTTGTTTTTTCGCGACGTCTCAGACCCGTTCTTGCGCACCGTGTGCCAGGTGAGGCAGCGGCGATTGCTGCCCGAGTTTGTTGTTACCACAGAAGAGCTCTCGGGTGGAATTTTTGGTTACTACAAAGAGATTGTAGCAAGTGTTAGGTTTCTCTCAGCGCGTTTTCTAGCGATTATTTGTATAAAACTAAAAGAAAGAAGTTGTACCATGATCTTTGTGATATTGTTTTCCCAGAGCCTATGTACAGGGCCTAGTACAGTGGAGGTCCTGGAGCTGATGTTCTAAAAAGGGTAAAGAAAATGCAGGTGCCACCAGGAGTAAAGACCTTCTTTTTTAAATTACACACCGGGACACACCCAGTTAAAAAGTTTTTGGAAGGAAAGGATTTCTTTTTACCGTGGGGATCGAACTGCTTAATTTGTAAACAGCCCGAAACAATAGACCATGTTTTTTTGCATTGCTGGGAAGGGGTTTATTTTTGGGATGTGTTACAAAGGACAATAAAGAAAGAGCTACCACTTGACGCGCAGGGAATTCGTTATTTAAGCACAGACAATGAGGATGGGGTACCATTTGATCTCATAATGCTCTTGGGCCTCCACAGTATATGGCGCTCCAGAATGGCAGGCTATTATTGTGACAAAGACGCACGACCTGCCCGAATTTATTTTCGGGAAAGAATGGACTGCTTTCTGGCCATCCAGAAAGCAGCTGCGGAACCTCCCGAGTGGCTCTCGAGGCTAGAGCCGCTCTGTATGCTTCGTGAATTTTAGTATGACGAAGCCAGACTCATGATGGCTGACCACGACAGATTCGTATGTACATAGCGTTTTGTGTGTTTTTTGTTGAGTGTTTTTTGTGTAAATGTTATGGGTCAAAGCCAGGCAATAAAGACTGAGCTAGCCGGGCGACGACTTCCCCGTTTCCTCCGGGGCCACATAGAGATAGGCCAGCTAGAGTGGACACAAGGAACAGCCTTCTTTGTCCTCACAGGCGCTTTGGCATGCAGCCGCAGATAACATTGCGAAACAAGGGCTTCCGTTACAATCAGACAGAAGGAATATGGGATGCAGAGCTAAAAAAGAAAAGCAGCGCCCAACGTCGGGCTCGAACCCACGACCCTGAGATTAAGAGTCTCATGCTCTACCGACTGAGCTAGCCGGGCGACGACTTCCCCGTTTCCTCCGGGGCCACATAGAGATAGGCCAGCTAGAGTGGACACAAGGAACAGCCTTCTTTGTCCTCACAGGCGCTTTGGCATGCTGCCGCAGATAACATTGCGAAACAAGGGCTTCCGTTACAATCAGACAGAAGGAATATGGGATGCAGAGCTAAAAAAAAAGCAGCGCCCAACGTGGGGCTCGAACCCACGACCCTGAGATTAAGAGTCTCATGGTCTACCGACTGAGCTAGCCGGGCGACGACTTCCCCGTTTCCTCCGGGGCTACATAGAGATAGGCCAGCTAGAGTGGACACAAGGAACAGCCTTCTTTGTCCTCACAGGCGCTTTGGCATGCAGCCGCAGATAACATTGCGAAACAAGGGCTTCCGTTACAATCAGACAGATGGAATATGGGATGCAGAGCTAAAAAAAAAGCAGCGCCCAACGTGGGGCTCGAACCCACGACCCTGAGATTAAGAGTCTCATGCTCTACCGACTGAGCTAGCCGGGCGACGACTTCCCCTTTTCCTCCGGGGCCACATAGATATAGGCCAGCTAGAGTGGACACAAGGAACAGCCTTCTTTGTCCTCACAGGCGCTTTGGCATGCAGCCGCAGATAACAGTGCGAAACAAGGGCTTCCGTTACATTCAGACAGAAGGAATATGGTATGCAGAGCTAAAAAAAAAGCAGCGCCCAACGTGGGGCTCGAACCCACGACCCTGAGATTAAGAGTCTCATGCTCTACCGACTGAGCTAGCCGGGCGACGACTTCCCCGTTTCCTCCGGGGCCACATAGAGATAGGCCAGCTAGAGTGGACACAAGGAACAGCCTTCTTTGTCCTCAGGTTCTTTGGCATGCAGCCGCAGATAACAGTGCGAAACAAGGGCTTCCGTTAAAATCAGACAGAAGGAATATGGGATGCAGAGGGAAAAAAAAGGAAGCGCCCAACGTAGGGCGACCCTGAGATTAAGAGTCTCATGCTCTACCGACTGAGCAATCCGGGCGACGACTTCCCCGTTTCCTCCGGGGCCACATAGATATAGGCCAGCTAGAGTGGACACAAGGAACAGCCTTCTTTGTCCTCACAGGCGCTTTGGCATGGAGCCGCAGATAACAGTGCGAAACAAGGGCTTCCGTTACATTCAGACAGAAGGAATATGGGATGCAGAGCTAAAAAAAAAGCAGCGCCCAACGTGGGGCTCGAACCCACGACCCTGAGATTAAAAGTCTCATGCTCTACCGACTGAGCTAGCCGGGCGACGACTTCCCCGTTTCCTCCGGGGCTACATAGAGATAGGCCAGCTAGAGTGGACACAAGGAACAGCCTTCTTTGTCCTCACAGGCGCTTTGGCATGCAGCCGCAGATAACATTGCGAAACAAGGGCTTCCGTTACAATCAGACAGAAGGAATATGGGATGCAGAGCTAAAAAACGAAAAGAAGCGCTCAACGTGTGGCTCGAACCCATGACCCTGAGATTAAGAGTCTCATGCTCTACCGACTGCAGGTTTTGCATTGCTCTCGGGTGCACATTCAGAAGTTACACCGGATTTTTGCCGTCTTTATATGGGCTTCCGAATGGGAACGTTGCAGCCGAACGAACCTGTTCCGGCGGGTAAAAGACGGGGGGTTGGGGCTAGGGCACCTCTCTTTAAGGCAGCTGGTGAACCGTTTTTTGTTTTTTCGCGACGTCTCAGACCCGTTCTTGCGCACCGTGTGCCAGGTGAGGCTGCGGCGATTGCTGCCCGAGTTTGTTGTTACCACAGAAGAGCTCTCGGGTGGAATTTTTGGTTACTACAAAGAGATTGTAGCAAGTGTTAGGTTTCTCTCAGCGCGTTTTCTAGCGATTATTTGTATAAAACTAAAAGAAAGAAGTTGTACCATGATCTTTGTGATATTGTTTTCCCAGAGCCTATGTACAGGGCCTAGTACAGTGGAGGTCCTGGAGCTGATGTTTTAAAAAGGGTAAAGAAAATGCAGGTGCCACCAGGAGTAAAGACCTTCTTTTTTAAATTACACACCGGGACACTCCCAGTTAAAAAGTTTTTGGAAGGAAAGGATTTCTTTTTACCGTGGGGATCGAACTGCTTAATTTGTAAACAGCCCGAAACAATAGACCATGTTTTTTTGCATTGCTGGGAAGGGGTTTATTTTTGGGATGTGTTACAAAGGACAATAAAGAAAGAGCTACCACTTGACGCGCAGGGAATTCGTTATTTAAGCACAGACAATGAGGATGGGGTACCATTTGATCTCATAATGCTCTTGGGCCTCCACAGTATATGGCGCTCCAGAATGGCAGGCTATTATTGTGACAAAGACGCACGACCTGCCCGAATTTATTTTCGGGAAAGAATGGACTGCTTTCTGGCCATCCAGAAAGCAGCTGCGGAGCCTCCCGAGTGGCTCTCGAGGCTAGAGCCGCTCTGTATGCTTCGTGAATTTTAGTATGACGAAGCCAGACTCATGATGGCGGACCACGACAGATTCGTATGTACATAGCGTTTTGTGTGTTTTTTGTTGAGTGTTTTTTGTGTAAATGTTATGGGTCAAAGCCAGGCAATAAAGACTGAGCTAGCCGGGCGACGACTTCCCCGTTTCCTCCGGGGCTACATAGAGATAGGCCAGCTAGAGTGGACACAAGGAACAGCCTTCTTTGTCCTCACAGGCGCTTTGGCATGCAGCCGCAGATAACATTGCGAAACAAGGGCTTCCGTTACAATCAGACAGAAGGAATATGGGATGCAGAGCTAAAAAACGAAAAGAAGCGCTCAACGTGTGGCTCGAACCCATGACCCTGAGATTAAGAGTCTCATGCTCTACCGACTGCAGGTTTTGCATTGCTCTCGGGTGCACATTCAGAAGTTACACCGGATTTTTGCCGTCTTTATATGGGCTTCCGAATGGGAACGTTGCAGCCGAACGAACCTGTTCCGGCGGGTAAAAGACGGGGGGTTGGGGCTAGGGCACCTCTCTTTAAGGCAGCTGGTGAACCGTTTTTTGTTTTTTCGCGACGTCTCAGACCCGTTCTTGCGCACCGTGTGCCAGGTGAGGCTGCGGCGATTGCTGCCCGAGTTTGTTGTTACCACAGAAGAGCTCTCGGGTGGAATTTTTGGTTACTACAAAGAGATTGTAGCAAGTGTTAGGTTTCTCTCAGCGCGTTTTCTAGCGATTATTTGTATAAAACTAAAAGAAAGAAGTTGTACCATGATCTTTGTGATATTGTTTTCCCAGAGCCTATGTACAGGGCCTAGTACAGTGGAGGTCCTGGAGCTGATGTTCTAAAAAGGGTAAAGAAAATGCAGGTGCCACCAGGAGTAAAGACCTTCTTTTTTAAATTACACACCGGGACACTCCCAGTTAAAAAGTTTTTGGAAGGAAAGGATTTCTTTTTACCGTGGGGATCGAACTGCTTAATTTTTAAACAGCCCGAAACAATAGACCATGTTTTTTTGCATTGCTGGGAAGGGGTTTATTTTTGGGATGTGTTACAAAGGACAATAAAGAAAGAGCTACCACTTGACGCGCAGGGAATTCGTTATTTAAGCACAGACAATGAGGATGGGGTACCATTTGATCTCATAATGCTCTTGGGCCTCCACAGTATATGGCGCTCCAGAATGGCAGGCTATTATTGTGACAAAGACGCACGACCTGCCCGAATTTATTTTCGGGAAAGAATGGACTGCTTTCTGGCCATCCAGAAAGCAGCTGCGGAGCCTCCCGAGTGGCTCTCGAGGCTAGAGCCGCTCTGTATGCTTCGTGAATTTTAGTATGACGAAGCCAGACTCATGATGGCTGACCACGACAGATTCGTATGTACATAGCGTTTTGTGTGTTTTTTGTTGAGTGTTTTTTGTGTAAATGTTATGGGTCAAAGCCAGGCAATAAAGACTGAGCTAGCCGGGCGACGACTTCCCCGTTTCCTCCGGGGCTACATAGAGATAGGCCAGCTAGAGTGGACACAAGGAACAGCCTTCTTTGTCCTCACAGGCGCTTTGGCATGCAGCCGCAGATAACATTGCGAAACAAGGGCTTCCGTTACAATCAGACAGAAGGAATATGGGATGCAGAGCTAAAAAACGAAAAGAAGCGCTCAACGTGTGGCTCGAACCCATGACCCTGAGATTAAGAGTCTCATGCTCTACCGACTGCAGGTTTTGCATTGCTCTCGGGTGCACATTCAGAAGTTACACCGGATTTTTGCCGTCTTTATATGGGCTTCCGAATGGGAACGTTGCAGCCGAACGAACCTGTTCCGGCGGGTAAAAGACGGGGGGTTGGGGCTAGGGCACCTCTCTTTAAGGCAGCTGGTGAACCGTTTTTTGTTTTTTCGCGACGTCTCAGACCCGTTCTTGCGCACCGTGTGCCAGGTGAGGCAGCGGCGATTGCTGCCCGAGTTTGTTGTTACCACAGAAGAGCTCTCGGGTGGAATTTTTGGTTACTACAAAGAGATTGTAGCAAGTGTTAGGTTTCTCTCAGCGCGTTTTCTAGCGATTATTTGTATAAAACTAAAAGAAAGAAGTTGTACCATGATCTTTGTGATATTGTTTTCCCAGAGCCTATGTACAGGGCCTAGTACAGTGGAGGTCCTGGAGCTGATGTTCTAAAAAGGGTAAAGAAAATGCAGGTGCCACCAGGAGTAAAGACCTTCTTTTTTAAATTACACACCGGGACACACCCAGTTAAAAAGTTTTTGGAAGGAAAGGATTTCTTTTTACCGTGGGGATCGAACTGCTTAATTTGTAAACAGCCCGAAACAATAGACCATGTTTTTTTGCATTGCTGGGAAGGGGTTTATTTTTGGGATGTGTTACAAAGGACAATAAAGAAAGAGCTACCACTTGACGCGCAGGGAATTCGTTATTTAAGCACAGACAATGAGGATGGGGTACCATTTGATCTCATAATGCTCTTGGGCCT
Source organism: Amblyomma americanum (assembly GCF_052857255.1). Taxonomy (NCBI): domain Eukaryota; kingdom Metazoa; phylum Arthropoda; class Arachnida; order Ixodida; family Ixodidae; genus Amblyomma; species Amblyomma americanum. The sequence continues at coordinate 81,608,153 of NC_135498.1, forward strand.
CCACAGTATATGGCGCTCCAGAATGGCAGGCTATTATTGTGACAAAGACGCACGACCTGCCCGAATTTATTTTCGGGAAAGAATGGACTGCTTTCTGGCCATCCAGAAAGCAGCTGCGGAACCTCCCGAGTGGCTCTCCAGGCTAGAGCCGCTCTGTATGCTTCGTGAATTTTAGTATGACGAAGCCAGACTCATGATGGCTGACCACGACAGATTCGTATGTACAGTACTCACGGATTGAAATAGGACATTCTGAGCGCAAGCCTTGCAGTGCCACGCAGGCATGTGGTAAACCACAGTCCGGCTCGTTGGCTACTGGAAGGAACAATTCTGCTTTGTAGATGTTCTCCCCCTCGCGCCATACCACAATGCACCACCTTGGTTCTATGAGCATCTACTGGCGGCGCTCCATGAAGCGACGGCCACGCGCTCCGAATGTCCTATTTCAATCCGTGAGTACTGTACATAGCGTTTTGTGTGTTTTTTGTTGAGTGTTTTTTGTGTAAATGTTATGGGTCAAAGCCAGGCAATAAAGACTGAGCTAGCCGGGCGACGACTTCCCCGTTTCCTCCGGGGCCACATAGAGATAGGCCAGCTAGAGTGGACACAAGGAACAGCCTTCTTTGTCCTCACAGGCGCTTTGGCATGCAGCCGCAGATAACATTGCGAAACAAGGGCTTCCGTTACAATCAGACAGAAGGAATATGGGATGCAGAGCTAAAAAAGAAAAGCAGCGCCCAACGTCGGGCTCGAACCCACGACCCTGAGATTAAGAGTCTCATGCTCTACCGACTGAGCTAGCCGGGCGACGACTTCCCCGTTTCCTCCGGGGCCACATAGAGATAGGCCAGCTAGAGTGGACACAAGGAACAGCCTTCTTTGTCCTCACAGGCGCTTTGGCATGCTGCCGCAGATAACATTGCGAAACAAGGGCTTCCGTTACAATCAGACAGAAGGAATATGGGATGCAGAGCTAAAAAAAAGAAAAGCAGCGCCCAACGTGGGGCTCGAACCCACGACCCTGAGATTAAGAGTCTCATGGTCTACCGACTGAGCTAGCCGGGTTTTTTTTTCTTTATTGCCGGTAAACAATACATACGCAGAAATAAAAATCTCCAGCCACACTTTGGCCGAGACAATGGGTTAAAACATTTTCATATTAATCAGTTCATCCATAACTGCCACCCAGTCCGGCGGCTGGGGTTGACTGCGGAGAACACCTCTCAGAAAAACTGCACTTTCTATAAAGTTTTCTCTCACTGGTCGCACATTTGCGTCGGCGTGCCTGGCCGCCATTCTCGTTTTCCAGATGCTGTGGAGGCCCAGTAGCATAAACATGTCGTAAGGAACTTCCTCACTTTCTATAGGTAGAAACCGGATGCCACAAGGAGTTACAGGTAGTTCTTTCTTTAATGTTCTTTGCAAGATGTCCCAGTGGAAAACCGGGTCCCAGCAGTCGATAAACACAAGTTCGATGGTCTCGGGTTTTTTGCAGAGTATGCAGTCGGTGGTCCAGGGCACGAAAATGCCTTTATCGTTTAGCCATGTTTTCACCGGAAGGGTACCAGTATGAAGTTTAAAGAAAAAGGATTTGACAGTCGGTCTTACCGGCATCTTCTTAACTCGCTTTAGCACATTTTTGCCTGGGCCTCCGCAGTAAAAGGAACGGTATAAGGGAGCAGGTATAAATATATCTAGCAAATCTTTGTACAGTTTTTTCCTGGGTACAGCACATAGATACAGTGTAGAAAAGTGAGCGTTCAAAGTGCGAAAGGCTGCCACAACTTCACGCAAAAAACCTGTTACAGCACGATTCGTGGCCGGGTAACTGGACACAACAAATTCCGGCAACACGTTGCCTAAGCGCACCTGCAACATTGTGCGCAACAAAGGATCGGTTTGATCACGTAGAAACAAAAATCTTGAGAGAACTTGCTTCAGAAACAAATTAGAAAGACCAAGGCCGCCCCTTTTGACCGGAAGGAACTGATTAACTGGACTTGTTCGCTCCCAATTTGAGCTTCAAATAAAGACAGCAAACACTCTATGCAGCTTCTGCAGGTTTGCTCGGGTAATGAGCACGAACTGAAATAAATACCAAATTCTGGCTATTAAAATACATTGCACACACTTGCGCGCGCGAAAACAGACAGGTCACGTCCTTTCCAGCCATCCGCTTTTTCCCTAGCACTCTGCGTTATCTTACCCAACAACTCCGTACTGCTTTGATAGTGCTCCAAGGGTACCCCCAAGTACTTCGCAGGGGAGGTCGTCCATTTCATGTTAGCAAACACGGCAGGTGTGCTGTCCCAATCACCGTGCCAAATACCTATGCACTTATCCCAGTTAATTTCGGACCCAGTCTTTTTGCAATATTCCCCCGCAACTTTCACAACTCTTTCACAACTTCTTTAACGCTTTCTTGATCCGCGCAAAAAATAGCAATATCATCAGCGTAAGCAAGCACTTTTACTTGCGCCGACAGAAGAGTGAAACCGCAGATTCCATCATTGTGTAACAGTGATAACAGAAAAGGCTCAAGGTAGATCGCAAAGAGCAAAGGCGAGAGCGGGCAACCCTGCCTGACCGAAGAACCCACAGGTACAGGTTCAGTCAGCTGTTTGTTCACTATAATTCGGGTAACACAGTTGTCGTACGCCATCTGTACACCTTGTATTATCACAGAGCCGACGTTGGCATATTCTAGAATGGCGAAAAGAATGTCGTGCGACACTCGATCGAAGGCCTTTGCAAGGTCAAGCTGTATCATGGCAACTCGGCCCCCGAAGGCATCGCATCATTCAAGAACAGTTCTAGCAATGTGAACATTTGTTCCAATGGTGCGACCTTTAATACCGCACGTTTGGTGGGGCCCTACAAGGTCCTTTATGACCTTTTGCAGTCTGTAGGCAAGAATCTTCATAAACACTTTATAGTCAACGTTGGTTAGGCTTATCGGCCGATAAGCCCCAACGGACAGAAGTTTAGCCTGGTCCTCACTCTTGGGTATTAAAACCACGTGTGCTGTTTTAAATGATGGTGGCATTTTTGTCTCATAAATTTCGGTGAAGACGCAGTGGAGAGCTTGGGTGAGTTCGGCTTTGAACTTCTTATAAAATTCGCTACCTAGGCCGTCAGGACCGGGAGATTTTCCGGCACTCAGCTCTTCGATTGCTCTTCCCACTTCGCTTACGCTGATTGGTACCTCCAGCCCTTGTTTTATATAGTCTCCTAGTTTTGGCATACGGGACAAGAACGTGTTTGCAAACCCCTCTTCTTCAAGCCGTCGCCGCCCAAGCAATTCCCGATACTGCTCAACAAACGCCAACTGAATCACTTTGCTATCATTCGTTACCTCGTTTCTGTACCTGATTTGTCTTACTTCGTTCTGAGTCGCGTACTTCTTTTCGTCACTAAGCGAGCGTTTAGTAGGTACTTGGTCAAGCCAGAGACATTCAGTCCGGGCCCGTATCATGGCGGCTGTATACTTGTCTTTTTCGATAATCTCAAGTTTACTTTTTGTATCTCTTATTTCTTTCTTATATCTTCCCGGCTGGGAACTTTCCAGGCTTACGAGCAAGTCAAGTTGGCAATGTAGTTCTTTTTCTTTAACACGTTTATCGTGGCATATAATGCTTGCCCTTTCAATCGCGTTTTTTTTCACTTGCTGTTTGAAATTTTCCCACCTAATTACCCAGTTCCCAGGCTCTGCTGATAGCAATACTTTAATGCATTCATTAACTTTAATGCCGAAGCGTTCATCCTCGAGTAACTGTGCGTTAAACTTCCACAGGTCCCACGAGAAACGAGATTTCTTGTCTTTATTCCCCAGGGTAAAAGTAACTAAGCTGTGGTCGGTAAAAGACATGTGTTTCACCTCGTAGCTATTGCACAAAGGAATCAGATCAAGCGACACATACGCTCTGTCAAGTCTCGCGTGACTTTCGCCCTGTAAGTGAGTAAAATGCGGCGCTACCGAAAGAACTTCAGCAACATCATCTAAACCATTTTCTTGCACAATCGAATTCAACAATTCCGCACTTTTGTCACGAAGGAGTCTTTTTGTAATTCTATCCTCTGCTTTACAAACGCAGTTAAAGTCGCCCAACAGCACAATTAACCGATCACAGCACACATATTGTTCAAGGCGCTCAAAAAATTCCTTGCGCTCGTTCTCCCTGTTAGGGGCATACACGCATATGACTCTCCATAGCAAATTGCAATAAAAAGAATTACTACTACCAAACGGCCAGTTTGACACACAGTTAAATACTGCTCCACAATCCCCAGAGAATTCCTAATAAATACAGCACAACCGCCCGATGTGCCAGAGGAATGGCACACACAAACATTGTAGCGTGCCGTAAAAGGCTGCACCATAAGGTCCGCCTGTTCCTGTCTTTCGACTTTCGTCTCCTGTACGGCTATTATGTCTAGGTCATTATCAACGAACAGTCGGCTTAGTTGGTACTGACGCTTCTTGGAAGCCAGTCCCCTGACATTAATTGTTGCAATGCGCAACGCTCTAAGAGGTGTAGAAGCCATCTAGTTTAGGTACAGGAGCCATATGGTGCATACCTCGGGACACAAGGCGACGGTGCGGGTGACTTGCCGAGTCTAAGGTGTTCGGTGGGTGCGGTGGCGGTAATCCAGCATCTTTTACACAAGTTCCTCTTGCGTATGGACTGGAAAATCAGCCCATGCAGTCCGACACCGAAAAAGGCCATTTCACGCCCACAGAAACCACTCACAGGGCACTCACTCCAACTAAGGCGGCGGCTTAGCCGGCGCTCGTTGATCGGCCTGTACATTCGGCCGCGGTTTCAACGTCGGTCGCCTGACACCAACAGTCTTCTGCGGTGGCTCGTCGCCTTCGCTCACTTTGGGCTCTCCACTCGCGCTGTGCTCGTGCGGTCGCTTCCCTGCTTGGTTGCTGGTTGATGCATGTGACACTTCCATGCTGTCACCATGCTGGGGAACGACGGGAGCTGACGCCCCACCGCTCAAGACTTCGTCCGTTGGCGCCTTGACTTCTGCAGGTTGCGCTGCCTGTTGCTGCCGCTTACTGCTGTGCTCCTCTACGCTTGTGGATATTTCCGGAGGGGGCACAGCTGGGGCCTTCTTCTCCACGCTGTCCCCTGCCTCTGCTGCAGCATCTTCTGCGTCAGCCTCGTCCATGACAAGTTCGGACGAGATGTCAGTGTTGATTGGGACGGCAGCACTCGCGTACGTGCGTACGCAGCTGCTTTCTTCGTGCCCGTAGCGACGACAGGCGCCGCATCGTGGAACCTTGCACTCACGGCGAATGTGCCCAGTACCGTGGCAGCGCAGACACAGCGGAGCTCTGCCCGGTAGAACCACGAGAGCCAGCTCACCGCCAACCCTGACTTCGTGAGGGAGGTCTTCCAGCTTCACGCCAGGGTTCATTTTCAATGAAACCAAGCGTGTCGTCGACCCCTTGCTGGCGACACCCTGGACGCGCCACCGCTCCTTGGAGACTTCGCTCACCTTGCCGTACGGAGCAAAGGCTACCCTCACGTCTTCGTCGGGCACGTTGTGCAGCAGCCAGTGCAGCTTGACGCGGACGTCCTGGTTTGCCGGGTCGATGACGAGACAGCGGCGGTCCTTGACTTTCAGTGCGCCGGCAGAAAGAATTTTCGTCACCGCCTCAGCACTCGCGAAAGTAACAGTCCATACATGGCTCATGCGATACGCCCCCAAGGCGATAACCTCGGGGAGCAGCATCAGCTGAGCCAGCGCATCCCTGAAATCTTCGACCCGATAAGGACGGGCCCGCACGTCAGCGTGCAAAAAAACTGCGTTTAACACAACACGTCCTGTAGGAAGGGTAGGCAGAATCACCTGATGCTCTTCATCCGAGGCAAAAGCCCTGTTTCCGCGGCCAGACATGGCCGCTGTAGCTGCTCCAACGGAGCCCGTCATCGCACGTCCGTCACGCTCGGTGGCCGGAAGTCGAATCCTCGACTGAGCTAGCCGGGCGACGACTTCCCCGTTTCCTCCGGGGCCACATAGAGATAGGCCAGCTAGAGTGGACACAAGGAACAGCCTTCTTTGTCCTCACAGGCACTTTGGCATGCAGCCGCAGATAACAGTGCGAAACAAGGGCTTCCGTTACAATCAGACAGAAGGAATATGGGATGCAGAGCTAAAAAAAGAAAAGCAGCGCCCAACGTGGGGCTCGAACCCACGACCCTGAGATTAAGAGTCTCATGCTCTACCGACTGAGCTAGCCGGGCGACGACTTCCCCATTTCCTCCGGGGCCACATAGAGATAGGCCAGCTAGAGTGGACACAAGGAACAGCCTTCTTTGCCCTCACAGGAGCTTTGGCATGCAGCCGCAGATAACATTGCGAAACAAGGGCTTCCGTTACAATCAGACAGATGGAATATGGGATGCAGAGCTAAAAAAAGAAAAGCAGCGCCCAACATGGGGCTCGAACCCACGACCCTGAGATTAAGAGTCTCATGCTCTACCGACTGAGCTAGCCGGGCTTTTTTTTTTCTTTATTACCGGTAAACAATACATAAAAATCTCTAGCCACACTTTGGCCGAGACAATGGGTTAAAACTTTTTCATGTTAATCAGTTCATCCATAACTGCAACCCAGTCCGGCGGCTGGGGTTGACTGCGGAGAACATCTCTCAGGAAAACTGCACTTTCTATAAAGTTTTCTCTCACTGGTCGCACATTTGCGTCGGCGTGCCTGGCCGCCATTCTCGTTTTCCAGATGCTGTGGAGGCCCAGTAGCATAAACATGTCGTAAGGAACCTCCTCACTTTCTACAGGTAGAAACCGGATGCCATAAGGAGTTACAGGTAGTTCTTTCTTCAATGTTCTTTGCAAGATGTCCCAGTGGAAAACCGGGTCCCAGCAGTCGATAAACACATGTTCGATGGTCTCGGGTTTTTTGCAGAGTATGCAGTCGGTGGTCCAGGGCACAAAAATGCCTTTATCGTTTAGCCACGTTTTCACAGGAAGGGTACCGGTATGAAGTTTAAAGAAAAAGGATTTGACAGTCGGTCTTACCGGCATCTTCTTAACTCGCTTTAACACATCTTTGCCTGGGCCTCCGCAGCAAAAGGAACGGTATAAGGGAGCAGGTATAAATATATCTAGCAAATCTTTGTAGTTTTTTCCTGGGTACAGCAGATAGATACTGTGTAGAAAAGTGAGCGCTCAAAGTGCGAAAGGCTGCCACAACTTCACGCAAAAAACCTGTTACAGCACGATTCGTGGCCGGGTAACTGGACACAACAAATTCCGGCAACACGTTGCCTAAGCGCACCTGCAACATTGTGCGCAACAAGGGATCGGTTTGATCACGTAGAAACAAAAATCTTGAGACAACTTGCTTCAGAAACAAATTAGAAAGACCAAGGCCGCCCCTTTTGACCAGAAGGAACAGATTAACTCGACTTGTTCGCTCCCAATTTGAGCTCCAAATAAAGACAGCAAACACTCTATGCAGCTTCTGCAGGTTTGCTGGGGTAATGAGCACGAACTGCAATATATACCAAATTCTGGCTATTAAAAATACATTGCACACACTTGCGCGCGCGAAAACAGAAAGGTCACGTCCTTTCCAGCCATCCGCTTTTCTCCTTGCACTCTGCGTTATCTCACCCCACAACTCCGTACTGCTTTTATAGTGCTCCAAGGGTACCCCCAAGTACTTCGCAGGGGCGGTCGTCCATTTCATGTTAGCAAACACGGCAGGTGTGCTGTCCCAATCACCGTGCCAAAAACCTATGCACTTATCCCAGTTAATTTCGGACCCAGTCTTTTTGCAATATTCCCCCGCAACTTTCACAACTTCTTTAACGCTTTCTTGATCCGCGCAAAAAACAGCAAGATCATCAGCGTAAGCAAGCACTTTTACTTGCGCCGACAGAAGAGTGAAACCGCAGATCCCATCATTGTGCAACAGTGATAACAGAAAAGGCTCAAGGTAGATTGCAAAGAGCAAAGGCGAGAGCGGGCAACCCTGCCTGACCGAAGAACACACAGGTACAGGTTCAGTCAGCTGTTTGTTCACTATAATTCGGGTAACACAGTTGTCGTACGCCATCTGTACACCTTGTATTATCACAGAGCCGACGTTGGCATATTCTAGAATGGCGAAAAGAATGTCGTGCGACACTCGATCGAAGGCCTTTGCAAGGTCAAGCTGTATCATGGCAACTCGGCCCCCGAAGGCATCGCAGCATTCAAGAACAGTTCTGGCAATGTGCACATTTGTTCCAATGGTGCGACCTTTAATACCGCACGTTTGGTGGGGCCCTACAAGGTCCTTTATGACCTTTTGCAGTCTGTTGGCAAGAATCTTCATAAACACTTTATAGTCAACGTTGGTTAGGCTTATCGGCCGATAAGCCCCAACGGACAGAAGTTTAGCCTGGTCCTCACTCTTGGGTATTAAAACCACGTGTGCTGTTTTAAATGATGGTGGCATTTTCTTTGTCTCATAAATTTCGGTGAAGACGCAGTGGAGAGCTTGGGTGAGTTCGGCTTTGAACTTCTTATAAAATTCACTACCTAAGCCGTCAGGACCGGGAGATTTTCCGGCACTCAGCTCTTCGATTGCTCTTCCCACTTCGCTTACGCTGATTGGTACCTCCAGCCCTTGTTTTATATCGTCTCCTAGTTTTGGCATACGGGACAAGAACGTGTTTGCAAACCCCTCTTCTTCAAGCCGTCGCCGCCCAAGCAATTCTCGATACTGCTCAACAAACGCCAACTGAATCACTTTGCTATCATTCGTTACCTCGTTTCTGTACCTGATTTGTCTTACTTCGTTCTGAGTCGCGTACTTCTTTTCGTCACTAAGCGAGCGTTTAGTAGGTACTTGGTCAAGCCAGAGACGTTCAGCACGGGCCCGTATCATGGCAGCTGTATACTTGTCTTTTTCGATAATCTCAAGTTTACTTTTTGTATGTCTTATTTCTTTCTTATATCTTCCCGGCTGGGAACTTTCCAGGCTTACGAGCAAGTCAAGTTGGCAATGTAGTTCTTTTTCTTTAACACGTTTATCGTGGCATATGATGCTTGCCCTTTCAATCGCGTTTATTTTCACTTGTTCTTTGAAATCTTCCCACCTAATTACCCAGTTCCCAGGCTCTGCTGATAGCAATGCTTTAATGCATTCATTAACTTTAATGTCAAAGCGTTCATCCTCGAGTAATTGTGCGTTAAACTTCCAGAGGTCCCACGAGAAACGAGATTTCTTGTCTTTGTTCCCCAGGGTAAACGTAACTAAGCTGTGGTCGGTAAAAGACATGTGTTTTACCTCGTAGCTATTGCACAAAGGAATCAGATCAAGCGACACATACGCTCTGTCAAGTCTCGCGTGACTTTCACCCTGGAAGTGAGTAAAATGCGGCGCTACCGAAAGAACTTCAGCAACATCATCTAAACCATTTTCTTGCACAATCGAATTCAACAATTCCGCACTTTTGTCACGAAGGAGTCTTTTTGTAATTCTATCCTCTGCTTTACAAACGCAGTTAAAGTCGCCCAAAAGCACAATTAACCGCTCACAGCACACATATTGTTCAACGCGCTCAAAAAATTCCTTGCGCTCGTTCTCCCTGTTAGGAGCATACACGCATATGACTCTCCATAGCAAATTGCAATAAAAAAAATCCACTACAACCAAACGGCCAGTTTGACAAACAGTTAAATTCTGCTCGACAATCCCCAGAGAATTCCTAATAAATACAGCACAACCGCCCGATGTGCCAGAAGAATGGCACACACAAACATTGTAGCGTGCCGTAAAAGGCTGCACCATAAGGTCCGCCTGTTCCTGTCTTTCGACTTTCGTCTCCTGTACGGCTATTATGTCTAGGTCATTATCAACGAACAGCCGGCTTAGCTGGTACTGACGCTTCTTGGAAGCCAGTCCCCTGACATTAATTGTTGCAATGCGCAACGCTCTAAGAGGTGTAGAAGCCATCTAGTTTAGGTACAGGAGCCATATGGTGCATACCTCGGGACACAAGGCGACGGTGCGGGTGACTTGCATAATCTGAGGTGCTCGATGGGTGCGGTGCCGGTAATCCAAAGTCTCTTGCACAAGTGCCTCTTGCGTATGGACTGGAAAATCAGCCCATGCAGTCTGTTACCGAAAAAGGCCATCTCACGCCCACAGAAACCATTCACAGGGCACTCACTCCAACTAAGGCGGCGGCTTAGCCGCCGCTCGTTGATCGGCCTGTACATTCGGCCGCGGTTTCAACGTCGGTCGCCTGACACCAACAGTCTTCTGCGGCGGCTCGTCGCCTTCGCTCACTTTGGGCGCTCCATTCGCACTGTGCTCGTGCGGTCGCTTCCCTGCTTGGTTGCTGGTTGATGCATGTGACACTTCCATGCGGTCACCATGCTGGGGAACGACGGGAGCTGACGCCCCACCGCTCAAGACTTCGTCCGTTGGCGCCTTGACTTCTGCAGGCTGCGCTACCTGTTGCTGCCGCTTACTGCTGGGCTCCTCTACGCTTGTGGATATTTCCGTAGGGGGCACAGCAGGGGCCTTCTCCACGCTGTCCCCTGCCTCTGCTGCAGCGTCTTCCGCGTCAGCCTCGTCCATGACAAGTTCGGACGAAATGTCAGTGTTGACTGGGACGGCAGCACTCGCGTACGTGCGTACGCAGCTGCTTTCTTCGTGCCCGTAGCGACGACAGGCGCCGCATCGTGGAACCTTGCACTCACGGCGAATGTGCCCAGTACCGTGGCAGCGCAGACACAGCGGAGCTCTGCCCGGTACAACCACGAGAGCCAGCTCACCGCCAACCCTGACTTCGTGAGGGAGGTCTTCCAGCTTCACGCCAGGGTTCATTTTCAATGAAACCAAGCGTGTCGTCGACCCCTTGCTGGCGACACCCTGGACGCGCCACCGCTCCTTGGAGACTTCGCTCACCTTGCCGTACGGAGCAAAGGCTACCCTCACGTCTTCGTCGGGCACGTTGTGCAGCAGCCAGTGCAGCTTGACGCGGACGTCCTGGTTTGCCGGGTCGATGACGAGACAGCGGCGGTCCTTGACTTTCAGGTCTCCGGCAGAAAGAATTTTCGTCACCGCCTCAGCACTCGCGAAAGTAACAGCCCATACATGGCTCATGCGATACGCCCCCAAGGCGATAACCTCGGGGAGCAGCATCAGCTGAGCCAGCGCATCCCTGAAATCTTCGACCCGATAAGGACGGGCCCGCACGTCAGCGTGCAAAAAAACTGTGTTCAACACAACACGTCCTGTAGGAAGGGTAGGCAGAATCACCTGATACTCTTCATCCGAGGCAAAAGCCCTGTTTCCGCGGCCAGACATGACCGCTGTAGCTGCTCCAACGGAGCCCGTCATCGCACGTCCGTCACGCTCGGTGGCCGGAAGTCGAATCCCCTGAGCTAGCCGGGCGACGACTTCTTTTTTTCTTTATTGCCTGGCTTTGACCCATAACATTTACTCAAAAAACACTCAACAAAAAACACACAAAACGCTATGTACATACGACACTGTCGTGGTCAGCCATCATGAGTCTGGCTTCGTCATACTAAAATTCACGAAGCATACAGAGCGGCTCTAGCCTCGAGAGCCACTCGAGAGGCTCCGCAGCTGCTTTCTGGATGGCCAGAAAGCAGTCCATTCTTTCCCGAAAATAAATTCGGGCAGGTCGTGCGTCTTTGTCACAATAATAGCCTGCCATTAAAGGCACTACTGCAAACGTTGCTGAAGCAGGAATGCAAGGCGCCTGGGGCGCCTGGGAAATGGATTGAAGATGTCAGGAAAACCAAGCAAAAGATAGAACTCATGGAAGAACGGCGTTATCGCGGAGCACTGGTGAGGGCGAGGGCGGAAGACACAGCTGCTGGCGAAGCGCCATCAAAACGTGCTCTCGGTCTAGAAAAAGCCCACGCTGAAAGTAATCACATCGATAAAATAGAATGGGGGGGGGGGGGGGTATCTTATCGGCAGACCATGACCACATCGAAGCAGCCTTTACACAATTCTACCAGAGGCTTTTTTCGTGGCATCCGGCAGACGCAGTTGCATTTAAGCATCAGTTTCTTGGTGCAATGCCACGGCTGGACGAAGAAAGGAAAAAGGAAATGGAACTAGAAATAACTGAAAACGAAGTAGGGCATGCGATAGATGAATTAAACCTCGGAAAATCACCAGGACCAGATGGATTCAGTGCGGCATTTTATAAAGAATTTAAGCATGAAATTGCCCCGGTGCTATGTACAATGTTTAACGAAGCCTATGGAATAAACTTTTTGCCTCCGTCTTTTGGGACCTCCCATACGGTAGTCATACCGAAAACTGATGATATAGAGAAATTAAAATCTGTTACCGCATATCGACCGATAACACTCACTAATGTGGACTACAAAATTTTTTTGAAGGTATTGGCGCGAAGACTACAGACAGTGATAAAAGAAATTGTTGGACCCCACCAGACATGTGGAATAAAAGGGCGATCGATTTTTTCCAACATTCACAAAGCACGCAGTGTACTTGAAACCTGCGATGCAATTAATGGGCGGGTGGCTATGCTTCAGATTGATCTCGAAAAAGCTTTTGATTGTGTTTCTCATGAAATCTTGTTTTCCGTTTTAGACCATGTGAATGTCGGTTCAGTTATCCGCGAGGGTGTAGCCCTGGCGTATCAAAACTGCACGACAAGATTGATTGTTAACAAGTGCCTGGGGGCCCCCATTAGCGTGCAGCGTTCGGTGCGTCAGGGCTGCCCCCTCAGCCCTCTCTTATTTTGTATTTACATCGAAACACTGTGTAGGAAAATATTAGAAGACAATAGTATTAATGGCTTTAGGTTGCAAGCTGCTGAAGTTAAGCTGCTGGCGTATGCTGACGACGTTGCTGTATTCACGGTTGATCAGGAGAGCATAAGCGAAGCTGTCGGGTGTGTACGCGAGTTCAGCGAAGTCACCGGTAGCGGGGTTAATTGGTCCAAATGCCTCGGACTCTGGCATGGATGGTGGCCATCCCACCCGGACCATTTTGCCAACGTACCGTGGACGACGACACCGGGCAAGTATTTGGGCGTTCCGCTCGATGCTTATCGCGAAAGCGAGGAGTATTGGAAACAGCATACGAAAGAAGCACGTGACAGAGCTGGAAAATGGAAAGGCACCAATCTCTCCATTTTCGCCAGAGCTACAGTCTGCAACCTGTTTTTTATTAGCAAGCTCTGGTATGTGATGCAGGTTTTGCATTGCTCTCGGGTGCACATTCAGAAGTTACACCGGATTTTTGGCGTCTTTATATGGGCTTCCGAATGGGAACGTTGCAGCCGAACGAACCTGTTCCGGCGGTTAAAAGACGGGGGGTTGGGGCTAGGGCACCTCTATTTAAGGCAGCTGGTGAACCGTTTTTTGTTTTTTCGCGACGTCTCAGACCCGTTCTTGCGCACCGTGTGCCAGGTGAGCTATCACTTGACGCGCAGGGAATTCGTTATTTAAGCACAGACAATGAGGATGGGGTACCATTTGATCTCATAATGCTCTTGGGCCTCCACAGTATATGGCGCTCCAGAATGGCAGGCTATTATTGTGCCGGGCGACGACTTCCCCGTTTCCTCCGCGGCCACATAGAGATAGGCCAGCTAGTGTGGACACAAGGAACAGCCTTCTTTGTGCTCACAGGCGCTTTGGTATGCAGCCGCAGATAACATTGCGAAACAAGGGCTTCCGTTAAAATCAGACAGAAGGAATATGGGATGCAGAGCTAAAAAAGAAAAGCAGCGCCCAACGTGGGGCTCGAACCCACGACCCTGAGATTAAGAGTCTCATGCTCTACCGACTGAGCTAGCCGGGCGACGACTTCCCCATTTCCTCCGTGGCCACATAGAGATAGGCCAGCTAGAGTGGACACAAGGAACAGCCTCTTTTGTCCTCACAGGCGCTTTGGTATGCAGCCGCAGATAACATTGCGAAACAAGGGCTTCCGTTAAAATCAGACAGAAGGAATATGGGATGCAGAGCTAAAAAAGAAAAGCAGCGCCCAACGTGGGGCTCGAACCCACGACCCTGAGATTAAGAGTCTCATGCTCTACCGACTGAGCTAGCCGGGCGACGACTTCCCCATTTCCTCCGTGGCCACATAGAGATAGGCCAGCTAGAGTGGACACAAGGAACAGCCTTCTTTGTCCTCACAGGCGCTTTGGTATGCAGCCGCAGATAACATTGCGAAACAAGGGCTTCCGTTAAAATCAGACAGAAGGAATATGGGATGCAGAGCTAAAAAAGAAAAGCAGCGCCCAACGTGGGGCTCGAACCCACGACCCTGAGATTAAGAGTCTCATGCTCTACCGACTGAGCTAGCCGGGCGACGACTTCCCCCCTACCTCTGGGGCCACATAGAGATAGGACAGCCAGAGTGGACACAAGGAACAGCCTTTTTTGTCCTCACAGGCGCTTTGGTATGCAGCCGCAGATAACATTGCGAAACAAGGGCTTCCGTTAAAATCAGACAGAAGGAATATGGGATGCAGAGCTAAAAAAAGAAAAGCAGCGCCCAACGTGGGGCTCGAACCCACGACCCTGAGATTAAAAGTCTCATGCTCTACCGACTGAGCGAGACGGGCGACGAGTTCCCCGCTCCCTCTGTTTTTCTTTATTGCCTGGCTTTCGCCCACATTTGTCCAAAAAACACAACAAAAAAAACACACAATACGCCATGTACTTACGACACTGTCGTGGTCAGCCAGCATGAGTCTGGCTTCGTCATACTAAAATTCACGTAGCATACAGAGCGGCTCTGGCCTCGAGAGCCACTCGGGAGGCTCCGCAGCGGCTTTCAGGATGGCCAGAAAGCAGTCCATTCTTTACCGAAAATAAATTTGGGCAGGTCGTGCGTCTTTGTCACAATAATAGCCTGCCATTCTGGAGCGCCATATACAGTGGAGGCCCAAGATCATTATGAGATCAAATGGTACCCCATCCTCATTATCAGTGCTTAAATATCGAATTCCCTGCGCGTCAAGTGGTAGCTCTTTCTTTATTGTCCTTTGTAACACATCCCAAAAATAAACCCCTTCCCAGCAATGCAAAAAAACATGGTCTATTGTTTCGGGCTGTTTACAAATTAAGCAGTTCGATCCCCACGGTAAAAAGAAATCCTTTCCTTCCAAAAACTTTTTAACTGGGAGTGTCCCGGTGTGTAAATTAAAAAAGAAGGTCTTTACTCCTGGTGGCACCTGCATTTTCTTTACCCTTTTTAAAACATCAGCTCCAGGACCTCCACTGTACAAGGCCCCGTACATAGGCTCTGGGAAAACAATATCACAAAGATCATGGTACAACTTTTTCCGTTTAGTTTTATACAAATAATCGCTGGAAAAACATGCTGAAAGAAACCTAACACTTGCTACAATCTTTTTGTAGTAACCAAAAATTCCACCCGAGAGCTCTTCTGTGGAAACAACAAACTCGGGCAGCAATCGCCGCAGCCTCACCTGGCACACGGTGTGCAAGAACGGGTCTGAGACGTCGCGAAAAAACAAAAAACGGTTCACCAGCTGCCTTAAAAAGAGGTGCCCTAGCACCAGCCCCCGTCTTTTACCCGCCGGAACAGGTTCGTTCGGTTACAACGTTCCCATTCGCTAGCGCATATGAAGACGGCAAAAATCCGGTGTAACTTCTGAATGTGCACCCGAGAGCAATGCAAAACCTGCATCAAATGCCAGAGCTCGCTAATAAAAAAAAGGTTGCAGAGTGTAGCTCTGGCGAAAATTGAGAGATTGGTGCCTTTCCATTTTCCAGCTCTGTCACGTGCTTATTTTGTTCGCTCTTTGCAATACTCCTCGCTTTCGCGATAAGCATCGAGCGGAACGCCATAATACTTGCCCGGGGTCGACACCCACGGTACGTTGGCGAAATGATCCGGGTGGGATGGCCACCATCCATGCCAGAGTCCGAGGCATTTGGACCAGTTAACCCCGCTACCGGTGACTTCGCTTAACTCGCGTACACACCCGACAGCTTCGCTTATGCTCCCCTGATCAACCATGAATACAGCAACGTTGTCAGCATACGCCAGCTGCTCAACTTCAGCTGCTTGTAACCGAAAGCCAATAATACTATTGTTTTCTATTATTTTCCTACACAGCGTTTCGATATAAATACAAAATAAGAGAGGGCTGAGGGGGCAGCCTGACGGACCAAACGCTGCACACTAATGGGGGCCCCCAGACACTTGTTAACGATCTATCTTGTCGTGCAGTTCCGATACGTCAGGGCTACACCCTCACGGATAACTGAACCAACGTTCACATGGTCGAAAACGGAAAACAAGATTTCATGAGAAACACAATCAAAAGCCTTTTCGAGATCAATCTGAAGCATGGCCACACGCCCATTAATGTCATCGCAACTTTCAAGTACAGTGCCCGCTTTGTGAATGTTGGAAAAAATCGAGCGCCCTTTTATTCCACATGTCTGGTGGGATCCAACAATATCCAATATCACTGTCTGCACTCTTCGCGCCAATACCTTCATAAAAATTTTGTAGTCCTCATTAGTGAGTGCTATCGGTTGATATGCGGTAACAGATTGTAATTTCTCTATATCATCAGTTTTAGGTATGAGTACTGTACGGGAAGCCCCAAAAGACGGAGGCAAAGCGTTTATTCTATACGCTTTATTAAACATTGTACACAGAACTGGGGCGATTTCATGATTAAATTGTTTGTAAAATGCCACACTGACTCCATCTGGTCCTGGTGATGTTCCGAGGTTTAATTAATCTATCGCGTGCTCTACTTAGTTTTGAGTTATTGCTAGTTCCATTTTCTTTTTCCTTTCTTCGTCCAGTCGTGTCATTGCACCAAGAAACTGATGCTAATTCTGACTGCGTATACAGGATGCCATGAAAAAAGCCTCTCGTAGAATTCTTTAAAGGATGCTTTGATGTGGTCAGTGTCTGCTGATAAGATACCCCCCCCCCCCCCTTTCTATTTTATCGATGTGATTCCTTTCAGCGTGGGCTTTTTCTAGACCGAGAGCACGTTTTGATGGCGCTTCGCCAGCAGCTGTGTCTTCCGCCCTCGCCCTCACCAGTGCTCCGCGATAACGCCGTTCTTCCATGAGTTCTATCTTTTGCTTGGTTTTCCTGACATCTTCAATCCATTTCCCAGGCGCCCCAGGCGCCTTGCATTCCTGCTTCAGCAACGTTTGCAGTAGTGCCCTTAACTCAGCTTCGTCTTGTTTTTCCTTATACCGGATACAAGTGGACCTTTCTATTGCTTTGATTTTTAAAGATTCTTTGCTTAGCTCCCACTGTTGCCAAATCTTCAGGTTCTTGCACGGGTTTATTTTTCCTATTTCATCCTTTACTGCTCGGTAGTAGACATCGTCGCGAAGAAGCGTGTTGTTTAGCTTCCACATTTCCCATGAAAATGCCTTGCTTCGCTTCACGCTTCCCAGGCAGCACTCAACTAAACAGTGGTCTGAGAAGGACACTCCCACAACTTCATAATGGCTGCATTCAGGGGCAAGGTCAACTGACGCGTAAATGCGATCAAACCGTGCATGGCCTGAGCCCTGAAAATGGGTGAACTTCACTGCCCGCGCACCCTCAAGACATTCAGCCACATCTTCGAGGTTTCCGTTATCAATAATTGTGATCAACACTTCAGTGCTCCTGTCACGAAACCCCCGGATGCTTGACTTATCGCGCGCATTAAGGACACAATTAAAGTCGCCTAAGACGATGAGCTGCCTCTCCGTGCGAACGCGCTCTTGGAGTCTTTGGAAAAAAGCAACTCTTTCCTCAACCACATTCGGCGCATACACGGTAACAATGCGCCACTCATTGCTGTTCAGAGAAAAATCAAGGAGAATACACCGGCCGTACACTCACGAAAAATAAGCCTGCACCTCTAGCCCCGGTATCTTCTTTACAAAGAGCACGCAACCAGCAGATGTCCCCACTGCATGACTGACGGCAGCAAAAAATCTAGTCGTGAAACGTCGCACCATGCTGTCGGTTCCTTCGTTGCCGTCCACTTTCGTCTCCTATACGGCCAATACATCTACCTCGCGCTCCGTAATAAGTCGGTACAGCTGACCTTGTTTTTTCCTGGTCGCCAGGCCCCTGATATTTAATGTAGCGAGTTTAAAGGCGGAGGCGGTAGCCATTTTTACGCAAGAGGAAGGACCTAGCAGCATGGTGCTTACCTCCCACATCTAGCGCGCATCTAGACGCCACTGTTGCCGCCGGTATCACCCGGCGGAAGAGCATCGGCTTGGTCGAGGAGTACAGTCATCAGCACGTATGTCTAGAGCGCTCGAAAGGGCCGCGTTTTCTGCACGCGCGACGCCTACCGATAACACCCGGTTCGAGATACCCTGCATCTGAGCATGCACCGCCACCCTAATTACACTGCCTGCTGCTTTATCGCCATACCGGTTCACAGCCGCGATCACCAACGATCACCGCTGAAGCCGCTGCTGGCCGCAATAGCAAAGTCGAGATAACACGTCAGGGAAAAATGCTTTCATGCTGGAACTTTGACGCGCAGCAGTTTCGTTCCATATTTATCATTGTTGTTCGCGAGTTCACTTTCAAACAGAGGTTGGCAATTTGTCGTTGTCGCAAGTGGGTGGATATTGTGGATGTCGCAGACTGTGCTCTTGAGCATGATCATTAAATAAGCCGAACAGCTATAGGAATTAGACACTGTGATCACTCCGATTGACTTTCACGCTCAGAGATACCATCGCCCAGAACGTGCAAATATTCAGATCGCTGTAATAAAGCTATATACATGCGTGAACGTGCTCGAAAAACAAAAAAAAACGACTACAATATCTCGTAAGACGCTTTCCTAAGAAAGTTGCAGGCAGCACTTGTTACCCTAGAAGAAAAAGTCCGTGGCTCCTAGTAGGGAGTTACGGCTCCTCCAGACTGCTTCACACTTAAAATCCTTTTTGGGAGCGAGTCATAATGTGGTTCTGCTACAGTCGGATCTCTCTGAAGACGATCCCACTCTCCTTGAATAGCCTCCCATAGCTGATCAGATTTCACGGTAGTGAGGCCGGACTGTCGCGAAAGCCTTTTTTTTTTCATTAACCCCCATACATTTTCTATCATGTTTAAATCTGGACTCTTTGCCGGCCAATCCAAAGGATAAATACCGAGGCTATGCAAAAAATCTTTAACAACATTTGCAGTGTGGACGGAAGCTCCATCTTGCTAGAAATGGAAGAATCCATCCGGGAACGGCCCATCCAGCACATAGGGGACAAAGACCGCCTGTATTATGTCCACTTAGGAAGCAGCTGTCATTCTTCCTTCGATTCTATGCAGGTGCCCAAGTCCTCTGTAGCTTATTGCTCCCCAGACGTTGACTGACGTGCGGCCTCTGGACCGCACATTCAACACAAAGTCCTCGCCATACCTGCAACGTAGTGGATTAAAGCAGTAATTAAAGAACCCTTAACGTTAAGAAGCAGTGCTAGAGCGGAAAAGTGCACTGGTTTTTTACAGCCTATGAATATCCTACCCACTTATATTTCTGCGCGTTTACCATTCTTAATCATTGCGGTCATTACGGACTAAGTCTAGCTACAATAAGAAAATGTCTTACGAATGTCTTACTGGGCGCCACACCCGTTGTTAACTGGTCCCAGCGGGTGCAGAATGTAGCTTCGTCACTAAAAACCACAGCCCTCCAGTTTTCGAGCGTCCATTCTTCCACAACCGAAGCAAACCCGAGGCGCTGTTGCTTATGCGATGCTTGAAGGTATGTCTTCTGCGCAGCGACTCTGTTCTGTATACCTGCTTCGTGAAGCCTGCGTAGGATGGTGTCCGTGGAAAAATGCCCCAGCTGAAGTTCATCCCGAATTTCGCGGGCCCTGAGAAAGGGGTCGCACCTGCGGCTGCCACTATCCATCGGTCTCCTTCATCCGTGGGCCTGCTTGGATGTCGATTTCGGACGGCATCAGCAAGACGACCTCCTCTGTAATAGGCCTGCAGGACTCTGTTCACTGTTGCCATCGGGCGCCCTGTTGCTGCACATATGCCTCTGAGACATCGTTCGTCCCATTAGGCAGATGGCTTTCCTTTCCTGCAGCGTCAAGCACGGAGCCATCGTTGAAACCCATGTGCAGCATTTTCGAAACCGCACATGGCTTTTAAATGCATTGCTAGCTACTGCAAGTGAGCAGTAATGCGTTTGCGCATCGTAAAGCGCGCATGTATTGACAAAGAAAATGATGTGTGTCAAAGTTCGAGCATGAAAAAGTTTCCGAGACGTGTTATCTCGACCTCGCTGGATGGATGGATGGAAGGTAGGAGCATCCCCTTTGAAACGGGGCAGTGCATGGATGGATGGATGGATACGGCTGAACCCTTTACATCGGGCGGTGGCTCAAGCCACCTAGCCATGTCTTGTGAAATTTTACTCCTGTCTTGCTTTTAGCCACCAATCAGATAACCTTCGCTTGGTTACTTCTAACCTCTTAAAATCCACTTTCCCTTCACTATCCCTAAACCCCAATGCCTTGGGTAAGTCAGCCCCGCTGCCTTCCACTTTTGGCTGAAGCCCTTTACAGAAAAGTATCAAGTGTTCAGCTGTTTCCTCCTCCTCTCCGCACGCAATGCACAAAGTGTCTATCTCCTGGTACCTGACTCTATACGTCTTAGTCCGCAAAACTCCAGTCCTGGCCTCAAACAACAAAGAACTTCCCCTACAATTATCATAGATTTTTTCTTTGACAATTTCCTGTTTAAAGGTCCGGTATGTTTCCAGTGCCGATTTCGTCAGCATCCCTGTTTTCCACAAAGCTCTCTCTGTTCCTTTAACCTTTTTCTTAAGCGATAATTGCTGATTTGCCCCCTTACTGCTGTCCAGATATTTGCTTGTCAATTTTCTAGTTCGCTTTCTCCATTTCGTGTCAACATTCTTTATATACAGGTATCTGAAAACTTTCCTAGCCCACCGCTTTTCCTCCATCCTTCTCAATCGTTCCTCAAATGCTATCTTACTGCTAGCCTCTCTGCTTTCGAAAGACGCCCATCCCATATCACCCTGTACTCCCTGATTTGGTGTATTGCCATGTGCTCCCAAAGCTAACCTCCCTACTCCCCGTTGCCTAATTTCCAGCCTTGCTTGAACATCTGGCCTCATACACAGGACCGCATTTCCGAAGGTCAGGCTAGAGACCATCACCCCTTTCCAGATCCCTCTTACCACCTCATACCTATTGTAATTCCACAGTGCCCTATTTTTCATGACAGCTGCATTCCTACTAGCTTTATTCATTACATATTTTTCATGCTCTGTCAGATACTCAACACTGTTATTTATCCACACCCCAAGATACTTGTACTCATTCACTACTTTTAGCACGAACTCCTGTATTCTATGCTCGCCGCCCTCTTCATTAAATATCATGACTGCAGATTTTTCCTTACTATACTTGAAACCTAATCTATCTCCCTCTGTACTGCATATGTCTAAAAACTTCTGCAGGTCTTCCTTGTTGTCAGCCATTATCACTATATCGTCCGCATATATTAGTCCCGGTAATGTCTGTTTAATCAATTCCCCTTGCTTGAAAAAAGATAGGTTGAAGCCTAGTCCGCTCCCCTCTAGCTTGGCCTCCAAACCTTGCAGGTACAACATGAACAACAAAGGGGACAGAGGATATCCTTGTCAAAGCCCCCGCTGTATCTCTACAGGCCCTGATACATTTTTTTCCCATTTTATGAGCACTCTGTTACCTCTATATATATCTTTTAAAAGATTAATTACTCCATTTTCCACATCCAATGTGCCCAATATGTCCCACAAATGCTCCTGAGTAACGTTGTCATAGGCTCCCCTAATATCCAGAAATGCTAGCAATAAGGGCCTATGTTCCTTTTCCGCAATTTCTATACACTGCGTCAATTAAAATAGATTGTCCTCCAACCTCCTTTGTTTTCGGAACCCATTCTGTAGTTCCCCTAACACCCCCTCGTTCTCCACCCAAGCCTGCAGTCTATCCTTCATAATTTGCATCACCACCCTGTAAACCACAGATGTCACGGTTATGGGGCGATAGTTACTTACGTCTGCTTTGTCCCCCTTTCCCTTATATATCATGTTCATTCTACTTAATCGCCATTCATCGGGGACTTTCTCATCCACTATCATTTTGTTCACTACCTGTATTAATGTTTGCTTGGATTTTGGTCCTAACTTCTTTATCAACATAATCGGGATACCATCTGGTCCTATTGATGTGCCACTAGGAACCTTCTTCTCTGCCCTTTCCCACTCTCCTTGCTCAAGTGAAGCTATTGCTGTAACCGGTCTATCCTCCTTCGATAAATTATGTACCACGCGCTTTGCTGAAAATTTTTCCGTCATCCTTGTTCCTATGTGTTTTATTGCTTCATCCCCTTCTAGTCGAATACCCTCATCTGTAACAATAAACCTTTGTTCTAGCCTAGTTTTATCACTCATTGCATTTAGTTGTTTCCAGAATTTTTGGGCTGCTTTTCTATCCTTTTTATTTACTTTTGACATCCATTGGGCACCCTTTCTTCTAATTTTCTCATTAATCAAATAGGATGCGTCCCTTCTACACTTTATGAAGGTATCCCATTTTCTGTCTACTTCGGGATTTGGTTCCCCCCTCTTCTTGGAATATCTGTGTTCCCTGGATGCTTCCTTGCGCTTTTCTATTGCCCTCTTGACCTCCTCATCCCACCAACTCTTGGGTTTGCATCTTTTCCCTTTTGGTATAAGTCCATTCTGTTTCACTATCCTCAAAAATTACTTTCTCGATTTGTTTGGCTGCTACTTCCAATTGCTTTTCTGAGTAAAAATTTCCCCCTGATTGTTTATCTTGCTTCAGTCCTACATTGCTTTTTCTTCTGAAGCTCAACTTGATACGCTTGTGGTCACTACCTAGACTTCTGGAACCATCTTCATCTATGCTCATTACCCCTAATATGTTATACATCCTATGTGACATTAGTGCATAATCTATCGTCGAGTGCAGACTCCCCGCCTCCCATGTTATGAGCCCTTCACACTTCTCGATGCTGTTGCATACAACTAAATCATGCCTGTCACACATGTCCTGCAGCATGCTTCCTGTCGAATCCGTGTACCCATCCAGGTCTTCTATGTGTGCATTCATGTCGCCTAATATAATTATCTCGCCCTGTCCTCCTAGCTCATCAATGTCGCTTGCAATACATTCTAACATTTTCCTGTTTTCCTCTTTGGCATTAACCCCTGTCCACAGGTACACAAAGCCAAGGAGTGTTTGCTTGCCTGCCAGTGTTCCTTTTAGCCATAAATGTTCCCTGCATCCCAGTCTAACCCTTTGAAAATTCATACTTTTATGAATGAATGCCCCAATTCCACCTCTCTTTCTGCTGCCCTCTGTTCTATTGCAATATTCCCATGCGTAGTCTGGGTTACAGGGTGGTTGCTCCATGTCTCTAAGATGTGTTTCCGCTAAACCATATACCATTAATTCCTCCTGTCTTAACTGTTCTTCTATTTCCTCCCATTTCAGTCTATTCCTGCCACCTTGCATATTAATGAAACCTATATCTGAATTAACTTGGCCCTGGCGCTTGCGTCTCTTTCTTCCCCTATGGTTCCATTGTCCGTTTGATCTTAATTCTTCCTTCTCTACACTGGTTCCTTCAGAGCTCTGGGTCCCCCCAAAAAAGCTGTTGCCTGGCGACCTATCCTACTACCCCCCTTCTTGCCAGTGGCACCACCGTAGTGGATGCCATCCTGTGCAAAAGGGTGGGGCCTAACCTCGTACACTTCCCTGTTGACCTCCATCACCTCGTATCTTAGTCGTCGACTCAATAGCCTAATTACCCGACTAGTCTCCACGACCCTCCTTTCCGTTTCGCGAGCCTGCCTCTGGACCTCTGGGATTGTGCATATGGTCACATGCACACTCTCAGAGGCCTCTCTAAGCCTACGCATCCCCACCTCCAACTGCGTCTCAAGATTCTGGCTCCTCCCCTGCAGTACATCATTGAGACCAGCATGGATGACCACAAGGTGTTCGCCATCCATGCTGCCAACCACCACCTCCCGGGCTCTGGCCATTGCATCCACCATGCACTTTCCCGACTGATCCTCTACCTGCACCCGCCTGTCTGCCTTCACTGCCGTCAGAACGCCTCCCTCAACCCCGCTACATTCGAGTCCCTGACCACCAGAACTCTCCTGCGCCCCAAACGTTCGCTTCCTAATTCCATCTGTTGGCCTCCGGATCGCTCTAGCTGACTCTCCTGCCTCTGTACGCTATTGTCGAGAGTTTCCATGCCCGCTTTAACCTTTTTCATTTCGTTCTCATTTTTCTCACTCAATGCTCGCTGCACTACAGCACTGTACGATCGACGAGCCTCGTCCCCCACCTGACACTTCTCCGAACTGGGGTGCCCAGCCGGCCGCGACCTGAGCGCTTCAACCTGTTTTTCTAGCTGGGTCCGCTTTTCCCGCTCCTCTTTAATCTCGCCCACCATTCGCTTCAACAGGGCGGCATTATTCTCCTCCTTTTTAATCAAATCGGCGACCTGAGCTTCCAGCTTAATCCGTGCCTCTCGTTCGACCTGCCTGTCCGCATTAAGTGCATTAAACCCAGCTTCCCATTCCCCTTTTAACGCATGAACGGCGTCCCCAAACCGCTTGCACATCTTACACACGAAGCTAGCCTCATCCGCCTCGGCTAAGCTCCCGAACCCTGTCTCATCTAAGTAACACCAACGGTCGCACTCCTGGCACTGTACTAACTCCCCGTCCTCGTCCTCAACTTTCCTAGCTTGCCGACCCATCGTCCGGCCGACTACGCCTTGTGAAAGCCCGCCAAAATTCCTACGCGTAAAAACCCGCCAAGAATATTACACAAAACTTCGGCACTACGCAACGTAAAAGCCCGCCAAAATTCCTACAGAAGAAACCTTCGGCACTAGTCAACGTAAGAGCCCGCTAAAACTCCTGCACAAAAACCTTCGGCACTGCGCAACGTAAAAGCCCGCCAAAATTCCTACACAAAAAACCTTCGGCACTACACAACGTAAAAGCCAACCAAAATTCCTACACAAAAACCTTCGGCACTACGCAACGTAAACGCCCGCCAAAAATCCTACACCAAAAACTTTCAGCAATACGCAAGGTAAAAGCCTTCCAAAATTTCTACGCAAAAACCTTCGGCACACACACTTCCGCTAGCCTTTCTACCCTTAACTCGGTTTAAAACTACTGCCCGACAGCATGTACAAGCGCAAACACCAGTTAGCTTCAGACGTAGTCGCTGGAGCTCCGAAAAAAAGCGCCCGCCTCCGACGGTGTCACGAGCGGTGTGCTTGCGGCTTGCAGCGCCTTCACCGGTGATCGTTGGCGATCGCGGCTCTGAACCGAAACGGCGATAAAGCAGCAGGCAATGTAATCAATGTAAACGGCGCATGCTCACATGCAGGTATCTCGAACCGAGTGTTATCGGTAGGCGTCGCGCTTGCAGAAAAAGCGGCCCTTCGAGCGCTCTAGACAGACGTGCTGACGACTGTACCCTGTCGCCGGCCCACTTTTCATCTGAAAAGTTTGTGCGCGGCCGGAACTTCGGACGCCGGGCTTGAGCCGTCTTTGAAGGGGGTTCCTCGATGCCGGGCGCTACCACCTTGTCGCCTTCGGGGCTGGTCTGGTCGTGGGGTCGCTTCGCCGGGGTGGTGACGGGGGGCGTGACGCTAGTTGTACGGGCGCCGCTCTTCTCGTGGTTGTCCTCGTTCGGCTCTTATGCCTCAACGGCCTCGGGCTCTGGTGGACACACCCCGTTCCTTGACGTCTCGTTAGCTAAGCCGAGGGAGTCTGCTGTCGGCTCGCTGGTTCGTCGGTCGCCTTGGTGCTATCCGTGGAGTTCACACACGTGGCAAGCGCTGAAGCCGACTTGCCCGCCTCGTCCGTACCAGTCGCTGCTTCCTCCGCCTCGGCGACGTCCATGAGTTCCGCGGTGTCGTTCGCCTTTCCGAGCCCGCTCGCCGACGCGTAGGTACGGACGCATTCCGCGTCCGCGTGTCCATAGCGCCTGCACTGGGAACACCTGGGCACCTTGGAGTCGCGGCGAACGTGACCTGTGCCGTGACAACGCAGGCACTGCATCGGTCGCCCGGGCAAAACCACGAGGGCCAGCTCACCGGATACTTGCAACTGGTGTGGCAAATCATCCACATTCATTCCCGGCTTCAACTTGAGTAGCACGGTCCTGGTAGTTGAGCCTTTCTCCTTCATCCCCTGGACGCGCCAACGCTCCCGCGTCACCTCCGTCCCGTTTCCGAACGCCGATCAGCCACGCCGTGCAGCATCCAATCCAGGCGCAGCTTTACCTGCTGATCCTCCGGGTCGAAAATGATGCACCAGCGTCCTTTCACTTGTAGCTTCTTGAACGCAGCAAGTTTTTTCGTGGCTTCAGCACTGCTGAGCGTCACCGCCCACACATGATTAATCTGATACGCCCCCAACGCCACGACTTCGAGGAACGCACCAGCGTTGGCGAGGGCGTCCCAAAATCTTCCACCCTGTAGGGCCTCGCTCGCACGTGATCGTGCAGAAACACCGTGTTAAGAACACGTCCGGTTGGCAGAGTAGGCAAAACAATGTCGTAGTCGTTATATGCGTCGGCAGCAAACCTGTTTCCGCGGCCAGCAAGGGCCGCTATCGCCGCTCCGCCGGAGCTCATGATTCTGCATCCGCACCGAACGGTAGCCGGCAGTAGAATGACTGTGCTAGCCGGGCGACGAGTTCCCCGCTTCCTCCAAAGCCACATAGAGATAGGCCAGCTAGAGTGGAAAGAACAGCTTGTTTTGCCGTCATAGGCGCTTTGGCACGCAGCACCAGATAACATTGTGGAACAAGGGCTTCCCTTAAAATCAGGCCGAATATTGGATGTCGAGCGAAAAAAAAAAGAAGCGCCCAACGTGGGGCTCGAACCCACGACCCTGAGATTAAGAGTCTCATGCTCTACCGACTGAGCTAGCCGGGCGACGAGTTCCCCGCTTCCTCCCGGGCCACATAGACATAGGCCAGCTACAGTGGAAAGAACAGCTTGTTTTGTCGTCATAGGCGCTTTGGCACGCAGCACCAGATTACATTGTGGAACAAGGGCTTCCCTATACTGTGGAGGCCCAAGAGCATTATGAGATCAAAGACGCACGACCTGCCCGAATTTATTTTCGGGAAAGAATGGACTGCTTTCTGGCCATCCAGAAAGCAGCTGCGGAGCCTCCCGAGTGGCTCTCGGGGCTAGAGCCGCTCTGTATGCTTCGTGAATTTTAGTATGACGAAGCCGGACTCATGATGGCTGACCACGACAGTGTCGTATGTACATAGCGTTTTGTGTGTTTTTTGTTGAGTGTTTTTTGTGTAAATGTTATGGGTCAAAGCCAGGCAATAAAGAAAAAACAAGGGCTTCCCTTAAAACCAGGCCAAATATTGGATGCCGAGCAAAAAAAAGAAGCGCCCAACGTGGGGCTCGAACCCACGACCCTGAGATTAAGAGTCTCATGCTCTACCGACTGAGCTAGCCGGGCGACGATTTCCGGCTTCCTCCGGGGCCACATAGAGATAGGACAGCCAGAGTGGACACAAGGAACAGCTTGTTTTTTTTTCTTTATTGCCTGGCTTTGGCTCATAACATTTAACCAAAAAAAAACATTCAACAAAAGACACACAAAACACTATGTACATAAGACAGCTTGTTTTGCCGTCATAGGCGCTTTGGCATGCAGAACCAGATAACATTGGGGAAACAAAGGCTTCCCTTAAAATGAGACAGTGAATATGGGATGCAGAGCAAAAGAAAAGAAGCGCCCAACGTGGGGCTCGAACCCACGACCCTGAGACTAAGAGTCTCATGCTCTACCGACTGAGCTAGCCGGGCGACGATTTCCTAGCTTCCTCCGGGGCCTGTGGTGTCTGTGGTGTCTTGTCTCGCTTCGTCCCCGTCTTTATTCGCGCTGTATCGCATGATAGAAATAGGCCAGCTAGAATGGACACAAAAAATAGCTTGTTTTGCCGTCATAGGCGCTTTGGCATGCAGAACCAGATAACATTGTGGAACAAAGGCTTCCCTTAAAATCAGACAGAATGAATATGGGATGCAGAGCAAAAAAAAAAAAGAGAAAGGAAGCGCCCAACGTGGGGCTCGAATCCACGACCCTGAGATTAAGAGTTTCATCATGTACCGACTGAGCTAGCCGGGCTTTCTTTCTTTATTGCCGTCTTTGATATCCAAACATGAAAGGCAACAGATAAAACACGTCAGTGAATCTTTGGCTGACACGACATGTTAAAATTTGTTCAACTGTGTCCACCCGTCATGTACACGCGTCAAGGCGCCTGTCCTGTTGTGTTCGTGTGCCTCTTTGGTCCTTGTTGCTTTCGCGCCGTCCTGACATCTTCAAAAAGCTATGCACAACCAGCCCAAAACCAAAGTACTTCCGTCTAGTACATCAATCCACTCTGGTGGTTCGAGGAGTGCCCGGTACAGTTCCCTGAAACGGACAACACTTTCTATGAAATGGTCACGCACGGGACGGACTTCAATATCTGAATTGTTGAACTGAATCCTTGTTTTCCACAAGCTGTGGATGCCCAGGAGCATTATCGCATCGAATGGAATTCCGTTCGTGTTATGGACCGGCAAAAATCTTATACCGTGTGAATGTATGGGTAAATTCTTTTTTTAGAGTTCTTCGAAGAACATCCCAGGAAAAGATTGGATCCCAACAATCCAGAAACACGTGTTCTATTGCTTCAGGTTTCCTACATAGTGTAAGGATTCTGGCGACAGCCCGTCTGGGTTAGCTGCGCAGTCGGCCCGGGACACCTGCAGCCGGGGTCCCTGCACGGTGATAGGCATCTTGGTTCCGACGGCCTGTCCCGCTTGGGTTACTGGATTCGAGACGGACGACTCTGCCGCCGTTTGTAAACAACATTGCTACGGAAGCAGTTAGTGACCGCCGACCCGAGCAGGGGTGGCTAACGCATTCTACTGTGCCGGCTCACCGGCGCCTCGCCCATTCGGACTTCCCGGAAGACGTGTCCGGCTTGACAGCGTGAGAACTCTTGTTCGGACGCGAAGACAACGCTCTCTCTGAGGGGGCGATGGTCCAGCGGCACCCTCTCTCTCTACGGCGAGACATGTGAGGGGGCGTGTCCCTATGTGAAGTGGTGTGTGTGTGTGTAGGACAGCGCAATTTAGGCTACGCCCAACCTGGCGAATACCTCCTCGAACCTGGGGAATCATAGGGACCCGTCCATTTTAAAACCGGAAGAGGAGTGCCGTGAGGAAGGAATCCTCGATCATCCTCAGATCCTCCGACCTTCCCCCATCACCCTCCAATGGGTTCCTAAATTTTGTAAATAATGTAAATAAACCCCCTGTACAGTTTCCTTCATAACCAAGTCCGACAACGTCATTCGTAGAAGGGACCTGCGGCGCTGAAAGAGTCAGCTCACTCAAGAACCCCTCATCTCTAGCAACTCGTTGGCAGCAGCTGAAATGGACCGTGCGATATCGTGCTTTCTCAACCGGTAAGCGTTTCGGCATTTTGCTATAGGATTCGCCAGGCTTCAGATTTTGAGAGACTAATCGAGAATAACTGGGAAGTGTATGCCAATTGAGGAAGAGTAATCTCGCGACATTTTTGAGGATAGCATTGCCAAAGCGGAGAAAGCGTTGTCATAGACTTTATGAAATTGTCAAAGCCGGACTTGCTGTTGTTATGCGAGGAACTGTCTACAGAAGTGCAGAGCTAAATTACAAAACCTGAAATATACAAGACAATTCAAAAACACGTAGAGGACGATCAGCTGGTAGATACGTGGAATTTGGTACGAGAAGAAAAAACACGTAAAGAGAAAGCCGATCAGGAGGAAAAAAGAAAAAGGGAAGCGGAATGGGAAAAAGTGAAGGAACGGCAAAAGTGGAAAACTGGAAAAGAAGAAAGAAATCTAAAGCGATTGCAGCTTGAAAACGAAAATCGTAAAAAAAGGCGACAGTACGAGAGCCGGGTCTCCTGAAAGAGCAAGCGATATACAATCATATAGAATGAACAGATTCATGCAGCCCTATGAAAGTGGATGGAACATAGGATTGTACCCGGGAAACTTTGAGAGAACTTGCGAAAGGGAGAACTTTGCTCGCAGTACATGGCCGCAACGGCTTCTGACACTCTTGCCATGTGAAGTAGCTGAAGTCATAGCGAGACTTAGCCCACAAGACGCAGCTGACTACGAAAAAATCAAAGCCAGCCTGCTAAAAAGGTACCGGCTGTCAGCCGAAGCTTTCCGACAGCGCTTCAGGAGCACCACAAAAAACGATAGCGAGGGCTATCCGAATTTCTTGTATTGCCTAAAGACGAATCTGCTAGAGTGGCTACAAGGAGCCGAGGTTTACGAAAGCCGAGACAAAATCATCGAGTGTTTTTGCCTTGAGCAATTTTACCGAAGCATTCCCCAAGTGGTGAAACTGTGGGTTCAAGATAGGGAAAAAGTCGACACAGTTGAAAGGGCCGCTGAGCTAGCAGAGGAGTACGTTTCGCGCAGAAGGTTGAGCACTGAAGAGGGTGCGTCACACGCTCGAAACGCGATGTGAGATAAAGGGCCTAGCAGAAAGACGCGAAGTGCTAGAAGTTCGGAGCAATCAGAGGCAACGAAGGTAGCACCAGAAAAGCGTGAAGAACAGGCGAAGAGAGAGGGAGCAGACAAAGCCGCGAAAAAAGAGTTTGAGGCTAGTAAGCCATTTCGTTGCTACAACTGCAATGGTGTCGGGCACTTTGCAGCCAAGTGTACAAAGCAACGTTTGGTGTTATCGTGCGTCGAGGATAACGCCGAGAATATAGAGCTCCTTAAGCCATACCTGCACGAGCTGCACGTTAACGGGAAACCGTGCAGAGTGCTTCGTGATAGCGCCGCGACGATGGACGTTGTCCATCCGTCTTACGTTTCCGCGGACGATTTTACGGGAGAAGTCTCGTGGATCAAACAGGCAGTAGAAGAACACAGTGTATGCCTTCCCATAGCTAGAGTGAAAATTTGTGGACCGTTTGGAGAGCTAATCACTGAGGCCGCAGTTTCGAAGGCCGTGTCACTTCAATATCCTTACCTCTTCTCGAATCGATCAGGCCAATTGCTACGCGAGAGAGGCCAGAAACTCGGAAGCGGGGTGATACAAGCTTTTACAAGGTCGAAAACTCGCCAGCTCACATCTCAACTAAGTCAGATTCCCGAACCTCAGGTAGCCAGAGACGCACCAGCCAGCATATCGTTGCAAACAAATGAGGAGGGAAGGGAACCAACGAGTAGTGAAAGCCAGACAGCTGACCGAGCAAATGAGCGACGAGGGACTTCAACCACTAAGTCGGTAGAGGAATCAGAAAACGCTGAAGGATCCGTTTTATCTCCAACATCACGTTGTTTTGATCGCCTTCTGCAGGTGAATAGGGAGTCCCTAATAAAAGAACAGAATCAGGATCCCACTTTGGAAGGACTGCACCTTACAGCTAAAGAGGACATTGCGAGACGCAACATAACGATGCATGAGAAGGGAGGCCTATTATACCGACACTACCAGGACAGAAAAGGCAAAACATTTGATCAGCTGGTCGTGCCCGAAAAATACAGAGCGGACATTCTGAGTCTCTGCCACGCAAATGGCTAGGCAGGATGTCTAGGAATCAATAAAACAAAGGAGCGGTTATTAATAGAATATTATTGGTCGGGTTGTTTCAAAGATGCCGAACGCTACGTAAAATCATTCGATGCGTGCCAGCGCGTGGGCAAGCCGGGAAAGACATAGAAGGCTCTACTGAAAATTGTTCCATTGATCTCGGAACCCTTCCGCCGGCTTGTAATAGACACAGTAGACCCTTTGCCTAAAACGAAATCAGGCTATAAGTACTTGCTTACTATGCTATGTCCCGCCACAAATTTCCCGAAGCAATTCCGTTGAAGGACTTTAGCTCCACAGAAATAGTTGACGCCCTTTTGTCAGTGTTCGCGAGAATAGGATCTCCGGACGAAATCCAAGCCGATCAGGCGACGGTCTTTACAAGCGCCTTGACGACCACGTTCCTAGAAAGATGCGGAATAAAACTGTTACACAGCTCGGTGTACCATCCACAGTTCAATAGTGTAGAGAAATGGCATTCGGTGCTGAAGCGGGTGCTACGCGCTCTTTGTTATGAGCATAAAGCAGACTGGGAGGATTGTCTACCGGCCACACTTTTCGCTTTACGAACAGTCCCCCACGAAGCTACGGGGTTTACACCAGCAGAACTCGTGTACGGAAGAGCCCTCCGCTCTCTCCTCCGTATGCTGAGAAATGTGGGAAGGGACGGGAGAGAACCAGACAGTGGTTGAGTACGTGCTTCAGCTACTCTACCGCCTTAACAACACGAGGGAAATAGTAAACCGGAATATGAAAGCTGCCCAGGAGTCCTCCAAGGTTTATTATGACAAAAACGCGCCTTCGAGGTTTCACCGCGGGCGATCGCATGATGATCCTCCGGCCATCAAAAAAAAACAAGCTGGAAGTTCACTGGGATGGTCCAGTGGAAGTGTTGCAAAAACTGTCGGAGACGAATTACGCGCTAAGGGTTCCAGGCAGGGGAAAGCAGGTGAGAATCTATCACTGCAATCTGATGAAGCCGTCCGTACCGCAGCGGGATCGCCAGTCTGACTCTAAATGAACCAGAAGAGCTGGACAGCGAGAGTCAGGGTTGGAAGGAAGGTGCGGACGCTAGTGACAACGTGGAGAACATTCTGGCTCTCTCCGTGAATGCAAATTTCCTAAGCGGGACCCAGGTCGACACTCTAAAGCAGTTGTTGAGCGAATTCGCTGACATATTTAGCAGTCGCCCGGGAAAGACACACCTCCTGACGCACGAAATTGAGCTCGCATCTAATGTGCCGGTACGGTCGAAATCCTACAGGGTATCACCGCGGCAAAAAGAAATAATGAACGCGGAAATTCAGCGCATCTTGGAGTTAGGGGTTGTACAGCCAGCGGAAAGTGACTATACCTCACCGCATATTCTTGTTGAGGCCCCAGGGAAAGAACTTCGTCCCTGCGTGGATTATAGAAAGCTGAATGCAATTACCAGGGATCAGCTATACCCGATTCCCAACATAGAGGAAAGGATAGAAAGGGTGAGCGATGCGAAATTTATTTCCACCCTCGATCTCGTACGGGGATATTGGCAAGTACCCCTCTCAGAAAGCGCGAGCAGGTATGCCGCTTTCATCTCCCCAGCGGGCACCTTTCGACCCTTAATGCTTAGTTTTGGGTTGAAGAATGCCCCCTACAGCTTCTGGAAACTCATGGACATCGTACTGAAGGACATGCAGTGCTTTGCACTCCCTTATTTAGACGATGTGGCTATTTTTTCGGAAACCTGGCAAGAGCATCTAGAACACCTAAAGACCGTGTTTTCCAGTTTACAACAGGCTGGACTGACACTGAAGGCAGAAAAGTGTAGATTTGGTTGCGCTCAGGTGACGTACTTGGGCCACGTTGTAGGCCAGGGAACTAGGAGCTCATCCGAGTTAAAGATTGCCCCGATCGCAGCATTTCCGCAACCACGGACGAAAACGGACATTCGCTCCTTTTTGGGATTAGTTGGGTACTATCAGCGATATATCCCTAGCTACTCACAGCGGGCTAGTTCCTGAACTGACGCCTTGCAAAAGGAGCACCTAATAACGTAAGTTGGGATAACCAAAAAGAAAACGCCTTCAAAAGCCTGAAGGAAGCACTCGTGTCCCGACCCTTGCTCAGGACCCCTGACTATGGGAAAGAGTTCATAGTCCAGTGTGACGCCAGTGATAGAGGGCTGGGTGCTGTCTTAAGCCCAGTTGGCTACGACCATGAAGAACACCCAGTTCTGTACATCAGCCGGAAACTGACCAGTAGAGAGGAAGCGTACAGCGCTTCCGAAAAAGAGTGCGCGTGTTTAGTTTGGGCAGCGCAGAAGTTGTCGTGTTACCTTTACGGAGCAAAGTTTGTATTTGAGACCGACCATTGTCCTTCAACGTGGCTGCGACAGATGTCCCCCCAAAATGGTCGCTTGTTCAGATGGAGTCTGGCTCTCCAACAGTACAATTTCTCGGTGCGTTATAAGAAGGGGAAACTGCACGGAAATGCTGAAGGCTTGAGCGGACTGATGTAAGCGGAGAACTTAGAGGAATCTCCTCCTGTGTGAGTGTCTTTTTTTGACTTTGTTCCGAGTAATCCGGCTGTGGCAATTTCAAAAGGGGATGTTTCACGCTCTGTCGGCACAAAATTAACCAAAATTTAAACATATTTTTTTAAGTGTCTTGTTGTCAATGGAAGAAGCCTGGTGATTCTTTGGCGAATTCCGAGCGCTTGCGGGCGGGGCAGTGCTTTGCTGTTTGGAACGTCCCACCTGCGCTTTCCTTTGTTGGTGGTGCTTTGGGTTTTGCCTTGGGGGCGGTGATATTGCAATCCAGGGGACCAACACGGACGATATCTCATCTCTTCCTGCCCAGCGGTCATCAACGCTGGACATTCGAGATTTTTCGGGCCGTGGAGGAGCTGTAAGGATTCTGGCGGCAGCCCGTCTGGGTTAGCTGCGTAGTCGGCCCGGGACACCTGCAGCCGCGGTCCCTGCACGGCGATAGGCATCTTGTTTTCCACGGCCTGTCCCCGCTTGAGTTACTGGATTCGAGACGGACGACTCTGCCACCGTTTGTAAACAACATTGCTACGGAAGCAGTTAGTGACCGCCGACTCGAGCAGGGGTGGCTCACGCATTGTACTGTGCCGGCTCACCGGCGCCTCGCCCATTCGGACTTCCCGGAAGGCGTGTCCGGCTTGACAGCGTGAGAACTCTCGTTCGGACGCGAAGACAACGCTCTCTCTGAGGGGGCGATGTTCCAGTGGCACCCTCTCTCTACGGCGAGACATGTGAGGGGGCGTGTCCCTATGTGAAGTGGTGTGTGTGTGTGTGTGTGTGTGTGTGTGTGTGTGTGTGTGTGTGTGTGTGTGTGTGTGTGTGTGTGTGTGTGTGTGTGTGTGTGTGTGTGTGTGTGTGTGTGTGTGTGTGTGTGTGTGTGTGTGTGTGTGTGTGTGTGTGTGTAGGACAGCGCAAGTTAGGCCACGCCCAACCTGCCGAATACCTGCTCGAACCTGGGGAATCCTAGGGACCGGACCCTTTTTAAACCGGACGACGAGTGCCGTGAGGAAGGAATCCTCGATCATCCTCAGATCCTCCGACCTTCCCCCATCACCCTCCAATAGGTTCCTAAATTTTGTAAATAATGTAAATAAACCCCCTGTGCAGTTTCCTTCATAACCAAGCCCGACAACGTCATTCGTAGAAGGGAACTGCGGCGCTGAAAGAGTCAGCTCACTCAGGGACCCCTCATCTCTAACAATAGATAACAATTATTTGTCCAAGGGACGAATAGACCTTTATCTTGCATTCATGTTTTTACTGATAATATGTCAGTATGCAGTTTAAAGGAAAAGGATTTGACTGATGGTAGTACTGGCATCTTCGTAACTCTCTTGAGCAGATCTCCTCCTGGGCGTCCACGTTGTGGCGAACGGTAAATCGGTACAGGTAGCATTATGTCCACTAAATGCGAGTACAATTCTTTCCGCGTATCTTTACTCAGGCATTCAGCAGAGAATCGAATGTGCAGCATCCTATATGCGAGAAGCACTTCACGCATGTACCCTCTAAGAGCACCGCTCATAGTTTGACATGAGCATACAACAAATTCTGACAGATCTCTACGTAGTCGAACTTGCACTGCTGTGTGAAGGAACAGGCATTTTGGTCACGGAGAAACATGAATCGTGAGACAACTTGTCGCAAAAACAAATGTACAAGACATAGACCACCTTTTTTCAGAGACAGAAACAAGTTTGCTTGACTGGCTCTCTCCCAAGTCGAAGACAAAATAAACACGGCAAAAACACGGTGAATTTCTTTAATGGTAACTCGTGATGCACTTAGCGCATTCATCACGTACCATATCTTTGCAATCAGAAATGTATTGCAAAGAGTGACGCGCGAGAACGCAGACAATTGTCTCCCTTGTTACGCGTCAGCATTTTCCTTCACCCTTGAAGTTTGGTCCTCCCAGTACGGATTAGGGTCCCGGTAAAAGTGAAGAGGTACACCAAGGTACGTTGTCGGTATGGTGGACCAGGGTATTCTACTGCAATGGTCTGGTGTGGCTTCCCAACTGCCATGCCAAAAACCATATATTTTTTCCCAATTTATCAGCGCCCCCGTGCACTGACAAAATTTATGGACCACATTTGTGACCTCACAAATGCTTTCTCTGTCGGGACAGAAAATAGCAATGTCTTCAGCATAAGCCAAAATTTTCACATGCTCTGACTGCAGCCTAAATCCCATTATGCGCTCGTTAGTTTGAATGGCTATGCAAAGCGGCTCGAGGTAAGCAGCGAATAACAGGGGCGACAACGGTCATCCCTGTCTCACAGATGAGCGCACTTGCAGACTATCAGTCAGGTCTCCGTTCACAATGATCCGTGTTGTACAATTGGCATCCGCCATTTCGACGCCCTCTGTTATTACGCTTCCTACGTTGGAATGGTCTAATATTGCGAACAGCACATCATGAGAAACACGGTTAAACGCTTTTGCGAGATCGAGTTGCATCATCGCAACTCGCGCAGCAAGTGCGTCACAGCAATGCAGCACACTTCGCGCTACGTGTATGTTCGTGGCGATGCTTCGACTCTTTATACCGCAGGTCTGATGTGGGCCAACCAGCATTGTTATCAAACTCAGCAGTCTTTTGGCCAGAACCGTCAAGAATATCTTGTAGTCGACGTTATTGAGGCTTGTCGGGCGATAAGATCCCATTAGCAGACGTTTTTCCGGTGCCTCAGTTTTGGGAATGAGAACAATGTGCAAAGTTGTAAAGGAGAGTGGTACACGACTTTGCTCATAAGATTCGGCGATAACCTTGAGGAGAACGTGAGCTATCATTGTTTTGAAAGTTCTGTAAAAAGCTGTCCCCAGGCCATCAGGTGCCTTTGCAGCTGGCAGAGCGTCTATTGCGTCCTCTGTTGCTTTCACTGACATCGGTTGTTCCAGGCGCGTTTTAACTTCGTCATCGAGCTTTGGCATTAACGGCGGAAATTGCGCTTGTAAACCACCTACAACACTGCGCGAACAGCCAAGCAGTTGTTTGAAATGATCGACAATGACGCGTTTTATAACTGTGCTGTCAGCCGAAATGTCGCTCCCGTTTATTACTTCCCGCATTTACCTGTGACACGCGTATCGTTTCTCGTCCGATAACGCACGCTTTGTTGGTTTTGCTTGGGCCCACAGCTTCTCGGACCGAGAAGCCGGGCGACTAGTTCCCTGCTTCGTCCGGGGCTACATAAAGATAAGGCAGCTAGAGTAGACACAAGGAACAGCCTTTTTTGTCGTCATAGGCGCTTTTTTTTCTTTATTGCCTGGCTTTGACCCATAACATTTACACAAAAAACACTCAACAAAAAACCCACAAAACGCTATGTACATACGACACTGTCGTGGTCAGCCATCATGAGTCTGGCTTCGTCATACTAAAATTCACGAAGCATACAGAGCGGCTCTAGCCTCGAGAGCCAATCGGGAGGCTCCGCAGCTGCTTTCTGGATGGCCAGAAAGCAGTCCATTCTTTCCCGAAAATAAATTCGGGCAGGTCGTGCGTCTTTGTCACAATAATAGCCTGCCATTCTGGAGCGCCATATACTGTGGAGGCCCAAGAGCATTGGCATGCAGCCCCAGATTTTTTTTCTTTATTGCCTGGCTTTGACCCATAACATTTACACAAAAAACACTTAACAAAAAACACACAAAACGCTATGTACATACGACACTTTGTGGAACAAGGGCTTGCCTTAAAATCAGACAGAAGGAATATGGGACGCAGCTAAAAAGAAAGAAGCGCCCAACGTGGGGCTCGAACCCACGACCCTGAGATTAAGAGTCTCATGCTCTACCGACTGAGCTAGCCGGGCGATGAGTTCCCCGTTTCCTCCCGGGTCACATAGAGATAGGCCAGCTAGAGTGGAAAGAACAGCTTGTTTTGCCGTCATAGGTGCTTTGGCATGCAGCCCCAGATAACATTGTGTAACAAGGGCTTGCCTTAAAGTCAGACAGAAGGAATATGGGATGGAGCTAAAAAAAAAAAAAAAGAAGCGCCCAACGTGGGGCTCGCACCCACGACCCTGAGATTAAGAGTCTCATGCTCTACCGACTGAGCCAGCCGGGTCACATAGAGATAGGCCAGCTAGACTGGAAAGAACAGCTTGTTTTGCCGTCATAGGCGCTTTGGCATTCAGCACCAGATTACATTGTGGATAACAAGGGCTTCCATTAAAATCAGGCTGAATATTGGATGCAGGGCAAGAAAAAAAAAAGAAGCGCCCAACGTGGTGACAATAGGCCGCCACGTGATTCTGCAGTAAGTGCTCTCAGATGTGTATCGTTGTTTTCTATTTAAATCAAAATAAGTTCTTGGGGGAACATTACACTGAAGAGGACTTGTATGCTTTGATGTAGAACTGTGCACTGTATGCTTTTATGATAATGACATGAAGTGTTGTTGATGACAAGCGAAAATGCATGTTCATCTATTTCAAGGATGGAAATAACTTTATTGGGACACAGCAGACACAAGAGCCAACCGGTCCCTCAGCTGTTCCAAGGCTAGTCGCAGACTAGCCACATCAGGGAAGAGGGGCACGGGCAATGAAATGATTGAATGGCTACAGGGCAGGAGAATATAGGGAATGCTCCAGATGAAGATGGAATTAGGGGCGATTGGCGCGTGCAGGGGAAAAACATTCACTGTAGAGGAATGAACGGGTAATGGTGAGAAGTGTATTGCGTTGAATACGCTGAAGAACGCGTAGCAGGGTGGTAGCGAGAGATTTGACAGGAACAGGAAGGGTAGGAAGAGGTTATTTGATGTTGTCATAGTGAAGATGTCACAGTTACCATGGTGACAGTGTTCCAAGGTCAACCGCAACCTTACCCGATCTAATTCTACTGTTAATCTGTTACTTGAATGCCCTGAGTGGTGACAAGGACGAAACGAGTCAACGACTGGATGGTTGGTTTCGCCCTCGTCACCACTTAGCGCATTCAAACAATAGAGCAATGCAGTATCAACTAGCCTTTTTAGTCGCTTTGCTAAATTTATTGTTGAAAAATAAGTTCAGAGTTTCAGCCAGTGAATTCCCTCGTACAGTGAACATGGGTGCGGTAACGTTGCATACAGGGGACACTGTTCACAGGCTGGGTAAGACTACATACGGAAGCTCCCTATATGGCGCAATTTTGGCGCCATACGTAAAGTTCAAGTACTCATGCTTTCTCTTTAGTTACCATGGATATGGGGCCACAAAAAAACTCACAGGACGGGTACGACTATGTAACGCGAAATTCAGCGATAGCTGTGTAGGGATTTAGTTTTGGCAGGCGGCTGTTCCAAACAGAGCTCCACGTAGGCTTATGCGACATATGTTGGGCGTGACATAAGGTGACATCACACAACGAGACACAAACAGATGCACAACATTATTAATGGTCTTAACACATCCTACGTGGTATCATGCTGGATGATAACCATACCCGGCTTACCATGGTAACCATGGCAACGTACCCACCGGTTACGCCGACGCGGAAGCCAGGGAGGGGCGGCTAACAGCTATCGCTGTAAAAATCGTCACTGGGGCAAGTACGGAAAGTTCCGGTTGTTTACAACAGGTAAGCAAGGCTTAAAATAACCCTTATGAGAGGAAGTCTGTCAAGCCCCTAGCGCGAGCTCTTATTTAAATCAAGGAAGACGAAGCATGCCCAACGATCGCCGAGGTGCCACACGCCGGGGCCCACACGCGACCACACTGACGCGCACGCCACACTGATTTATTCTGCGCCAAGTTTGAATGCAACGTCAGCGACACAAAGGAAGAAAGAAAAGCACAATAGTCTCGTTGAGCCCACGGCCAAACGCACTTTCCCCTACAGCTCGCGCTTTAAGGAGATCTTTTGCCTCAAGAGGCGGGAAGCGACCACCACGTACAATGAGTCGTCTTGTGCACCTTTTCCCACATAGGTTGGAGCGAAAGAAGGTATTTTATTAACATTTTCCAGAGCGCGGCGATATATACGGTTATGACGCAGATATGTACATTTTTCTTAAGTCTTCGCAGCTGAAGATCATTTCACAGCAAAAACCGCCGCGGTGGCTCAGTGGGTATAGTGCTCGGCTGCTAACACGGAGGTCGCATTTAGATGGAAACGAAATGCTAGAGGCCCGTGTGCTGTGCGATGTCAGTGCACGTTAAAGAACCCCAGAGGGTTGAAATTTCCGGAGCCTTCCAATATGGCGTCCATCATAGCCTGAGTCGCTTTAGGACGTTAAACCACATAAAACCAAACCACTTCACAGCAGAAGAACTTGCTAAAGAAATAATTGCGTTATTAAATGTATTAATTCTTGGTACTTCAATTATACATCACATGAAAACCTCCTTGAACTACTTGATTAATATATTGAAGTTCGAACAGAGTTTAACGTATTTCGTCTGGAACGAGGCCGTTGCAGACGAAGAGCGGGCCTGATTTTGCTGCTGCAATGATGGGCTTCTCTTGTGGCTTTTTTCCCGGCCGTATGGAACAACTGCATCGCGAAACTACTATCTATCCTTACTCAAACCTCGCGCTGGCTCCAGCTAATTATGTTTCGAGGAAGCTTTCGTGGAATGTTTTACTGCTTTGCACTGCCAGCGTACAGTAAGACGACAGCGACTGGCACGAAGGAAACGAGGATTGAATCAAAGGACCAAGGTGTTGCTTATATTAAGGAGCCTAAATTAAATTTTAAAGGAAAGACGTGGATTAACCGAAAAATAAAGAAGATGAAGAAGAAGCATTCGGTGAGGTGGAGAGAGATGATTGGTGGAGAAGCATTCGGTGAGCTGGAGAGAGATGATTGGTGGAGAAGAGAAGAAGAAGAAGACGACGACAAGGCTTACGTGTACTAAGGCCAAGGCTATAAAAGGGCGAGGGAGAGCGAGGCACGGGGGGGAACAGCAGAGAAGCGGAGGCTCCGGCGGGTCAGGGACACTTTGGCTGGAAGAGAGCGACGCCGGCTACTGCTCCGGTGAGCTCGCGTTCTACGGCATCGCATCGTGGACTTCCTGCCGTGCTTGAGCCCGTCATGGGGAGTCAACAGAGGACGCTACCACCTGCTACGGCCAGGGGTGTCTCCAGCGCTGTTGACACCCATCCGGGTGGTGCCCCCAACGCCAACAACATCTGCATCACCTCCACGGGCGCTTGGACCGGGAGCTTGTACGACGCCGCCAGCGACGCCAGCCCCAGCATGTCGAACGCCGCCTCGACGCCGGCTACTGGATCTATACAACGCCGCAGCCGCACCGAACCAACCGTGAGCACGAACGCCGACCGCTAATAGTAGAACGCTAGTAGTAGACGCTGGTAGCAGTGTACCCGGGACGTGTGTATTTATAGTCTTTGTGTTTTGTGTTAGTTTTGTTAGTTTTCTGTTCTAGTGTGCTTGTCACGTATGTTGTATTAAATGTGCGTTTGTGTGGGTACACCCGTCGCCTAGTCCATTCTTTCAGTCCGAGTGTTCTCCGGGGAAGATCCGTGACACAAGGCTGCTTCTTTGCGGTGATTATCGAATAAAAGACAATAAGCCCAGCTTCAATGAGCCCAGCTTTGGTTTTGCGGTCCAATCCAAAATTCCCCATGCCTGACGCGGCAGATATGTGTTTCAACACTCTTTTTATGAGTGAAAATAAACGGTACACTTGGCCACTCAGAGAAAAAAAAAATGTAATGAAAATTGGTTTTCGGGAAAAGGAAACAACGCAGTGTCTGTCTCACATCGCGGCGCACACCTGAACCACGCCGTAAGGGAAGGGACACGAGGGACTGAAAGAAGAAAGGAAGAAAGGGGTGCCGTACTTAGTGGAGTGCTCGGGAATAATTTCGACCACCTGGGATCTTTAACGTGCACTGACATCGCACAGCACAAGGGCGCCTTTGCGTGTCGCCTCCATCTAGACGCTGCCGCCACGGTCGGGTTCGAACCCGTTTACTCCGGGTCATTAGCCGAGCGCGCTAACCACTGAGCCACCGAGGTGCACGAAAGCCCCGCGCGAGAGCACTGCTATCGCCGCAGCCGATCACACCTGGTGTTAAATTGCAACATATGTTGTTGTTGTTGCTACCCTCATACAATGGCACATGCCCGCATAGGGGGATTGGCCAAGAACTGGGGGCACAGAGCGTTTTTCAGATTAATATTTCCTGGACGAAATGAAATGAAAGTTGAGGAAGGAAGAAGAAACAAAAAAGAACGGCGAAATGAAACGCGAAATGCATAACGCACACAGGAGATCGACACTGAGGTTTATAGCCGAGTGGTTAAATAATAGTGATAATTGTAAGAATAAAAATAATATTAAAAAAAATTACCAAGGTAGCCGATTTGATTCCATTAAAAACATTTGGACGGCGGTAAAAACAGACCTGTGGCTGTACCCAAATATGGTGGCTCCAAACGACAATGTGCCTGGGCTTCTCAAATAAAGGCCAAGCTGTTGTAATGGCTTCTCTCAAAACCGCCTTCTCATCATGGTGTAACGGCAACAAAACATCTACAAATGGTCTATGGTTTCGCGCTCACCACAGAATACGCAGACGGGATAAAGCACCAACCCAGACCTGTGCAAATAAAAATTTAAGGGTGGGATCCGGCAGCAGAGCCTCTGTAGAGATACTTCAAGCTTCAGTGAATGGCATGATTTCCTGCTCCACGAATACCTAGGTGCCGGTAATCATCAGACCCTAAAGAGATCCAGTTGTCTTTCTTAACAAATTCTGTCTTCGAAACCTCGCTGCTTTGATGTACGCTGTAGCCGGAACGATAGGTAGCGCGGGGCCATCGAGGGACGCCTTTGCTGGCCAGTCCGCTGCTTCATTGGCTGTCACACCACTATGACCTGGCACCCATATAATGTGAACAAGGCTCAAATGCGGAGGGAGTAATGAATGGAAGGTGTTCAAGGTTGGCGAATCCACTGCCGAAGCAAGGGACGAACACCAAGAAAGAGAGTCTGTAATGACAGCCACTGAAGAGAAAGATGCAACACACTCTCGCGCTGTGCATTGCACATCGTCGTCTTCACCTACTTCCATATTCGGCGCGAACAGATCAGATCAGCTCAACCTCAGTCAGAGCTTAACCTGACTCTAATATCGTCGCCA
This sequence comes from Amblyomma americanum, assembly GCF_052857255.1. NCBI lineage: Eukaryota > Metazoa > Arthropoda > Arachnida > Ixodida > Ixodidae > Amblyomma > Amblyomma americanum. Next base: position 81,651,512 of record NC_135498.1, read on the forward strand.
GACGTGTCGGCGACACAGCAAAGCAACACCATGAGGCAATCGGGCTAAACTCATGCTTTAGTACGTCTACTCTGTTTAGCGACGTTAAAACCCTACCATGTTTTTGGGTGCTGTTTGTGGAGTGTAGTGCTACGTCCACAGCCTTTATTTAAGAGGGTGGCTTCAGAATGTTCGTATGTGTGCTTGCTTTGGAAGGTAAATTAGTTGGAACACTTGCACTGTCCTGCCACTGTTTGTATTCTTCTGCTGCTCTTCTTGCTACGTTTCTTTCAGAAATGAGTTGAGTTTTCCAAACTGACAAGCTGCGCATCATGTTGAACACCATTAGCTCCGTAATAACTTCCCGCAGCTCCTTGGCCATGTTCTCATTTGTCACCGTAGCTGGATAGGCACATTTCACTGCAAAATGCTATTCGGAGCCACACTATATGCGAAAGAAGGAGATATTCAGATCGAATGCTTCGCTGCCGCTTCGGTCCACTAGCACCGGTGGTGTAGCGCCTCGTTTAGAAAGCTGCAAAAGGAAGTTAGGCCGTCAGGACCGGAAGACTTCCCTGTGTACATGTTTGCAGCAGACCACTTCATTTTCCGCAGTACTCAGACCTCCGAAATTCTCTTCGTTTGCCATACCGCTTAAGCACGCGACAAGGAAGGTCTCCATTGAAAAGATTCAGTAATGACTCAGCAGTAAACGAATCAGTTACGATGCGGATAGGCACATTTCACTGCAAAATGGTATTCGGAGCCATGTTATGTGCGAAAGAAGGAGATATTCAGATCGAATGCTACGCTGCCACTATTTTATTTTGTTTTATTTTTATTATTATTTTAAATTTTGTGATTCATTTTTTGTTTATTTTTATTTTTTCAAGGACACATATGTTACTCCTGAGTTGTTGCTTAATCAACTTATCCATTTTATTTTATTTGCCACACAACTTATGATTGACAGTTAATGCGGACAACCCCCGTCCACAAACTTCCGTCCACGCCACTCATGAGCCAAGAAAGGCTTACGCCTCAAAAATACTCAGGGACTAATAATTACGCTATGTGTGTTAGAACTGTGGCAGCATCGGAAGCTATTCACGCTTTTACTGGGGGTCACGCACTTCCGGTCTGATGACGTCACTTCCTCCCTCCAAGTGGGCGAATTTTATGACCGACGACAGATTTAGGCCCCATGGGCCTTCTCATTCCATCGCATTAAAATGCGTTCAACACCTGCTCACATGTTACGCGTACACAAGGACACCGCGTGGTGCACCTCTCGAAACCAAGCTGCTCTAATTTATGCATGGGCGCGCGGATTGCGTCGGTGAAGTTACTTGGCCTCCTGAGTTTCTCACTGATGTATTTCACTGAGACTTCGAGATAAGGGAGGAGATATGCGTTCTCTACCTGCTGAGCTAGCCGGGATAAGAAATTAGTATGATTTAAGGCCTCATGAGAGGTGAGGTAGGGAGTGCCTAAGCAAAATAATTTCCTGCTCTCAAAGGCGCTCGACTTTGCTAACTACAGGTAACATTTATGAACAGTGCTGCAAAAAAAAAAACAGCGATAAAATAAAAAGAACCCACCCACTACCCTGAGATTAAAAGCAACGTTTTAGTATAAAACTATTATGGGTGCTTAAAACACGTTGGAGTGCTCAGACCAGCGTTTTTTTTCTCTCTTTTTCTGACTTCAGCGAAGCACGACACAGACAAAACAAAATTACAGGGCACAATGCTGACATGACATTCCCATAGTCAGTCTGCCAGAGGCTGGCTTCGTAGGATTAAAATTCGTTTAGAGCCGTCATAGGGTCCACCCTTGACAGCCTACTATATACATAGGGTCCACCCTTGACAGCCTACTATATACAGGAACAGTGTGGCACATTGAAATTTTCTTAGACTCACTAGTTAATGAGTACAGCCCAACAAATCATGTGGTTCTACCTGTGACCGATGCTTTTCACTCTTGAAAACCACGCCTAAAAAGGTATTTTCTCGTGCGGGCTGTGCGTTGACGGCAACATGCGTAACCGCGCCATTCGTTTCTTCCAAAGATTATGGGGGCCCGGCAACCAAATCAAGTCGCATGACGGGATGCCTTGACTGCTATCTACCACAAGCGGCAGTTACTTTTCAGGGGTTGTTTGCAAGATATTCCAGTAAAGTACTGTATCCCAGCACTCGAAAAGTGTGGGCTCAGTGATGTCAGGTTTGTAACAAAGAATGTAATTAATCGCCCAAGACACAGGTATATCTTTGTCGACTATCAGCAGATGTTTTAAAAGGGAACATATGTTTAATGAAAAAAATAAAGGCCAAATCCGGGCGCTTTTTCTACCTCCTCTGATTTTACTCAAACTTTCGCAGTATGGTCTCGGCAGTTTTCTGGTCCTTTGTGCCAAATCTCGTAGCAGGGCAGCGTTTTGTTGCGGAGCAAGTCAATTTTAAAATTTCCCCTTTTGTGGCCTCAATCACCTAGATCGGGGAGATTTCTACGGGCAACCTTGCGTGTGTGACGTCACTTGACGCACGGCCGTCGGTATTAGTTCTGCGTTTGCTGAAGGACAAAATTCGGAGCTGTATTCCGGTAATTTCAGACAAATGATGACCCAAGCTTTCACTTACAGTTGCCAGTTTAGCGAACCAACGTACACACGATAGGTTTTGTGACAGTATCACTGACGTCATAGGACGGTCTGTAGCGAGGTCATCGTTTGGTCGAAACCCAGTTGCGCTTTCAGTTCCCCGGTTTCCGCTCTTTTGAAATACTTCCACATGGTATTTTGAAAAATTGGCGGTGGTTTAGCTCTGGTTGAACCTGGAGTGACGCGATAGCTACAGCTGGCCGAGTGGAACTCGCTCAGTCGAATTGCAATGTCAGTCTTTCGCCGCTGCGTTTCGCTGGGCGTTCCCTCTTCATCTTCGTCCCTGGACGTGATTTACCCTCTCTCCCCCCGCACCACGTGACCAACCACGCACCACGTGACCACGTGGCGGCGCCGCCACGCTGAAGGCTCGAAATGCTAGCGTAATGTAGCTGTCGCTACAGAACTGTTTTTAAAGCGAAAGCTTTACTACCCCGTTCCGTAGCTTCTTCGTCTTTTGCGCCGTGTGCGCGCGTTTTGACCTTGAACCGAGGGGAAACCACATGACAGCTATGACGTCACTCAGCCGCCGCCGCCGCCGCCGAAACCAAGCTCTCGGCTCTGTTTCTATAGGCCTTCGGCGTTCGTTCTGTTCATTGGTGTTGGCGTTGTTGACAACACTCTAGACTCCGATGATTTTGACGAAAGGAAGGCGCATGACTTGCTCCGTGTGGAAGTGGACGCCTCAGTCGCGCTTTGAGGCCCGCGGCGGTGGAGAGAGAGAGATGTGGTCTGCATGCATTAGCGCTGACAACGTTGTGGCAGACATGCGGCACTGCAGCAATAGGCCGCAGAGTTCATTGGGTGACCAACCTCTCGCGATCAATTGCCCCGCCGCGGTGGCTCCGCTCGTCTACTGATCCCGAGTTACCGGGTCCGCCACGGTCCCTTACTCTTTCCATCACTTGAGCACCAGTACAAAGTGGAAACGGGGCAGTTTTCTGCATGTATGTATCATGTGAACATAACAGCTGCTATTTTGTTAGTGAATATGTTCAATTTGAGAATTTACGTACAAGCCCGAAATGAATGCTCTATTAAAAGCGGAACTTGTTGCGTTGTTAACTGCATCAATGCTAGCTTTTTATAATTCTAAAACTGCATTTATTTGGCTAGTGGTTACGTAAACGTTGAATTTCAATCTGAAAAAAAGTCATTTCTAAGATTATGCAGGAACGACATGGAACTCTATGATAAGGTCTGCATTAATTAATTAGTAGTGAAAAACAAAGCTTTGAGGACCGAGTATTAGAAGAACCAGTAACAGTATGGGTTGGCCATTATAATTATGGCGCAACCTATTTAAGTGAACTTGAACAAAGAATAAGTACTGACACCATGGGTAGAAAATCGCGCCCTATAAGGCGATTTGCATGAATGCATGAATGGCCTTCATTATATAGTGGGCGTCGTACTCCCATGCAGCTGATGCTACATCCGCCCTTTCCATCAGCCATGAAATGTCCAACAATGGAAGGGTAGCTGCATAATCTCCTAGTAGCGTTATAAGAACGCCTTGAGCGCATGATATTTTAATAATATATCATAAAATTTTCAAGTATAAAACTACAGTCAGAACGGTGGAGAATTATTGCATAGGAAAAAAAAATCAAGCATCCGGTGTCCTGTGTTGCGAACCTCAACGAGTGAGCGAAACAGTAAAAGAGGCACTTGCGAACTCATCGTTCAAGCGCTATCCTATTTCGCCTGGAGGATACATATTCCACCTAACCTTCCTGAAAAAAAATTAATGAAACAAAACACCGGAAAAACCAAGATTGGCAGTTGCCTTTTTTCAAATAGAACAAAGTTGCAGCCAAAAGTTGTAGGTTATGGTTTTACCATTCCAAGGGCTGCCCAGGATATCCCACGGGGGTGGCGTACGTCGAAGGGGGAGTTAATTTTGGGCATTGTTCCTCTTCTAGACAAAACAAAAGGAACAAATTGCGGCATTGAGACAGCGATATATTGGTTTCACATAACGCCACGCAAAGATTAAGCTGCTTAGGTGCTTGTGAGCGGACAAAATCCCTCCAGGACAGAAAGGAGTCCCGGCCAAATTTTCGAGGTAGCGGCCGCCATCCCTTGCCTCCCATTGGCGCCGTCACTGAAACACAGCCACTGATTTCCCTTTGAAAGGTTAAAAAATAATTATCCATTCGTTTTTTCATCTTCATTGGCCGCCAAGCGGTGATGCATTAAAAAAATGGGATATTTATGAGATAACAGCATAAAAAACAGCGCCACTGTCCTGTCGGCTCCTCGTAGCCTCGCAGCGCGCCTACCGACGACGCGCTGTTTCTGCTCCGGGAGTCTACGCCAGCGCCTCGCCGCGGCAAACCGCTTGTAAAGCCTCACGGGGAGAGCGCCACTTTTGCCACTAAAAAACCTTCTAGAACACACAAAACCTTCTAGAACACTGTAGTTTAGAGGCCAGTGGAGGGCCTTTGTCCCCAATCCGCCTTTTCCCCACGACCTCTCTGCGCATGCTCAGTCCATGTTAGTGACAGGCGCATGAGACAGATGGCGGCAGCTGTCACCCCCAAGCACACACCCGCCACTTTGTAGGCGCACCTCGTCGAAGCGGATTGCGCCTGCGTCTTTTTACGTTCCTTTGTTTTCGCCACTTCCCAGATGGCGTCCCGTCGTGTGACAAAGGCGATTTGCACGTTCTTAAACTGATGACGATGATGATTATAACGCAAAAAAAATGACTTCGGTCTTGGACTGGGGCCCTATTTAGCTGCCCGCGACTTTGTTGCAAGATAAGAACTGTTCTTGATTTTCGTGTTTTGCTTTATTTAGAAAATTATTAAGACCCTCACGCTCAGCCGACACAGCTAGCCGGGCGAAGAATTTTCCACCTTCTGCGGTGCCACTAAAAAAAAGACGGCGGCCTGTGTGCACAATGGCATGGTCTGTTGCGAGCGCTGCTGTTAGATGTAACTACTGACGACAGGTATTAGATGACTGAAGTTAAAAAAAAGTAAAGAATGGGAAAAAATACAAGCGCCCAACGTGGGGCTCGAACCCACGACCCTGAGATTAAGAGTCTCATGCTCTACCGACTGAGCTAGCCGGGCGATTGGTTTCCCGCTTCCTCCGGAGCTACTTATAGATAAGGCAGCGATGCTTACATGCACCATGACATTTTTTGTTAGACAGTAGACAGTTTTAGCTGTGCGTACGCAACGGCTTAGCGTACGCAAGGAGTTTGCGGGGACGGTAGTGCGCATGCGCAGGACGCAAGCTAAAGTGTACTAGAATATTGGGTAGTGGGCTGACTGAGCTCCATCCGCTGTCGCGGTTTACGTCTCGCCTTCTAGATGGCGCCACCACTGTATTCAATGTAAGCGGCCGCGCTTTGGCCGTGCGAAAGGTACGTGGTCGCCGCTGTAGAAACGGTCTAATTTCTTGAATGCTCGTTTCTCATATAAAGAGCTTGGACAGTATGCTTGTTTGTCAGTAGTACTTCGTCTTTCTTTTCATGAGGGAAAAGTTTCTTTAATCACCATTTTTGTAACGCTGGCTTTGCTGAGCTTGCACTCGTATCGAAAACTCGCGTCTTGCGCCGTGTAAAAGGCTGTGGGGTTCCTCTCCATTGACAGCAAGTTTGGGTATATTTACTCAATAATAGCGCGACATAACAAATGAATCACTTACATTCTTGTCAAAGACAGCAGTTTTACTGCTGTCTTTGATTAGAAGGTAAGTGATCCATATGTCGCGGTGTTATCGAGTTGCGCGCGTGCAGAAATTCGTTTTCGGCGTTACCCTATTTGCAGTCCTTACAGCAATTCAGGCACCTTTGGAACGATGCCTTTCCTGTATACCTACCTATTTGACTCTGGCTGAGCATATTGTGGAAGAAAAATAGAGGTATATCAAGGAAATGTTAAGCAGCATAGATATGAAGTTTTAATCGCACATGAATGTTGAAACAAAAGGTAAACCGTTTAAAACACCTTCCATGCTGTAGCTTGTCACATATGTGCCAGAAAACATGCGCCTATACATCAGTCGTTGCTCTACATTATTCCAACATAAAACGCATTTAATTCTCCCGACACTAACATACTGCATAATTTCCTATATCTGCCTTTCCAGAGAGTGATGTTGGTATAGCCACACTTATTTTTAAGGAAATATTTTATGAAAGAAAAAGAGAAAAAAAATGCAAACAAAATGTTGGTTGAACAACTTTAACAAAAGTTTATTATCTTGACAAGCACAATGCAACAAGTAGACAATGCAGACAGCATGCACATTTCAAGAGCAGCGGCTCAACTTCAAGTGCTTTGCCTTTTGGCGCTTCCCCGACTTGTCAGTATTTATACTTTTAACATAGAAGTGAAGTCGTGTAGTGACATAGAATTTGATTATATTTGGAGAAAGGGTGGAAGCATGACTGGAAAACCAACCTCTTGGCCAAGTCTGGCTTTGACAACTGTCAGCACATCTAAAATGCTGTCAGAGTGCAGCTGTCCATGGGAGAAGCAGCCTGTGAACAAGTCCTCAAGCTTCTTTATGAAACCAAATAAGCGACCAGTTGGATAGAGGAGCCCTCCATTTCACGAAACTTTGTCAGCCTCGCAAGCTGGAAAGTTTCATCTGGGGCAGGCATAGTGAGAAGGGTCAGACAGTCTTGGCAATTAGTTTTTAAAACGCATTTTCTTGCAACATAGCCAGCGATGTGAAAAATTATTCTTGAGTCACTGCTGGCAATGTGCTGGTTGTGGTCTTGGGAGGATGGAGCCTTGTGCATGCTCTTAGCAGCACTCATTGGCAGATGAAAGTCTGCTGCATTCTGCGCAGCGTCTGGCAGGCTGTCAACTTCCAGGAGGGAGCCCAGTTCGTCCTGCTGACAGTTACCTTGACTGGCACATTTTACTAGCCCATAAAATGACAAGCAGTTAATGATAACTAGAAATTGACTTGGTGTTGGGTGGTCATTACTGCCAGAAGACTGTCGAACGATCCCAAAAAGGTTTTCAAGAGGGTCTTGACTAGTTTTGGAGGTCATTAGGTACTTAAAACCTACTTTTCTTGTAAGGTAATCTAGCAAGCCTAATGTGCTTGAAATGGTTACACGCAGACCTGTTGCCGTGGACTCACTCACAAAGCCACCTGTCCCTTTTACATGCTCCTCCCATGCTTTAAGATAGGATAAAAAATCCTGCAGCACAGCTGTTGCTCGAGAATCTGGCCGGAGGGCTTCCGCAGGGAACCGTGAAGTCATCACAGATATCAGCTGGTGGATTTTGCTGAAATACACAAAAAAGCTCTTCAGATGTTGCTTGCACCAAGTTAGACTTAAACATCATTTCCAGCTAACAAAACCATAATGCAAAGGTTTCATTACTTTTAAAATTAAGTAGCAGAAGAGAAAATAGGCATTTCACCTGAAGAATTCCTGAGTTGCATCCATTCTTCCAAGAGTGGCTTCTAACGTGTCCTTATACAGGTGAAAAGCTTGGAGCACTTTAGTGCCGAAAAGCTGGAACGCATAACTGACTCTCATCTTTTCAAATGCGTTTGGCTCAATATGACATCGTGTTATCCCTGGCATAACCTTGAGGGTAACATTGCAGGAATCCATTTTGTAGGCTTCCTTTACGTGTTGCATATCCACCTAAAAAGAAATTGGAGAGGACCCTGTTAAGCTTCAAGAGTGAGTAATAGCACAACAAAATCCTCAATAAGATGAAGAAGAGACTTACATGGCCAGCTGGAGTGTTGAATCCAGATTTCAACAATGAGTTGCGTAGACATTTGATAAGATGAGGGAAGTCGGATATAAAAAAGGTTTCGTGATGCATCGCTGGGGTGCTGAATTTTGCAGGTGGTAGACTCAGCTGATGCTTGTATCCCAAGTATCCTCCACATCCTTCTATTCCAGCTTGCGCCGTCGCATGTAATGAAATCAACAAAAAGGCCACTCTTTTCGGCCAATACGGTTGCCTCAATAACAACTTTGGCAAGAATGTCCCCCTTCATGTTGCCATGTGTGGCAAAATAGCCAATTACCTGGCTCCATTTTCCCTGAAAGGGAACAAATAGTATAACCATGCCATGGTCACATGGGACACCTTTGTCTTTGGCTGCTGTGAAAGGGCCTAGGTCTACAAAACCCTCAATAACCCCAGACGTTTTAACTGCAAAGTGTTCCGACAGCTTTAGCTCGTCTATAACTAATCCACCATGTTTTTTCCAGGCATCAAGCTCAGCTGACTTCACTTTTAGCTGCCTCAGAACTTTGTCGCTGAAGCCAAACACAGTGCGATATGCAGATACATAGCGCTTGAGAGTTGATTTGCACGGTAGGGAAAGAATGCTATTACGGCGAAGATGCTCATAACGACGAGGACTTTTCATCTTCATTATTATGCAGTCCAGGACCCACATTTTCGTGTAGCGTAGACCATTAGGTTTCACTTTTGAAGCTGCGAAGCACTGTCGAACAGCTTCCTGCTGTCTGGGGGGCAGTTTTGAGATCTGTGCTTCTAATGCTTCTGCTTGAATGGCAGCATTTTTCCCTCTCATTTTAGCAAGTTCATTTTCCACATCTCCTAGGCGAACAACTAGCCTCTTGTTTCTTCTCGCTGCAGCTCGCAGTTTAAGCACAACAGATCGGCCGCTCTTTTTATCAGTTCTTTTGACCCTCGCTCGTCTGATCTGCAGTGCTCGTTTCAAGTAGCGGCAAGACACACACTGCGTACCTGCAAGAAAAGTGCATTGAATTGAGTTCCCACGGAGCCAAAAAATCAATGAACGCAACATAAAATGAGTTGCAAATTAGGCAAAATGGACAGCATAATTACCTCTTTCAGCGACCTGACCCAGGCAATTGCTGCTGAAGTACATTTGCTCGAGGGTCACTACGTGGGATTTAAGGTTCTTCGTAAAATACCTTTCTTCATAATCTTCAAGTCGCATTACTCCAGTGCAAACACTCATGGAATAAGTTGCTCTCAGCACATCTTCTGCTTCCCCGCTTGTTTGCAATGTGCTTTCTTTTAGCAGAATTCCTCTCACAAACACTTTGTAGTAACTGTGCGTCTGTGACTGAAAGAACATTACCACTTTTTCTGAGCACACCTCATTTCTTGATGTCAACACAGACGTGCAGTACACGACACCGTCGTGTCCAGGAAACCTGTGCTTGGTCCACTGCTCCGACGGTACCTGAAGACTGTCAAATAACAGCATGGGTTCCTGCTGACCCAGTGGGCATGAAAATTCTGCATCGGCGTCCGGCTCCACGCCTGCTTCCGTCGAGGAGGCCGCGCCTTGCTCAGCAATCGTTGCAGCGCTTGTGTAGGACAGCGTCGTGTCACTGTTCGAGCACGGTCTACGCTTCGCCGGAGACGCGCAACTCTCTGACTTCCTTTTACGAGCAGGCCTCTCTTTCACAGCTTTTTTCGTCAAATACGCGGGTAGGTTTGGAAGAATGGTTGGTACAGCATCACTGCTAAGCAGTGGCTTACCACGTGGGATCCGCACTTCCTTGCCACCAATGATGTGTCATAGTCGCGAATTACGTAGCGCGGCTCAAAATGTAGTTCGCACACGGCACTTGTGTCTTCGAGAGGCTTGTCCGCTCGATGGAGGTTTTTTTCCCACAGCCTTCGAAGTGCTTCATCCTTGGGCACGCTGAATAACGACGGCTTTGGGGCACCTTTTACATGTACATAGCCCGTTTTACAGCCGGGCGCAAAACAGTGGTTCAAACGGCGTGGTGCCATTTCACACGCAATAGCGACGCACGATATACTTCCCTACGATGATTTCTTATAAACATTAGAATTGGTAATGTAAACTTCGGAACACATGAAAGAAAGCACAGCGGAGGCAGCGGCGCGCAAAGCCAGGAAGGCAGCGGCGGAGGCAGCGGAGGTTTACATTGACGACAGCGCCTCCGCGCGGGTCCCCGGGAAAACATAAAAATGTTCACATTTCCGGCGACGCGGGAGCGCACGCCGCCACCGGAGAGTCAGCTCACTACCCAATAGTAGTTCTAGTTCACTTTAACGCAAGCGCAAGCCCTGCGTCTTGCGTGCGTACGCTAGCCAGCGGACTGCGTTGCGGCGCTTGCGTGGCTTGCGTACGCTAACTTTGACAAGATGGCGGCGCCCTGCTCGCCCGCTTCGGAATAAATACATGTCGCCGCTGGATTCTCCGACGCAATAGCTCGCTAAAATGGTAGCGGTTCGCTTTTATTTCGCCTAATCTTGCCCACACGTAGCGGTATAAGCGATAACTAGCCCCTGTTTTTCAGATAATAGACAGTTTTAGCTGTGCGTACGCAAAGAGTTAGCGTACGCGAGGAGTTTGCGGGGACGGTAGTGCGCATGCGCAGAACGCAAGCGCAAGCCTTGCGTCTTGCGTACGGTAGCCTTGCGTACGGTAGCCAGCGGAGTTTGCGTTGCGGCGCTTGCGTGGCTTGCGTACGCTAACTTTGACAAGATGGCGGCGCCCTGCTCGCCCGCTTCGGAATAAATACATGTCGCCGCTGGATTCTTCGACGCAATAGCTCGCTCAAATGGTAGCGGTTCGCTTTTATTTCGTCTAATCCGACCCACACGTAGTGGTATAAGCGATAACTAGCCCCTGTTTTTCAGATAATTTGGCGATCTTCAAGCTCCTAGGCCTAACTATATTCAGTGTGTTTTCCTCGTAGCAACGACACCTGGCGAAGCAGTTTTCTAACTTTTAACCAGATCTTGCATTTTCTTCGGTTTGCATAGTTTTTCTTCTTGGAACAAAAAAGGCTCCCAATGCACTCACAGTAGTTATCAGTAATCACGGATGAAATTTTCTTCAACCGAGCGTTGATGTGGTTTGACTTCTTGTCACTAGATGGCGCCACGTGCGCCTGAGGGACGCTACGGCACGGTCAGCTAAAACTATACTTCGGAGCGGACAGCGGAACGCACGCAGCGCCGTAGCTCTTTGCGTACGCAAGCACTTGCGTACGCACAGCTAAAACTGTCTGTTGTCAGAGGCGCTGTGCTTTGTAGCCATCGATATCATTCTGAAACAGGCTTCCCTATTAAAATAAGCAAAATATATAAATACATCGTTAACCTGTTCGAACCTCCCGCACTCTCTGACTTCATGGCCACCAAACATGGAGGAAGGAAAGTACAGTGAACTAGAAAGAATTGAGGAGAGGAGGTTACGTCACGTTTTTTTAAAGCCCGTGGGCCCAAGATTCCTAGCAGTCCTTGCGAAAGCGCGTGACTTCCGGCACACTTTTTGGTGTGAAGCTCGGATAGCGAGGGTCTCTCATGAGCTTTCTTTCCTCCATGCCACCAAACGGCGCGCACTCGCTAAGCCTAGCAGGTGGTCTGTAGGTACGGAAACAATACGAAAACTTGGAGCGTTTCGTCGCTAAAAATTTGCGCCGTGGGCATCTTAATGACAAAACCAAAGCTTCGCGCGCCTTTAGTTTTCCGCGAACGTGAAACACATTGTATTGATGACGACGAATCGGTGCTGAGGCGAGCGGCCCCGCTAATCAAATTATCAAATAAATCAACATGATCAAATCATATGGCACGCGGCCTGCTTTATCGATTCACTAAAAGTGGATTTCCAGTGACAGTAGTGGAGAATTTTTTTAGGGCTCTCTGCAGCAGATCCCATAAAGATACAGCGTTTAACATTTCTGAAAATTTTGCTTCATTCTCTGCGGCTTTATGCCCTGGAACGGGGCACACAGCATTTCCCTGTGGTGCGATGAGTGCACAGGAAACCTTCTGACGCCGCGGAATGTAGTGCCAGTATAAAATACGCATACAGGCTAATGGGATAGTAGTCCTATCATGCGCGGCGCAGCATGCAGCATTTATTTCCATATTATTTATTTGTAAGCAGCGTATATTACCACCTACCCCTATCCTTTCTTACTATCACTCCCCCCTTTCTTTCTTTCTCCTCTCCCTGTCCTTTTATTCCCGCTAGTCGCAGCTCAGGCGCTTCAGGTTCCGATGTCAGAGGCCGCGGCTAGCAACATCTTTTCCTTCCATTGTTATTTTATTAATAAATAGCCACTAACAACAACATATTTGATAGCCTGCTTTAAAGTGCGCATGCGCCAAACGCTATATAACATCAAGAATTAACATACACTGGTGTTACGTACGCTAAGTTCCCGAGTTTTGCGTGCGTGCTCTAAAACCTCGTTTACAAAATGGCTGCGCCCTTCGAAGCAGGACCTCTCGCCTCGTACTGAATTCGTCGTTGTTGCTGCTGTTTTGAATACGGTCACTGGCCATAAATGGGGCACCTGGCTTTCGCTTCGTCTAATGACGCCTATAATGAAGCGTATGAACGATAATTCCCTTTTTTTTATTTAGAGTGACGTTTCTGTCTCTTTTAGCCCTAAAGGGAAGCATCGATTTGTTGGCAATAACGCTTTCTGTTCTAACCGCCAGATGACGCCACTAGGCTAACCTTTTAGGTTGCCTCGATACCAGCGCCGCCGAGGTGGCGACAACTTCAGCGGCGCCGCCATATTGAATCACACGGGATCAGCGGCGCTAGCGTTTGTAACGGCGTTGTTCGGGCTCTCGGCGTACTTCAAAGTGCTTTAACTTGAACGGCCTTTTGCAGCGAGAGCTACACTGGGCTACCAGTCGAGCATTTCGCGGTACATGGGAGGGGCCAGTTGTGATTCAATATGGCGGCGTCACTAAGTTGTCTCCACCCGGCGCTGGCATCGAGGCACCCTAAACCGTATCGTTCTGTCTCCGTTTACACGAGCTGTCTAAAGGCGCGCTCACATTAGCGGGAAAACGCGCAACGCAGGACGTTTTCCGCGTGCCGCTTCCCGCGCAAGCCGGTTTTTCTCCCGCGGACAGCCTGCTGTGCCGTCCCGCGGAGCGATGGGTTCGGTACCTATTTTTCCCGTGCCGCTGACGAGAACAGCCAATGGGCGCCCACCGGGAACCGTGACGTCGGTCCCAGTTCAGTGACCCCGTCGGCGGAGGCGGAGGCTGCGCGCGTCCGGCCGGCCGGCCGGGCACTCGGCGGCTGCTTTGCCAGGGCGACGGGAGGGGAGCTAGCAGACGATCAAGACGACGACGCGAGAAAAGGGTGCGCTTTCCAGTCTTCTCTGGTGTCACGTGACTATCCCCTTCTCTTTCTGCTCGTTCGGGTCCTCCCTCAGCGCCTCCTCTCTCCACATTCCAAGACAACCGCAGCGAGAAAACGCGCGCAGTGTGAGCTGCGAGGCAGCGTCGACGTTGACGCTGTGCCGGCGCGGGAAGCTTCCCGCTAGTGTGAGCGCGCCTTTAAAGTGCGAATGTGATCAATGGCGTAACATCATGCAAAATGCTTGCGTTTAGCGTACGTAAGCGTGCATAGGGAGATGGTATGTAGACGGCATCGATTTATACTGTTTTCTAACCATATCTGTGTACTTCGCGAGCAGACGACACGCAGACGGCAAGGCGCGGAATAACACGTCTAACGCGCTCTCCCGATTGGCTGAGGAGGTCTCTGCCTTTGGTAGTGGTGCAAGTTAGTTATGGGATGGAGTATAGTTTCCTCTCTGAAAAGGTCGGGGCGCAGCATGTTTTACACCCGTAAATGGCGCGCGCTTTTTTCGAAGTAGTGGAGCGCCAGCAGCCCTTGACGAGCTGCGCGAGGGGTGGTGGTTAGCTCACATATTTAGTGCGATAGCGTTTATAGTGACAGAAAGAATAAGGGATACGGAGAAAAAAAAAGAAAGCAGAGGGCCCAACGTAAGCTCGAGCCCACGACCCGGAAATTAAAGGGAAGCTGAAGCATTTTTCGAAAAAAAAAAGTTTCCTGTGCCATTTCATAGTTTTTAGTCCGCTGATAAAGAATATCTTATTCAAAAAGGGCGGAAATAAACGCAAACAGCTGCTTTTTTAGAAGGAAACGTGTCCCATCGCCTCAGGGTGCCGAGCGAACGCTGCTGTTGCCCGCGATTGGCAGGGTCCGTCGTGACGTCGTCCACGGGGTTCTCCGACCAGCACCGACGGCGTTGCTGCGTAGCGCGTTACTTCGGCTGGCTTGAGAACTGCGTTCTGCAAATTATGGATAATTCAAACAGTATTGAACTGTTTGGACTCTCACCATACATGTCCGACCCATCGATCAGCAGCTTCAGATAAGGACGGAGCCGACGACGCCGTGGAGTGTGCCGGCAGCGAAAGTCAAGTCTCGACATTTTAACGTGCTAACATCTCGACTGATACGCATGTTATGCGTAGGTGCACGCGCGTGCATATATTTTGCGTAGGTGCATGTACAAGTGGCAATAAAAAAAAATGAAATCGCGTCGAAACATTGTTGTGTACTCGCTGCTGCATAAAAGCCGGACAACCATCTTTTTGTAACGCCTGTAAACATGATCGAATTCAAATCGCCGGCATACTTACACAAGTCGCGCGAGTTAAAGCATTTGTTTGTTCATTTATTTACAGTGACGTGTCTAATTGCACCCGAAAGAATTTTAGAACTACAAAAGAATGCCAAACTGGATGAGTTGGAGAGGGTTCACTGATGTATACTGCAGCGCGAAGAGATGAGACGACGGAGGAAGCTCTCGTGTGCGCTATTCCTTCTGTCGCATTTTCGGGCTATTTTTCAGCCACGAAACTTCTGCACTTACCCCGTACGTTTTTTTTTCTTCCGCATGCTGAACACGCTTTTGAACAATAATTATGGCTGCGTTTCGGAGCTCGCAGTGCTGCTCATCAAAACTAGTGTGCTGCGAGATATATATAGTTGCTGCTCTTGAGCATCGAGATAAACAGCAGAATTACTTGTGGCAGATATATGCTCACCGCAACTCGACGTCTTTGCTGTTCCGACTGAAGGACAAATTTGCATGAATTGTGACGCCACCCTTATGAAACCTTTCCATAGACTGTCTGCAGACTTCTTACAGACTCTGTTGCTTTCCTACAGACATTTCCTTTTGTCTATATTCATAATCTATAGTCTGTCCATAGAAAAAAGTCTGCTAAATGTGTATGGCCAAAAATCTATAAATTGTCTATAGGGTTTGTATTGCCTGTAGACTAGTCTATATGATATGTCTATAGAAAATCTATAGGCTCTATAAACAGAAGTAAATGGACAGTCTATATACTGTCTACAGAAATTTTTGTAAGAAGATTGTCCAACGTCAGCCATGACCAGGCAAATGTTTGCATTGCTCAAGTATACTAGATAGATATAATCAGCTTTTTGTTCAATTAGGCGCAGCTGTATGCGCTGCGCGCTGATGAGAGATTAAGAGGATTGCTTGAGCTGCCAGGAGGTGCAAGAAATCAGGAAAAAACAAAAAGGCACACAGTGCGTAACGAGCTCAAAAGAGTTGAAGACTGTGTGCCTCAGTGAGGCAGTGCTGGAAGTCGCTTTAGCTCAGCATGGATATGAACCAGCTGGAAAAGGCAAAAAAGTTTACAAACAGGTAAGAAAGTAATATAACGAAAAGAGAAATGTTGATGCAATAAACATATTTTGTGCAGGCAGTTACGGTATACCGTGTATACTGCCAGTTTGCCTGGATAGCGTGGAAGAGGCTGGAGGAAGACATCCGACGGATTCTACCAAGTTGTGGGCTGAGAATTGTTCGAAAGGAGTACCATGCCAAAACTGGTTTATATACCGGTTTCAAGCATTACGTACACAGAACGCCCGAACCATAGAAAGCAAACGGAACTGGCTGTACAGAGCGTTGTTCACCAAAGCGCGGGCCGCAGCGGAGGAAGCAAAACAGGGCGGCCGGCCGACTCTCTGTGAATAGCGTCACTTCCGCCATATCTTCATTTTTGCCCCCCCCCCCCCCCCCCCGGCGCTTCCGGAAGCGACGAGAGCGTGCCGGCGGCGGGTTTTTGAGAAGCAATTGCAGCTCTTTTTGCGGACAGAATCGAAAAAAAATTACACACATCAGTTCCAAGGCCCAAGCTTCTTCCCGACCACAGCGTTTCATGCAGTTTGAAAATTGTTTCAGCTTCCCTTTAAAGGTCCCATGCTCTACCGACTGAGCTAGCCGGGCGATGATTTTTGCGCTTTCTCTGGGGCCAACTAGAGAGAGAGAGAGAGAGAGAGAGAACTTTATTTGGGTGCTTTCAAGGGCTTGGCGTCTCGAGGCCTCCGTCGTCTTCACTGCGCTGGTGACTTGAGGCCTCTTCTTAAGCAAGGTTGGGCCCCTATTTCAGGGCTCCACTGAGTCTAGCTACCTTACTTGCGTGCTGTACTGAAGCCCTTTGGGCCGTGAGCTCGCAGCTGGTGAGCCGACTCTCCCAATGCTCCGCACTCGGGTTGTTGTGTTGGTGGAATGTTTGGTTGCGTTTACATTCCCATGTGATGTGGTAGAGTGTGGGTGTGGCCCCGCACCAGGGGCAGGTATCTCTGTACTGCGTCGGGTACATTTTGTTTAAAATGTATAAATTTGGGAAGGAGTTTGTTTGCAGTCTGCGCCAAAACGTTGCTTCCTCTTTCGTCAGGGCTTTATGCGGTGGGCGGTATTTAGCTCTCGTCCCCCCGTGTAGCTTTAGGACGTCTGTATATCCTCCCTCACACGCGTGTGGGCGATACTCCGGGGCATGCGACTGCCCGGCTCGGAACGTGGTTTCTCGAGCTATGCTGTCTGCCCTTTCGTTGCCCTCTATGCCTGCATGGGCCGGAATCCAGATTAACTTGTGTGTAATGTCTCTCCTGGCGAGCTTGACCCCGCCGAGGATTTTTAAGGCGGTTCTGCTTATCCTGCCCCTCGTGTAATTCCTGCACGCCTCCTTTGAGTCTGTTAGGATGATTAGAGGCCTGCCTGTTCTGTAACCTTCTGCTGCCCCCAGGGCCACGGCAGTTTCCTCGGCCTCTGCGGTACTGGCCATTTTCGCCGTCACGCATGTGATTAGGTTTCCTGTGGAATCTACCACCACCGCTGTGGCCGCGCGGTCCTCTCCTCGCGGGAATGTGGCGGCATCCGTGTATACCGTATTGCTCAGTCGCGCTATTGTGTTTTCCACAAGTTCAGCCCGCGCCTGTCTCCTGCGCTCGTGGAGGTTAAGGTCCATGTTCTTGGGTAACGGCCTAACGTTTATTGTTTTTCTTAGTTTGTCGGGTACGTCTGCGTATCTGTCAGCGTATCCGCTCGTATCCCTTCCCAACCTAGTCAGGAGTGCTCTCCCGGCAGCAGTGCTCCTGAGTCTGATCTTCGTTTCGAGCAAGGCTTCCGCCAGTTCGCTGAAGGTGTTGCTGATGCCCAGTTGGAGCAACTTCTCGTTCAACGTGTTTTTTGGCAGGTGAAGGTCCGTCTTGTAGGCTTTCCTGAGTATCGTATCCGCCTGTTCCCTCTCTCCCTTGGTCATCGGGTCGCATGGTAGTGAGTACATGACTCGGCTGACGACCAGGCTGCCGACGAGAGATAGGGGAACAAAAGCTTGCACATAAAATGGCCATTTCTGTTGACAGAGGCTATACTACGCAGCCGCAGATGTTATTCTTCCATAACGTTGCGAATAAAAAAGAACAGAAAGAGATACAGAGCAAAAAAAATGATAATAAAAGCGCCCAACGTGGGGCTCGAACCCACGACCCTGAGATTAAGAGTCTCATGCTCTACCGACTGAGCTAGCCGGGCGACGATACTTCCGCTTTCTCTAGGGCCACCTAGCGATAAGGCAACAAGAGCCTACGCGCTGAATGGCGTTTTCTGTAGTCAGTCAGCCGCAGATGGCTTTTTGGACACTGGTTGCGAATAAAACCAGACATTCATTCGGTAAGGCTAAATAAAGGAATGAGAAATAATGGCCCCTGCCTGCACCACTTGCCTATAACAGTCTAATAAAAACAGACAGAACACCACTTGCCTACAACAGGCTAATAAAAACAGACAGAAATTAGGATGGGCGAGTAAGAGAAATAAGAATAAATGGGTGCGTTCGGATTCTCTAGGCGTCCGACAAGACGTTTAGTGTGACGTCTAGGAAGCCGTCCACATGTCCACATATTGGAACTTGTGTACTGCTTACTCCGTCTCACGGCATAAAAATGTAACAGAAACTTATGGACAGTTATACTATAATTTTCGTTAAAATTTGCAATAATGAACATTAAAAACGTGATGTCAACAGATTTCCCATTTTTTGCTGCAATAATTTTGCGCGTATATCAGACTGGTGGCGGCGCCTATCGGTCAGTCTATTTATAGCAGACGGCAGTGCAAAACTGCGCTATTAGCTCGCTCTCCGAAATCGACGTTAACGGCACATGCCATCATTCTTTTATTATTGATGCTGAACTGTACATGCCCTTGAACGTGCTCGTCGAGATGGTCCTGAAAACATAAAAAGAATACGAAAGACTTTAAGCACAAAATTAGTATGCAGAAAAGCACATGCCTGCCATTAAACTTGCTTTCTGCCGTTCGTGGCATGCACTCGGCGACGGCGAAAAACCTAAAGACAGCAGCGAGCTTTAATCCTGCACAGACTAAACTCAAGGTGCAACATGCCGGCACCGTCAGGTGTGTTTGTTCTGAGACTGTAGAGTATAACAACATGTAACGCGAAAGAGTTGATGCAGCTAATACAGCAACAGAAGAACACATTTGTATGCAGTTACGCCAGCCGTCTTGACACCCGGCAAGGAACACAAAGACAGCTTCGAATTTTAATCTATAAAATCAAGGCGCTAAGAAGCGGCATCGTCAGGCTATAAACAGACCTACAACGTCTGCTGCTGTAGCTAAGCTCTCCACCGCACGATTCCCTCTTGCGTGATTCACCAATATACACTACTAGGAATCACACGTCCAGAAGACTGCTTAATTAGCCTCTAGTTTGCGGACCAATTAACTTTACGGAAGATGCAGCGATGGCGTAGAGGTAGAACATCCGCCTCGCGTGCAAGAGGACCGGGGTTCAAATCCTGGTGCCGCGCAATTCTCCACCGGGTTAAAAAAAAAAAAAAAAGATCCGCGTGTCGATGGAATTGCATAACCAGGCCTGGAGTGCGGCCTTATCTTGGTGACCAGAACCGACAACGCACTCTCTCACCAGAGCAGGATTTGGCCACCCTGGTGTAGTACTTGGCCACAACCTTCTATGATCAAACCAATTAACCCTCGGCCCTCAGTCCCCAGCGGCTGCAGAGCAACTGACCACGGCGGCGGTCAGACCTGTGACGCAGCGGAGGGTGCTAAGAATCTCTGGCTCCGGACAGGCCGCCATTGGAATCTGAACCTGGCAACGTTTAACGCTAGAACTTTAGCTAGTGAGGCTAGCCTAGCAGTGCTGTTCGAGGAACTAGCGGGAATTAAATGGGATGTGATAGGGCTTAGCGAAGTTAGGAGGACAGGTGAGGCGTATACAGTGCTAAAGGACGGACACATACTGTGCTATCGCGGGTTAAAGGATAGACGAGAACTAGGTGTGGGTTTCCTCATTAATAAGGATATAGCTGGCAACGTAGAGGAGTTCTACAGTATTAACGAGAGGGCAGCAGCAATAGTAATTAGGCTGAATAGGAGGTACAAGCTGAAAGTGGTGCAGGCCTACGCACCCACATCCAGCCATGATGACCAGACCGTTGAAAGCTTCTATGAGGACGTAGAATCAGCAATGAATAGAGTAAAATCGCAGTACACTGTACTGATGGGCGACTTCAATGCGAAGGTGGGCAAGAAGCAGGCTGACGACCACGCGGTAGGTGACTATGGGATAGGCTCTAGAAATAGCAGGGGAGAGTTATTAGTCGAATTCGCGGATAGAAATAATTTACGGATCATGAATACCTTCTTCCGCAAACGAGAAAACAGGAAGTGGACCTGGAAGAGCCCCAATGGTGAGATTAAAAATGAAATCGACTTCATACTATGCGCTAAACCTGGCATCATTCAGGATGTGGCCGTCCTCGGAAGGGTGCGTTGCAGCGACCATAGAATGGTGAGGTCTAGAATTAGCTTAGACTTGAAGAGGGAACGGAAGAAGCTAGCGAAGAAGAAGACCATTAACGAGTTAGCCGTAAGAGGGAAAGCACAGGAGTTTAGGATAGCGCTGCAAAACAGATACTCGGCTTTAACTGAGGAAGATGATCTTGATGTTCACTCAATGCACGATAACCTGACATCAATAATTACGGAGTGCGCAGTAGAAGTAGGCGGTAGGACAGTTCGAAAAGATACCGGGAAGCTATCTCAGGTGACGAAAGATCTGATTAAGAAGCGCCAAAACATGAAGGCATCTAACACTACCGATAGAATAGAACTAACGGAGCTATCAAAGTTAATAAATAAGCGCAAGGTAGCCGACATAAGGAAGTTTAATATGGAGAGAATCGAGCATGCTATAAAGAACGGAGGTAGCCTAAAAACAGTGAAGAGGAAACTAGGCATAGGTAAAAACCAGATGTATGCATTAAGAGACAAGCAGGGCAATGTCATTAGCAATATGGATAAGATAGTTAACGTAGCCGAAGAGTTCTACACAGAGCTGTACAGTAGCCAATGTAATCAGAGTGCCAATGAGAAAGACAGCAGTGCACAGCAATGCGTCATCCCGCCAGTAACGAAAGATGAAGTAAAGAAAGCCTTAGAAGCAATAAAAAGGGGAAAAGCAGCTGGGGAGGATCAGGTAACAGCAGATCTGTTGAAGGATGGAGGGGACATCGTGCTAGAAAAACTAGCCACCCTGTATACGCAATGCCTTATGACCTCGACTGTACCAGAAGCTTGGAAGAATGCAAACATTATCTTAATTCATAAGAAGGGAGACGCCAAGGACTTGAAAAATTACAGGCCGATCAGCTTACTATCCGTTGCCTACAAAGTATTTACTAAGGTAATCGCTAATAGAGTCAGGGCAACGTTAGACTTTAATCAACCAAAGGATCAGGCAGGCTTTCGTAAAGGATATTCCACAATAGATCATATTCACACTATCAATCAGGTGATAGAGAAATGCGCAGAATATAACCAACCTCTATATATAGCTTTCATTGATTACGAGAAAGCATTCGACTCAGTGGAAACCTCAGCAGTCATACAGGCATTGCGTAATCAGGGGGTAGAAGAGCCTTATGTCAAAATACTGGAAGATATATATAGCAACTGCACAGCTACTATAGTCCTCCATAAAGTCAGCAATAAAATTCCAATAAGGAAGGGCGTCAGGCAAGGAGACACGATATCGCCAATGCTGTTCACCGCATGTTTGCAGGAGGTATTTCGAGGCCTGAATTGGGAACAGTTGGGAATAAGAATAAATGGAGAATACCTAAATAATCTGAGATTTGCTGATGACATTGCCTTGCTGAGTCACTCAGGAGGTGAACTGCAAATCATGATCAACGAGTTAGACAGGCAGAGCAGATCGATGGGTCTAAAAATTAACATGCAGAAAACCAAGGTAATGTTCAACAGTCTAGCAAGGGAACAACAGTTCACAATTGGCAGCGAGAGCCTAGAAATTGTGCCGGAATACGTCTACTTAGGGCAGGTAGTGACAGCTGATCCGGATCATGAGAGGGAGATAACTAGAAGGATAAGAATGGGGTGGAGCGCATATGGCAAATTCTCGCAGATCATGAGTGGCAGTTTACCAATTTCCCTCAAGAGGAAAGTGTACAACAGCATAATCTTACCGGTACTCACCTACGGGGCAGAAACGTGGAGGCTAACGAAAAGAGTTCAGCTTAAGTTAAGGACAACGCAGCGAGCCATGGAAAGAAAAATGATAGGTGTAACGTTAAGAGATCGGAAGCGGGCAGAGTGGGTGAGGGAACAAACACGGGTTAATGACATCCTAGTCGAAATCAAGAGAAAGAAATGGGCTTGGGCAGGGCATGTGATCCGAAGGCAAGATAACCGCTGGTCTTTAAGGGTAACGGAGTGGGTTCCAAGAGAAAGTAAGCGTAGCAGGGGGCGGCAGAAGGTTAGATGGGCGGATGAGATTAAGAAGTTTGCAGGCAAAGAGTGGATGCAGCTGGCAAAGGATAGGGTTAATTGGAGAGACATGGGAGAGGCCTTTGCCCTGCAGTGGGTGTAGTAAGGCTGATGATGATGATGATGATGATGATGATGATAACTTTACGGAATGACTCACATTTGAAGGACGGTGCCTACTCATACTCCGGCTGCAGTCCGACGCGCTCATTCGTGTAGTGCATCAGCTCCTCCATCTTTAGACGGGAAGTTAGCCTGCATTGATGTTGACTTCGGCGAAGCAGTCATCTTAGACGACTTCGTGAGAAATGGAACGCGTCCCAAGATGGTGGCTGTCCGGCTAGACGTCTAAGTAGCCGTCTACTCGCAGGTATTGGAATGCACCCATTATTGCCCAGCCCGCACCGCTTAAAGCACAGCGGGCTTAATAAAAACAGACATTCAGTAGGTTGGGGCAACCTAAAAGTATGAAAAATAATAGCCTCTGCCTACACCACAGAAAAAATAGGTGATACAGAGCAAAAAAATAATATATATATATATATATATATATATATATATATATGAAATGAGGGGCTCGTTTGACAAACATATTAAGGAAACCAACAGTCACCGAAAATTCAGGTGCATAGGGGAATTTTTTCTATTTTTTTAATTTCTAGTGCCAATCAATTGCCTTTAAAGAAAATTATTTATAAACCAGCAGAAAAAACAACCATGCCGCCGGTGGGATCCGAACCCACGACCTCCGAATATCGCGTCCGGTGCTCTTACCAACTGAGCTACGGCGACGGCTGTCCAATCTGCTGCTTTCGTGGGTATTTAAGTTTTTGCGTGTAAGCGAACTTTGAGAGTGTTCACCAGCGCCACCCTCGTCCTTAGCGGTGGACGTAGCACGTCCTGTAATACCGCAAATGTGACGCAGAACGTCATCTAATGGCGAGGGCAGAAACTGTGCGAGAGCCCTCTTATGCTACCTATGGGATCCAGACTGCCAGAACCAAGACCCCCGTTAAGCTATTAGCAGTCAAACGAGCCCCTCATTTCATTTGTTTGTCTGCTAATAGCTTAACGGGGGTCTTGGTTCTGGCAGTCTGGATCCCATAGGTAGCATAAGAGGGCTCTCGCACAGTTTCTGCCCTCGCCATTAGATGACGTTCTACGTCACATTTGCGGTATTACAGGACGTGCTACGTCCACCGCTAAGGACGAGGGTGGCGCTGGTGAACACTCTCAAAGTTCGCTTACACGCAAAAACTTAAATACCCACGAAAGCAGCAGATTGGACAGCCGTCGCCGTAGCTCAGTTGGTAAGAGCACCGGACGCGATATTCGGAGGTCGTGGGTTCGGATCCCACCGGCGGCATGGTTGTTTTTTCTGCTGGTTTATAAATAATTTTCTTTAAAGGCAATTGATTGGCACTAGAAATTAAAAAAATAGAAAAAATTCCCCTATGCACCTGAATTTTCGGTGACTGTTGGTTTCCTTAATATATATATATATATATATATATATATATATATATATATATATATATATATATATATATATATATATATATATATATATATATATATATATATATATATATATATATATATATAAGCGTGGTGCGATAATCTGGCTGGCATAATAATAATAATAATTGGTTTTTGGTGGAATGGAAATGGCGCGGTATCTGTCTCATATATCGTTGGGCACCTGAACCGCGCCGTAAGGGAAGGGATAAAGGAGGGAGTGAAAGAAGAGAGGAACAAATAGGTCCGTAGTGGAGGGCTCCGGAATAATTTCGACCACCTGGGGATCTTTAACGTGCACTGACATCGCACAGCACACGGGCGCCTTAGCGTTTTTCCTCCATAAAGACGCAGCCGCCGCGGTCGGGTTCGAACCCGGGAACTCCGGATCAGTAGTCGAGCGCCCTAACCACTGAGCCACCGCGGCGGCTAATCTGGCTGGCACAGTTTAAACCTTCTTGTACTACCGGAGGAGCCAGAACGGATTGATTTACTGGTGGTTTGGCGCGACTCAAGAAGGTTTAAACTGTGCCAGCCAGATTATTGCACCACGCTAATTTATATATATATATATATATATATATATATATATATATATATATATATATATATATTGATTTACTGATGGTTTGGCGCGAATCTAACTGGCACAGTTTAAACCTTCTTGAGTCGCGCCAAACCATCAGTAAATCAATATATATATATATAAGCGTGGTGCAATAATCTGGCTGGCACAGTTTAAACCTTCTTGAGTCGCGCCAAACCACCAGTAAATCAATCCGTTCTGGCTCCTCCGGTAGTACACAGCACAGCTCCCTGTAACGTGGTACAACAGTTGCAAAGAAATGTTCACGTGGAGAGCGCACTTCAGCGTTTGGATTGCTGAACTGCGTCTATGTTGTGCGCAAGCTGTAGAAGCCAAGGAAGAATATCGCATCAAATGGAATGCCATCTGTTGTGTCGGTCGGTAGGAATCTGATGCCATATGGATCTAGGGGTAACTATTGTTTAAAAATTCGGTGAAGCACTTCTCAGAAACAAAATGGGTCCCAGCAATACAAAAACGCGTGTTTTATTGTTTCAGCTTTCTTGCATAGGTAACAGTCAGTTGACCAAAGAACGAAACTGCCTTTATCTTTCATTCTTGTTTTTACTGATACGTATTAGTGTGTAGTTTAGAGAAAAAGTTTTGACCGACGGTAATACTGCCATCTTTTTAACTCATTTCCGGAGTTAGTTAAAAACCTATTTTCCTGTGCCTACACGGTGTTGTATGCGGTAAATGGGTGCTGGAAGCACAGTATCCCCTTGATATTTGTGCAACTTTATGAGCGTAACACGGTGCATCTTTTGAATGCTGACGCGCGGGGCGCACAGGACTCTCATTAAATACCACATCTTCGATATATGGTTGCACAGGTAGCAGGCAGTGGCGCGCGACAGCATTGACAGTTATCTTCCCAGCCAAGCATCAGCCTTTTCTTTTGCTCTCGACACTTGACCGCCCCAGTTAGGTCGGGAGTCCTGATAGCATGTCGCTGACGGGTTATAATCAGATAACAAAACACTGGGATTTATTAAAAGTCACCTTCGCCTCGCCACGCTTGACATGAAATTGCTTGCTCATAAGTCACCCGTTCAACCCTAACTAGAATATGCGATAAGCAATAGAATCTGTGGTACTCTAATAGGGCGGCTGTTCAATGACGAACAGAAAGGGGATATTTATAAGGTTAGCATGGTGCGGGTCTCATATGGCGGCTGAAAAAATTGGTCCTCTAAAACCAATTTTTCCCACTGTTCCCTGTGTTTGCCGACAGGTTTAGGTTCTCATAGTTATATCGCTGGTTACAACTTATATGTGAAAAAAAAGTAACTGATTATGAATAATGAATTATAAAAAAGCAACTGAATTACACGGGAAGTTACCGTAAGAAAAGGTAATTGAATAATTACAAAAGAAAAGAATTCAGTGATTACAACTTATCAGTTATTTTTAACGAGTTACGTAAAACTGTGATTTCAGTGCCTAATTCTGCTCTCCATGAACCAAATTCGATTTCAAGAAAGTGCATGGGTTAATATCACTATCACTCGCTCGTGAATGATTCGTCTATCGGTCTATCGTGTCAGATTTTGTTTCACTGCGTAAGCCTTCTTATCGCTGATTGCACTCTTTGTTGGCGCTTCGCCTAAGAGAACTCTTTCAGGGAGTGCGTGTATAAGGGCTTATCTTTCATTGTCAACATGCTCTAGCCAATACTTGAGCCTTTTTATCAGCGCTCTGTTTTCTGAGCAGCCGGAACAAAATGGAGTCGGTGTTGCGTCTTTTTCTTTTGTGTCGCAGAGTATAATGTAACGGGCCCATCTTAATTTCTTCAAAAGGGGCTCACACCTCACCTGAGCGTTTTTTCGGCCTTTAGTAGCTTTCACTCTTTCCTTTAGGCTGAGTCAAAAAACTTCAATTTCCAGAGGTCCCCAATTAGCGGCTCTTTTGTATTGTGGAAAAAGAAAATGATGTATACACAGGAGGAAACATGCGTATATTAACAAAAAAAAATTGCTGCCTAAACTAGGTTACAGCTGAGTTAACACATTCGGCAAGAGCTGTCGTGTCCCTCCATTTTCTCCCCCTTTTTCCCTTTCTTTCTCTATTCTTCTTCTTTAGCTATTCTTCCCTTATCTTGGTTTTTCTCTTCTCTCCCCCTCCTTTCACCTCTGCTTTCCTTTCTTCTCTCTCCTGGCGTCACTCGGCTTTGCTCGCGGATTTCTGCGGCAACTATACAACTGGCGTCAACTATACACGACAGCTTAGGGCAGATTCCCATTAACAGCTCACCCTGTATAAAAGGTCATTATACCTGGAAGATTCAATTCAAAGAGAGGTTACTTTAGTCAGAAGAAAGGAAAGCCCCTACAAAATAACGATAGAAAAGCATAGACCGTCTATGTCAGTCTATGCGTTATGAGAGTATGCGTTAGCAGAGTTCCGGATGGAGCAACCGCTGCCGCTGACAGGTTGAGACAGAGCCACCAGTCTAGGTGGTTCTGGTTCAGACCGTGCGAGCGGGTGGCGTGGCCTAGCCCGTCAACCACCGTGTGAGTGTGACACGCCGTACCCAAGCTTCACTCTCCCCCACCCATCACAGGTCGTTAGTTATCCTTAATTCTGCGGGAGCACATACAGGAACACTACAGGCCGCTTTCCACCAACGCCACCTAGACGAACTTCTTAAGGCGCCAATATACTCCGACGTCCTCGGCGCGCGGGTGAGCGACGGTGGCGGTCGGCCACGTAAAGTCGGCAACGCCGCGCCAGGCGCAAATTTGGCCCACCTACAATCCGACTGCTCCGACGCGACGCAGCCGCTGCGTCTGGAGAAGCGCATGCGCAGAACGTCCGACACGCCCTCTGTCGTGGATTCGGAAAACAGCGCTGCCCATCCTCGGGACCGGCCGTGCCCCGACGAAAGGAGGAACCAACTCCGTCGGCCGGCGCGGCCCGCGCGAAATGCAGCCTGCTGCATTCGGCGCCGGGAGCCGTCGGACCGCGCTGGAAGCCGCCGAACACGCCGGCGGTCAGGCGCCGCTGGAGTGTAGATGGTCGCGTTTTGCCGACGTGACGTCGCCGTGCCGCGCGTTACGTCGGAGTATAACCGCGCCTTTACTTTGCCACCAACTGAGGCTTCTGACGCACGGATGGACAGATTTTCCCGACGGGGGTGGTTCTAATGCTAAAGAATTAAGAGAACATACACCCAATGAGGTGTTCGATCTCACGCTCCTGAGCGCCTTGCTCTACAGATTGAGCTAGCCGGGCGATGGGTGAGGATTTCGTTCGATGCTATGTTGTACGTGGCGCTCTACTTTGCAACGATAGATATCATTGGTGAACAAGAGTACAATTAAAAAGAAATGGAAGAAAAAAAGAAACGCCCAACGTGGGGCTCGAACCCACGACCCTGAGATTAAGAGTCTCATGCTCTACCGACTGAGCTAGCCGGGCGATGGGGATCACAGCATGTAAGGGGTTATATATAGGCTAGCTAGCAAGCCTGTTCGCTTTTTTTTCTTTGTTGCCGATTTTAGGTTTTTAGACAGGTTGCAAAACTACACACAAAATGTCAACACTGCCTATGCCAATAAACATGAGTGATTATGGGGAGGACTTGTTAATCTCTAAATTCTCTCAGATAAGTAGAATAACGACTGCCAACCGCACCGACATGACGCCACCAGCACCGCCAAATTTGAAAATCTGGACTAGAATGTTCGTGTACCATTGGAGTTTCGCATGTGATTATACTAACCCGACCTACTCTTTCACATTTTTTATCTCATACATGCGGACGTACTGCGATGCCAGCGCACTGATCATTTCGATCGTGGATTTTTTTTTCAAGTGCCAGTACAGTACGTTTCGCGTATTCAGCCTGAAACGGGACGGGTAGCTGTTTTCTAAGCTATCCGAGATACTACCGACGTCCCTAACAGCGCCTGAAGGCAAGTTTCTTTGCTGGAGGACCGAAGCACAAAGCATTTTAGCCCTATGAACTTATTGTGCTACCGTGGAGCTGGAGTGACACAACTGTAGAACATTGAGCCTCCGAAATAAAAGAGCTCTCGGGTGGACGGTACAATTAATGAACGGACGGAAAAGAAAACTTAAACTGGGCAAAATTGGTTTATAATATTAGCACTCCGCAATTTTTGTACACGTTACGAACTGCTGTCTCAGTTACTAAGGCGGACACTTTGGCTAGTTGTAAAGCGTTCGATATCATTTTGCTAGCGCTTAGTGAACACACGCGACAAATAACACAAATACACAGCTAGCGTCTGTCCTGTGTATTTGTGTTCTTTGTCTCGTGTGTTCATTAAGCGCTAGCAAAATTATTTCAAATGCTGTCTCAGAAATGACAACCAAAATAAAAAATGAGACCAATAGTACAAAATCTCGTCCACAGAGTAATATTGTCACGAAGTGATGACTGCAATCGGGAGAGCAGAAAGGCTGCGAAAATGGCGTCTAAACAAAACTCTTCATTTGGGCTGACTTGCGGCCACAATGAACGGAATCACTCGGCGGCGGCGGCGTAGCAACAAGCGTGCTCGGCGGTCGTCGAACAGAATGCCCGCCGCTGTCCGCCGTGCTCAATTCAAAGCTGATAGCGAACTTTCGAGATAAAGCGTGCAAAGTTACTAGAACATTATGGAGCAATGTAGAATCAGTTCTGCCTGGATGCGATCAATCGAGATAAATATGGTGGCGTTTTGCATCGCGAGCAAAGCAATAAAGCGGCGTGCCGGCAGCTTTGAAGAATGAACAAACAAACACGGTGTCACATATATTAAGGAGCCTAAATGAAATGTTAAAGGAAGGAAGGAAGGAACGAAGGCCTCAGACGTTGCTGGCACATACCCACTACGGGGGAGTGGCCAAGACACAGGCGGTTAATTACTGGATACAGAAAAGTTTTGACGGGAAAAGGAGTGGCAATAGTATGTAGTCTGAGAGATTGGAAGAGGGAAGGAAAGGGGTCCAGTTAACTTGGAGATCAAAGACGGGACAGTTGCTTAATGTGCATAATAGTACACAATGCCTGTAATGTTGCAATGTCGTACTGACTGAGGGCGGGAAAAAGAAATTAGAATGGGAGTCGCTGCGTTTGTTGAAGAAAATTTTGCACAGCAGAGCGCACACTCCTGTCGCTTCGTTCAAGCAAAGAAGCGCCAATGGAAAGAACAACCGCGGAAGACACAGGCAAGCCCAGTTGATGAAATTGAATTTGCAAAAGACGCTTCCTCAAATGAGAGAAGCGGCGGCAGAACAGCAGGAAGTGATCTATTGTCTCAGGCTCGGCACAAAAAGGGCACAGTGGGGAAGCTGCCAGGCCAGTTCTGTGAAAGTAGAAATTTAGAAGGGGAACCCGGCAACGCAAGCGTGTGAAAGAGACCTCTAGTCTGCGTGAGCACCAGTCTTTGCAACTCCACGGATGCAGAAGATGCTGATATTCGGGAGATGATGTAAGAGCCGAGGCAGCAAATTCCTGAAATATTGTGTAGCTGCGAAACCTCACGGCAGCTGTATATGCACACGATGGCAGGACAGCAACAATTGGGCCGCTGAGAGAGGCTCTTGCTAAGGAATCTGCAACCTCATTTAAGTGAAAGCCCATGTGACCGGGTACCCAAAGCAACCTTACCGAATCTAGATGGAGCGGAATCAGGAATTTGAAGAGGCGTAATGGCCGAGAGTCAGTGGGTGAGGATAAGGAAGAGCAAATGGACAGAGAGTCTGTCATAACCACGACCTGGGAAACGGTAGATTCTAATTTTCGTAAGGCTAAGATTACTGCTTATAATTCAGCCAGAAAAATTGGAGTGAAGTCAGGAAGACGGAGAGAAAAAGACCAATCCAGTGAAGGCGAAAAAATTCCCACACCTGCCTTTTCGCGATCCTGCGAGGCATCGGTAGCAATAAGAACATGAGAAGGAAAGGACCTTAGGTGGTCCTGCAATAGACCCTGAAGAAGCGGGAAGGGCTGCAGCTTTGCATTCGATGGGAAAATGTCATCGAATTCAATCTGGACAGATGAGGAGTTGTTATATATTTGGCGGACATCTGTAAAATGAATATTTATGCAATCAAGGAGGGACTGCACGTAACATATCTGCGGGGTATGAAATCGAGACTAGGCAGCACTAAAAAAGGCGGAAGGTTGACTAAGAAATATTATACTGGAAGCGTGAAGAGGTGAGTCGCACAATTTTAAAAAATGTTTGAACTGTTAAAAGGCGAAACCTAGCTGATAACGAAGGCATTCGCGCCTCAAGGTGCAGAACAGCATTGGCGACATATTTTGGAAGCCCCAGACAAAGGCGCAACGCGTCACGCTCCAAAAGCACAATAGGGCGAAGTTTATAGGCAGGAGCTCCTGAGAATAAAACACACCCGAACTCCAAAATTGGGCGGACGTACATTTCATAAATCATCAGAAGCGTATGCCTTCTCATGCCTGACCTAGCACTACAAAGCCTGCGCAGGATGCCAATGGCCCGAACTCCTTTTGCAGAAACTTGCTCAATGTGTGGCCGCCAGGAGAGAGTAGAGTCGTATATTACACCGAGATACTTCACCGTCTGAACTTGAAGTATTATGTTATTTCTATAGACCAGGCAGATATTTACTGGAACAGAAACTGGAAATACTAACAATGCGCATTTCTTCACATTAAGGGACAGATGAATTCTTCCTAGCCAGTTGTCAAGAACATTGAGGTAATTTTGCAGAGTTTGATAAAGAGTGTGAATGTCACCTGCTGATGCAAAAAATGCAATATCGTCGGCGTACACATAAGTTTTCACATTTTGAATGCATGGAATTGAGCTTAGAAAAATGTTAAAAAGAACAGGTGAGAGAACTGATCCTTGCGGAACACCTCTTGCCTGTGGAAATCTCCTTGAGGAAACACTATTTTGGCAGCAGTAAAATTCTCTATTTTCAAAAAAAAAAACAGAAATCGAGGCTACAAAATAGCTTGGGAAGTTGAGTTCCTGTAATCTTAGTAATAGAGTCGAGTGCTCCATGCTGTCGTATGCTTTACTGACATCCAAGGTGACAAGCGCAGCAAACTTCTTTCTATTGCGAGCTAATTTAATACGACTCTCAAGGTCAGTATGAGCACACCAAACTGAACAACCCGGCCTGAAACCAATTTGGCATGGATTCAATACAGCATTTTCTGAAATGAATGACATGACACGGCTGAGAAGGACCCTTTCCACCAATTTCACTAGGTTCGATGTTAACGAAATAGGGCGTATGTTGTCTAAAGTTAAGCCATCCCCTTGCTTTTTAAGCAATGGAACTATTTCAGCAAGACGCCACTCATGCGGTATCCAAGGACCTTTAATAGAATGGTTAATTAGAGCCAACAGGTCTGCAGGAGATTCATTGAACAATATTTTGATCATAGATGAAGTGACCTTATCGGGGCCAGGAGCCGCTGGGGATAAGCGCAGAACAATTTGCGACAGCTCAGTCATAGAGACCTCAGTGAAATCACTTGAGGTGCATGTGAATATAGTAGGAGAAGGTAAAGCAGATGTAAAGCGAAGCTCTAGGCCACACGCAATATCCTCTAAGGCCTTTGCGATGTTAGCAGGGGACTGAACGAGGGATTCAATGTTGGCAGCCGGAGGAATCACCTTGTTGCGCCTCATGAAATTAAACAAAGCTCGTTTATTTCCTGATTGGGAAAGGAAATCATAATGACTTGTATTATACTCCTCCTTTGCACGGGCGACAGTGCGCTTAAATGTTGCTGCAACATACTTATAAACCAACCAATTTTTTGGGCGAGTGAGAGCGAGGCACAAGGGGGAAAACCGCAAAGAAGCGGAGGCTCCGGCGGGTCAGGGTCACTTTGGCTGGAAGAGAGCGACGCCGGTTATTGCTCCGGTGAGCTCGCGTTCTACGACATCGCATCGTGGACCTCCTGCCGTGCCTGAGCCCGTTCCGGGGAGTCAACGGAGGACGCTACCACCTACAACGGCCAGGGCTGTCTCCAGCGCTGTTGCCACCCATCCGGGTGGTGCCCCCAACGCCAACAACACCGGCATCACCTCCACGGGCGCTTGGACCGAGAGCTTGTACGACGCAGCCAGCGACGCCAGCCCAAGCGCGTCGAACGCCGCCTCGACGCCGCCTACTGGATCCATACAACGCCGCAGCCACACCGAACCAACCGTGAGCACGAACGCCGACCGCTAATAGTAGAACACTAGTAGTAGACGCTAGTAGCAGTGTGCCCGGGTCGTGTGTATTTATAGTCTTTGTGGTTTGTGTGAGTTTTGTTAGTTTTGTGTTCTAGTGTGTATGCTACGTAGGGTGTATTAAATGTGCGTTCGTGTGGGTACACCCGTCGCCTAGTCCATTCTTTCGGTCCGAGTGTTCTCCGGAGAGATCCGTGACACACTGCAAAGATTCGCGGAAATGTAAAATTTTCACCTCTATGCACTGGTAACCTGCGCCTGCAGGCGGTGATGTACAGGTATCGCCTTACGTAATCGCGTCTTTTTTCTGGATACGAGCCCGAAGGACTTCTGCAAGGGTGTGGAAGCTGCTCGGTGACATACGCAGGTAGCTGCCGAGAAAAGAACAACCCAGTGAGGTGATAGCGCTTCGCATATACGGTCCCGAAGCAGTGGCAGGAGGTTGCAGCCTTGACCCAAACGGGCGCGTTCCTGCAAAGATGGCCGCACCCACCACCGCCTCCGGCGCGTACTGATCTTTCCTATTCCTTTTGCAACTCTGCCAGCGAAACCATTACAGAGTTGCAGAGGAGAATCGAAACGATTTCCCTCTCCTCTGTAATGGCAAGCTCACAACCGGGAAATGAAACAAGGACTGCGATAAAACGATAGATAAAACGTCGCAAGTCAGTGTGCAGCCGCGCAACTAACGACAGAAAAGCGCGCGAACTATCTGCGGGCTTCAAGCGATACCGGAAAAGAAACTGCCGTCAGATCTCGCTGCTTCCGTGAAAAAGCGAGAAGCAGCCGCTGTTTCGCGTCGGTTCCGCCGCCGCGGGCGTGAGAATAGGCCCCTTTTGCAGCGAGAGCTACACTGGGCTACCAGTCGATGATTTCGCGGTACATGGGAGAGGAAAGTTGTGCGCATGTGCCGTTATCATGGCAACCAAAGAGGAGTCAAGTGCAGCGTGCGCTTCGCCGTCGCCGCGGCCGCGCGCCCGCTCCACCGTCAAAGCCGAGCGTGACGTCACGCGGATGAGAAGTCGTCAGCATGCGCCTATGCCATGGTAACCAGAGAGACCCGACACCTGCGCCGCATTCTTCGTCGCCGCCTTGCCGCACGCCGCTCTATCACCCGAACACCCCGCGTCGCATGCGCAACATTGCGCATAAAAGGCGGAGATGTAGTGGACGTCTGTATCACAACGTTTGACATGCATACAGAGAAGGAGAGCCCAGCCGCTTCTAAACGGAGGTATAGACAAGAGAAGGTTAACTCTTCCGATCCTGAGGTTATCGCCTGGCAGTTGGCTTGAACCATATAAGAACGCTGGAGTCTGTGTGTACGTGAAACAAGGTATCACCGCTTTAAGACATCTCCCTTCGATCGCGGTGAATAATGGTAAAGCCTGCTGTGTTCGGCTTCTGGAAAGCGGCATCATCATCCAAGGTGTCTACGTGGCACCGGGAACATCTGCCAAGCAGACGATTGCATGATGTGGTTGCCACGTGTATACCAGCCTACGGCACGGTTTCACAGTTGTGTGTGACTTTGGATGATTTCGACAGGAAACAGGACACTCTTAGTCAGTTTACGACATAAAATTTTGACTTTAATTTAGCTTCGGACCCTCACGTCCAGACTGCAAATGGAGAACTACTTTAGAGTTTGTATAATAAAGAGATTGTACCAGATCGAAATACTGTATCGACACAATTGAGGCCGCTGCATGCTACTTCACAGATCATCGGGCAGTCTTCGTCTCTGTAAAGCAAAATGAATAAAAAAATGTGTATATACCAAATGCCTCTCATTGCTAAACCGAGAGTGACGACAACAAGCTCAGGCAGGGAAACGTACCTCTCGCTACGTATATCGTGGCATAGCCGAGCTAAGCCACTGCCAATTTTTTTTTTTCCGGTGAGGCGAATCCTCTTCGCTCGCCGGAAATTTGGCGTGAATGCGCCTTTAGGCGGCATTCCTACGTATCCCGCTGGATTGATGGCAAAAAAAAAAAAACATCCGCAGAAATGCTGGGGTCACTGGTCAGTCAATCCCCTTTTTGCAAACCTAGGCACATTCCCAAGTTCATCGCCTTTCTTCTTGCAGTGCAAAACATTTAATCTTTTCGACAGCTTGCATAACACCGCCATGGTCAGCACAAAATTCTGCACCATCGTACGCACGGGTCAGAAGCCGAACGTGCACATTAGAAACGGGCTTGCAGCGTACGCTATAAACACAAATAGCTCCACATGGGAGTAAAAAGGGTGTAAGCTGTTCTCTAGCGGACTCCCTTCTAGGGTCGGGGTATGCTCACTCGATCACTAAATATACCGAATGCTTACTCTTAGCAACCGAGGAACATTCCCAGTGGAAATAATAGTAACATGATGCAAGGGGAAGATGCTTTTAAACGCAGCACCAGGGGTCTTGAGGTTAGCGAACAGAGGAGATTGAAGCCCCGCTTAAAATCTTCGTACCTGCAAGAACATGGCATGTTTCCAAGAAGAAATTTGTTTCCGTTACCAACCTATGTATTTCACATTTTTAGTGATAAATACCTATCTCGGGGCTTGGACAGCATACCCTGCTCCCTAAAAGAGTGTGAGCTAGAGGACAGGTTACTGCCTTTTTACTTCTATTTAGGCTAGTTCGTGTTTAGAGTGTATATTTGCTTTTGATAACACTGAGACAAAACCATTCACTGTACCTACAGAAGGGAGGGGTGGGAGGGAGCGACCTATAGCGATACTCTGTCAAATGCGTTTTTCAGATCAATTGGAGGCACTGCCTGCTGGCTTCTCCTCCATTGCATAGCGGCAGCCCAGAAAGCTTCGTGCTAGGAGTATGCTCGCAATATGCTGCTGCCTCGTGTGCCGCACATTTCATTCGGTCCGCTTGACATCACAATAACTGCCTGCCGCCTCTCAGTCAATATTTTCATCATAATTCTGCAGTCATGGATGGTGAGCCAGATTGGGTGGTAATATTCTACACTGCGCAGTAAATCAGGGTCGTCTATGTATGGAGTGTATGCAAACCTGCGAAGGACAGAGGTAGCATGACAGGTCGATTGCATCGTTGTGCATGTCTGCTGTAGGACAGGCAACAGTACCTTTACAGACTTGTAGAATAACCAAGTTAGATTGGTGGGACTAGGTTACTTCTTTAAGGTGCAAGCTTTCAGTGACGCGCTCACCTTAATCTACTGAAAATGGCTCTTAAAATTTGTCATGTCTTGGTACCGAGAGAAAAAAAATTCGCTCTTGAAGCGCTCTCTGTGTCCCTTAGCTGCAAAGACGAATAAGTTCGGGCAGCGTTCAAAGACAGCGCATCGAATAACTTTTGCAGCGTTAAGCGATTTTGCCGTCTAAAAGTTCAATGGCATTGCAGATGGTTTCTTTGCCTGCAATGCCAGCGGGGTGTACGAATTCGCTGTATTTGTGGCAGTGAAAATTGAGATGAGAGTCGAAGAGTGACTGTACAGAGCGGAAGCTACTGGCTGTGCTTTTGCAGAGGTCTCATCTGACAATAAAAAATTCGATTGTATGGATAGTGTGTGATGCATCGATGTAAACTATGCGCTCCTGCCTGGGCAGCGACAATATCATTTCCTTCACTTCGCTGCTCTATAGTTGCGGTCTTACTTGATTTATAGAAACTGCGGCCAATAAGAGTAGCTCGTCAGATTCCGTGCAGTTCGTAGAGTTGAGTGTGAACTGCACCGGTACTCCGAACCACATGGCGTTTGCTTCTCACAGCATGCGTCTGCATGGTTTGGGAGGCAGTTACAACTTTTTTTCTCGTACAAATACGGGAATGGCTACGCCGATGAATGCGACATGAAGGCTGTGTCGGCTGAGCAAGACTAATGAGTCTCTCCTGGCGGAGCTATAATTTATTCCCTTGCAAAAGTAGAGGCCGAGAGTACTGAACAGCACGCAGGATGTTCCACTGCGCCATTAAGAGACCTCATGCCTGCAGATGTTCAGTGGTACTGGGGCCCGCTACAGCAGCACAGCTCTGAAGGTGTGAAGCAGGCTCGAAGTGAAACACAATTTCTTGTGCACAAGGAAACAAGGAGGCGACACACCCTGACAGTAGGAACATCGTCCTACGGCTCATGTGCAGTTGTCCTGCAGCAGTCACATGAATGGCTGCTACAAGTACCGTATGCATCACGTTCACGTTACGGTAGAGAACAGATGTATATGCGCGAATCTAGAATGAAGCCCTAGCCATCACTTCAGCATGTGAAAACTACCGCAGGTAGGAATTGCTCCCCAGTGATCTCATGCTTCAAAACATGGGCAATTACTGGTCCGGAATTCTC
The DNA here is from genome assembly GCF_052857255.1 of Amblyomma americanum. Classification (NCBI taxonomy): domain Eukaryota; kingdom Metazoa; phylum Arthropoda; class Arachnida; order Ixodida; family Ixodidae; genus Amblyomma; species Amblyomma americanum. Next base: position 81,688,698 of record NC_135498.1, read on the forward strand.
AAGTTACCCGATTGTTACGCAACTTTGCGGCATTCAGTGGAACTGCTCAAGGCGGCTCAAGAGATGGAGAAAGAAATTTTGCAGGGTGTCGCGAACTAGGCAGATCATAGCAGTCGCGCATATGTGTGTACGATTCCCAGAAAATGAACACGGACCGCGCAATAAGCCCTATGTTGAACCTTACTTCCACAACAATTTCCATCAAAGATCTCGAATGATGCCAGTTTTTTGTCTCTATTGCTGTATCACAGAGACAAAAGTCAGGTAAGGTGTATAAAGTAGTCGCTTTAATGTTGTTTGAGACTGAACCTTGTTTTGATGAGAGTCTCTTTTCCTTTCACAATTTTTACAGCGAAAGCTGTTATACGGATCCCTCTCTGGTGGATTCAAGGCGTATAACTTCAGTATCTGGTCACGTGATCGGTCACGAATTCACGGTCAAGTAAGCAGCGCCAAGCAAACGTTACCTCGCGCCCGTTGCGATGGTTGTGGTAGCCCGGGTAACCACAAAGTCTGCAGACCTTGTAGGCTTTATACTGTAGGTCTTAGGGATGAACTAAATACAGGCAACAACTTTCGATGAGATCAGCGCTCTACGCGGCAAAGCGTAAACAATTGGAAATTAAAAAAAAAAAACCTTTCTTGACGCAACGCTCACACCACTCTGTCCGGCCTCAATCCAAGGCTCGATGGGGCACATTCTAATCTTGTTGGCACAATGAACGCAATCTATCGCATGCACCTTAGCTACCGTTTCTTCCCGGCGACGCTGCAGCCTTGCCTTTACCGCTTAACGTTTATTACACGCATGCCAGCATGATGTACGATCAGCAAGAAATGAAACACGAACAAGACAATTAACTTAGCCACGAACAGCAAAATAAGAAGCTATTAGCTAGGGGAAGCTTAATACTGGCAGAAGGTAATTTCACTTCTAAAGCTTGAGGACTCTTCTTCAGAAGTGTTAATCAATCTCGGTTCTATTTGCATTCCAGGGGCTAATACGTTTGCGTTTTCGTGTCGGCCCCTCAGCTTTCTTGTTCGCGTTTCATTCATTGCTGATAGTACCTATCTATATATACGACAGTCTGCATCGTTAAGGTTTCACCTCTTGCTGTTATCTACAAAAAGCATCAAGCAAAACTACAAACCAGGCCACAGACAAAGCGCGGCCTTTCCTGGCAGACATTACGAGACCATGGCTGACGAGACCATGGCCTTTACGGCAGTCGCCGTCGTCTTTGCCAGCGCACACGTACACGTTCCATCTGAAGATTCTCCCACCTCAATCGATCCGCGCATCGCCAATTTCTTCGCAGAGGAGCGATCTCTGCATACGGTAACTGGCGCTCCCAGTGCAGTCGCCGAACGGCACAATGGCCGCGCGCTCCCACAGATCAAGGTTGATCTTGGAAACGGTTCGCACAGAGCACGTTTTTTTTCTATCTCGTTTCGACATCTCCGCTGTTTTCCCTCTATAGCGAATGCTTTCGAAGAGGCGGAGCGTGCGCGCGATTTCTCAGGGACGAGGCCGCTGCCACATCGGCGCATCTAATTTTGATGGCGTACGTTAAAGTTTATGCCTGCCACGAAGAGGAACTGATCATGCAGCATCGATAGATCGTACAGCTCTTTGCAGGAGTTCCCAGGCCACTTAGCTTTTGACTCGAGCGGTCGTCCAAACCTCCTGGTTAGACACCTGCCGAGCACCTGGAACTCAAAAGCTCCAGACACCATGGACGGTAGCCTCGCTTTGAGTGCTAGCACAACTAGATACATGTTGGGGCAACCATCGAAGTGACTCAGCGGCTAATGCGTTCACGTGATGAGTTCAAAGTCGCGGGATGGATCTTGGCGCGGCGGCTTTGTTTCGATGATGGCAAAATGCAAAACACTCTCGTGCGCGTTAAGCGACTTCAAGGGGTCTAAACTTATCCGGAGCCCTTCACTGCGGTGTGTGTCGTAGCCCACGTGCGGTTTCGTTCATGTGTGGGCACCCAAAGTGTCTTAAAGCGATAGCATTAAAAGCCTCATCTGGAAAAAAAAAGTAGTCCTTGGTCTTAAAATTCACCCAATGGATGGAGGGAAGTGGCGTCACTTTCGGTAAGGGAATCAACAGCTTATAATGCTTTAGCATTGGCAACACGTCATGCAGTTAGGTGTCGCTGCGAATTTGTCAGCTGGAGCTGCAACGGGTTATTTGGCGTAAACAGTGCCGATGTCGTATGTTGTAACCGACAACTCCCACGTTCACCTTTCGCGAACGAAAAATGTTTACCAGGAGCAACAAGGCAAAGTGTACGCGGTTGAACCTTTCGATCTTGTCCATGAATATTTCGAAGAGGGAAACGTCTCTATGTATAAAATCTGGCTCAAAGTGGCCTTCACTATGACCTTGTCCCACAGTCCTAAAAGCCCGCAACTTCCAGAGTTATTATCTTACCAATCATGAAACAATTACAGACAGGAATGGGAGCTGGAGTACCTGCAAGTGTTCTTTAGCCGTCAGCAATCGCTTTCAATGCCACAATCGGCGCCACATGCAGTCAACTAGCCTCCCAGTTTTTTTACAAATGATAGCGCAGGATTTCGATGCACGGGTCTCGAAGAGAGCTGCTCAACTGTTGCGATCAAAGAGCTGTGACAACTCCTGTGGTGGCGAAGAGATGACTATTTAGTTTTTTTTTTTTTGCAGCTCTCAGTACAGTTGAGATCCGCTCTCTCTCCACAGATCCGGGTCGTCGTCCAGACTTTTCGACGTCTGCAAGACGCTCTCAGCAGCATCGGGAGCTGTAGTTGAACGTCAAGGCCACCGCGCCTCACAAGGCCTTGAAGGCCTTGCTTTGCTTGTGTTTAGTGAAGCCGACAGACATTTCAGGACGCCGCGCACTACAGGCCTGCTGGTGTTTCTTCTCTACTCGACCTCTAACTTTTGCTCTTGTCTCCACCTCCTCTCGCTCCTGGGACCCGGACGTGCCTGATTAACCTACCCGTGCTAAGCTACCCGTACTTGCAACGGTCAGTCTGCATTGCAACTACACAGTCGCTGGAGTAAGCAATCGTAATAGGCAGGTGTCCGCCACAGCAAAGTACCACGATGCAATCTTCTCCCGAAAAGTCATGCAAAACCGCTTACACCCTTCCCAATTATCTTTTATTTCTCTTGTACGGCCGTTGCCGGGCGCGGAACGAATCGATGCTGGCGCGCGCCAACGGTAACGTTCCCGTCGTCCTTGACGAAAGCACCCACGCGCGAAGCGCGATTGCGGCTAACGCGGAGCGGGTCCATGTACGCGGAACAATAGAGGACGCACACGGCCTCCTCTGAAGTACCGCGCAAGCCTTTCGTCAAAAACAAACTAAAAAAAAAATCGACCCCCAGGAGCCGTCCCCCTCCAGAGTTGCTCATTAGTGCCGCCGACACACAACGGTCGCTTGCTTACTTAGTCCGCGTTTACGCTCTAATGGCGGCATCGGCAAGGCCGGGAACTTTCTTCAGCGTCGCTCATTACTTTCTGTAACACCACAAGAGGAAACGGCTCGACAGCGCCGAAGGTTAGAACGTCGAAAAGACTAGACGACCGCACGACTAAACCTCTGCACGATACGCCTTTCGCTCGCTTCCCGCGTTACGCGAGCATTTTCGCTTTCGAAATCATTCTTCTGCCCGTTGGCTACCATGACGACAGCGACGACTGCGACGTCGTCGAGATGAGCGAATGGCAGCTTTCCTGCGATACCATCTCCAGACGAGCAGAAACCGCGCCGAGACTGCAACTCAGGACCGGCCAAACTCGGGACCGGCTCGGCTACCGCGTAGCGCCGGGAGCGCTGGCTCTCACCGAGCCGCTTTCCTTCTTTCAAATCTGAGCGCGCTCGAACTCTCTCTGCCTTTCCTCTCTCATACCCTCTGCGTATGTACACACGCGCTTGGCAGCTGGTTTCCACTGTAGCATGCCAGCCCGGCGCTTGCTCTCTCATGACTCTCCATCTCTCACTCAGGCTCCTACCGTTTCCTCTTTCAACCACTATCTCTCTCTCTAGTTTCTTCTTTTTTTTCCGTTATTATTACTCCTTCCCTCTGTCTGCCGCCGCCGCTGCCCAGGGCGACCGAGGGCGCGCGCGTGCACTGTTTCTCGTTGTCGCAACGATCCCGCCACATGCGCCAGCGCCGGCGTGGAGCTTGGCGGCGCGGTGGCTAAAAGCGTCGCCCCAGCGCTCGGGACGACGGCGCCGAAGGATGTGCGACTCGTCTCCGTGAGCCTGTGAAGCGAAAGGCTTGAATACTCCGTTCGTGGGGCACCGACCATTGACGTCGTTGTTTTCGTGGCCGGTGACGGCTGACACGTCGTCGATCAGGATGCGGCGCAGGTCGTCGGCCTAACTGAGGCACGTGCACGCGAGAAAAAGGTATGTTTGTTCAGTATGATGCCTTGACGGTTGTGCTAAGTTTCTCAGTTCTCTCTCTCTTGCTTGCTGGAGATTCCTCCCTTGAAGCTTCTTTAGAGAAAATTTTCCGAGGTGTTTGACCACCTGAAGAAGTTTTTTCGGTGGTACGGTCCGTCCCCACGCCCTATCAACACCGGTTGACGGCACCCGTTATATCGACCGTCGGTGGCCTTCGACGTTATTTATGGTACAAGTTTATTCTGAACGCCTAGCACGTCTGACAAGCCTGTCGGGTGTGGCGACTGCCAACCGACGCTTTTAGCTACGGTTCTTGCTCGTATATTAGATTACGTTTAATTTGACTGGGGCTGAATGGACGTCCCGGTAATTGCAAATTGTAGCATGGATGCTTCAGAATCTTCCAGCTTACCATCACAGAGAGGGGTAGTCAGGGCAGCCAATTGAAACCGTCGTCTGCGCTTTTCGTATGCCTATACATTGGATATCGTTTTTTTGTTTAAAGTGGCTTGGAACAGAATCTGTCGCCTTGAATAGGGGAGCGGCTGAGTAGTAACCAAACAGCTTGGCAATTCGTTGCACGGGAGGAATACTTCAAAATCAATTGCGCGCAGTTAACACTCTCATCACGTCGCCTACGTTTACTTCGTTGAGAGTGAACGAGAAAAAGGAGGGAAAGGAGGATACCTTGTAGAGGAGCATCCGAAGCGCGGAAATCGCTAACTTCACTTCCCACCTGGGATGAAACGTCGTTTCCTTCTTTCTCTCCCTCTTTCTTTCTTTTTTTCCTGCCTCTTCTTTCTGTTCTCTGTAGCTTTCAGACTGCATGTATACTTGCACTGACGCTTCCATCTGTGCTTTCATACTCAGCAGTAACTTCTAGCTCCGTCTGTTTTCACTGCATCACTGATGCTGCGTTTCCTACCTTTCCATTGACAGCCTTTCCGTAGCTGCAAGGGACGCCAGTGGCATGCCAGGACGAAAGCGTATTTTACAGCTGACTCCGTGAAGTATCAACTCCGCTGCACAAACTACACTAGTGAGCTAACAGGTATACGAGCAGCAGTGTACAGGAAGCCAGCGACGCCACTCATTACCTCTGACCAGCGATCAACGCGTGACCAATGGGTAGACACTAGAAGACGTAGCCGCCCGCATGGGCTTTGGCTTAAACTTCAGGGTGGTATCGTACAACTTCCCAGCGGCCCGAGCACTTCACTTGACCCTAGGTGACGGGACAGTTTGCGGATCTCTGAGTGGGCGACCAATAATAATAATAATAATTGGTTTTGGGGGAAAGGAAATGGCGCAGTATCTGTCTCATATATCGTTGGACACCTGAACCGCGCCGTAAGGGAAGGGATAAGGGAGGGAGTGAAAGAAGAAAGGAAGAAGAGGTGCCGTAGTGGAGGGCTCCGGAATAATTTCGACCACCTGGGGATCTTTAACCTGCACTGACATCGCACAGCACACGGGCGCCTTAGCGTTTTTCCTCCATAAAAACGCAGCCGCCGCGGTCGGGTTCGAACCCGGGAAGTCCGGGTCAGTAGTCGAGCGCCCTAACCACTGAGCCACCGCGGCGGGGCAGGCGACCAATCTCCGATTCGGTTATTCACACGAGGTGCTTGCGTCGCGTGTGGCGTGGCTGAAAAGCTCTGAAGCGCGCAACTTTGAGGAGGGGGGAGAAAAATTGGCGGTAGTTTAGCTCTGGTTAAACCTGGAGTGACGCGATAGCTACAGCTGACCGAGCAGAACTTGCGCAGTTGAATTGCAAAGTTAGTCTTTTGCCGCTACGTTTCACTGGGCGTTCCTTCTTCATCTTCGCGCCACTTGACACGGCGCATGCGCACAGCTGTTGCATCTCGGTTTCGCCGGCGCGCCGCCCCGCAGGCAGCAGCAGCTGCTTCGCACCACGTGGTTGGTCACGGGACCAACACGTGGCGGTGGCAGCGCCGCCACGCCGTGCCACCGCCACGCTGAAGGCTCGAAATGCGGCCGTAATGTTGCTATCGCTAAAAAAATCTTTACGAGGCCAGTATTCATCATCATCATCAGCCTGACTACACCCACTGCAGGGCAAGGGCCTCTTCCATGTCTCTCCAATTAACCCTATCCTTTGCCAGCTGCATCCACCCTTTGCCCGCAAACTTCTTAATCTCATCCGCCCACCTAACCTTCTGCCGCCCACTGCTACGCTTGCCTTCTCTTGGAATCCACTCCGTTACCCTTAAGGACCATCGGTTATCTTGCCTTCGCATTACATGCCCTGCCCAAGCCCATTTATGCCTCTTGATTTCGACTAGGATGTCATTAAACCACGTTTGTTCCCTCACCCACTCTGCCCGCTTCCGGTCCCTTAACGTTACACCTATCATTTTTCTTTCCATGGCTCGCTACATTATCCTTAATTTAAGCTGAACTCTTTTCGTTAGCCTACACGTTTCTGCCCCGTAGTTGAGTACCGTTAAGAGTACCGGTTTACCAATGTATAAAAGTGTACAACAGCTCTATCTTACCGGAGGTCAATATTAGTGCCTGTTGAGTTCCAGTGCATATGCGTGGATTGTTTGCTAAGGCTAAACGTTTCATGCTGCGGGGTTAAATGCTTTAGGTAGCTTCGTCGGCAGCGAAAGCGTTCGAACTTCTATGATATCAGCTACGCAGCTAAGCCGCCAAGACGTTGTTTTGGTTCATAACATTTTTCATGTAACATATTTACTTTTACTCTTCTAAACCTAGTTAGACAGGTTTCGGAGGGATTCAGGTCTGGGAGTGGAGGGCCCCGGCTACTGAGTATTCGTCCATTACGGGCCGTGGTAGCTTAGCGGCTCTGGGTGTCCGGTTGCTGAGCATTAATTAATTCATTTATTACCCGCTATGGTTTAGTACAGATATGGGCGCCCGGTTTGTGAGCATTCATTCTTTACAGGCCATGGTAGCTTAGCGGTTCTGAGCGGTCGGCTGTTGAGCCCAAGGTAACGGGATCGCATTCCGCCCACGGGGGTGACCGAATTTGTACGGAGATGAAATGCAAAAACACACTCATGTGCACTGCGATGTTAATGCCCGTTGGAGAATTCCCGGGTACTTGAAATAAATCCGGAGTGGCCCTCACATAGTTCACGTGCAGCCTGCGGACGTTGAACCAACCAGATACTATCACGCCCTTCTTACTTGAAACCGGAGTTCTGTATCACGTTCGTCAAGTAACAAATACGCCGTGTGCGATCGTTCTAGAGATCCCAGACTATTTTCCGCAGCTCGGCTCACTGACCACATACCACAGGGCACATTTCAGCTACGACGACACAAGATACTTGCTTCTGTAAGTAAAAGGGCATACATTTATGAAATCTAAAGTCTGACCAAAAAAAACGTCTGGTCGGGTAGAAGATTCATGTATAAAGAAAGGAACTCCGACCAAAGGTTGTTGTTAAAACGAAGATGGTTCGGCTTCCATACGGAAGCCTTGATCACTAGCCTTGAAGCCTTTGGTCGGCGTTACTTTCTTTATATATTTATGCGTGAGCAACTGCAACGCACGCGATTTGCGTTGATACGGTCGCCTCACGTAGCGATAACACAAGCATCATCCCTGGTGGTGGACTGGTTGTTTACTTGCCTCTGTCTGACGTCACTGGGCAGGGCTCCTGTCAGGCTTCGCTGTATGCGTAATTAGCTGATGCGCGCTAGACTGCAGTTTGCCGACCTTTGCGCCAACTACGCTGCACGAAATTCTCGCACGCAACTCATTAAAAAGAAATATTGCTCTGACAGCAGTCTATGAAAACCTGATATGCAACTTACCCAATAAGGAAAAAAATAATGGAAATATAAAGCGCCAGTGTGTTCTGCTCGCGTAGCTCAAGTCGCAGCGTCAGATGATATCCCACGAGATTAGCCTGAAAGGTTGCATACCTGTCAGCAAAAAGAGAGACCAGAACAGCTCTGAATCGCGAATTTCGGGCAGTGCATCATCGCTTGCCGTCGTTCGTTTCTTTCTTATGCGGAGCACAGTTCCTCGAATGAGTGACGCAAGATGAATGCTTTTTTTTGGTGCCGTAACTCCAGCGACCCAGTGCAACGTACACGTTGCACAAATACAGATGAGTGAACACTACCATACTGCGTATGGTGAAGTTGCGCTGAAGTTTGCGGTGCCGATTGCAGCGCCATAACACACTGCCTAGCGAGAAGAGCAAGAAGTTTTGAGTAGTACTATTAGTACTTTTCCGCGCCACCTTCAGGCGCTTATTGGCGTGAGCCTCCGCGCTCTGTCGAAGGCGCACGTGCCGTGCGTCAGCTATCTGGCCTACGCCGAGAGAAGCTAGGCAATGAATGTGTCCTCGCGTTTGCAGCGGCCCAAGCGGCTGACAAAAGCGGTTTTGAGTCACCGAATGGAACAATTGCAGTGCCACCTTGGCAGCGCAGGTTCCCCATACGCAACACGGTAGTGTTCACTCATCTGTATTTGTTTAATCTCTCTTTTCACAGAGAAGATTCAACTGTTCGCAGTGCGCAAACAGTTCCGGGTTGGCAGAATGTGTACACGCGGCTGTGTAGTGCAGGCCTTCAGTATACAAAGAATGTGTTCTTGACACATGCCACGCAGCGCCGAGGTATGGCGGCAACATATGTAGGACCGCGAAGATAATGCGCTTCGTGCAGACTTTCCATCGGGTACAGACAGATGTCAAAACACCTGCTCTTCGGAGTATTGCGAGCAGGTGCCGAGAGCTCGCGCTATATTGCTTCCGCCATGCTAGCGCCAGGTCCACACACAACAGTCCGGCAAGCAATATGGCGACGCCCAGAGAGCGCTTGTTGGAAGGCTCTGTGGAGAGCCTGTGCATTCCCAGGCGGCGCTGCGATCGTTCTATTGCGTGCGCAGCCAGAAACCACAGTTGCCGACTACATGGGTCGCGACAGAAGCGATACTAAACTCATTGTGAAAGATGCATTCTTGTCTGACAGGGGCCGAAGCACAAAGCATCCGTACAGTCGGCAGCAAACAGAAACACGAGTAATATATTCTTTCAAAAGGAAATGAATAACACACTAGAACTCCAAGACATCCTAAATTTTAGCGCATTTTTAAATAAAAGAAAGGAAGCTGATGTACTTCACAAAGTTATTTATTTAAACAGCGAAGAAAACGCGTTTAACAAATTTCTTAAACCTGACAGTTCATCTAGGATTATTATTCAGTGACGTCAGTTGCTCAATCATTCAATGCAAGAACGCACTGCGCGTGTCTTGCGCCATCTCCAGTGCTCGTGTGCAGACGTGTGTGGCTTGAGCCCCACAGTCATCTTCGCTTCCTACCCGTTGCGTCATGGCGCCGGAAATAAACAAATAAAAAAGAACGAACACGTGGTGGCGATGGATGGTGTAGTGTTGAAAGAGTCGGTGACGCACCAGCGGCGCAGCTGCCTTCATGCGGTGTTCGCGGCGCCATGTACGGCGCAGCTGCAACGGGCTCGGCGTAGATTTTAGTTCTGTTTGTATTGGAGATATCTCATTAACATATTGTTTGGTTGGTTTATGGGGGTTTAACGTCCCAAAGCAACTGAGGCTATGAGAGACGCCGTAGTGAAGGGCTCTGGAAGTTTCAACTACCTGGGGTTCTTTAACGTTCACTGCCATCGCAGAGTACACGGGCTTCTAGAATTTCGCCTCCATCGAAATTGGACCTCCGCGGCCGTTACCGAACCCGTGTCTTTCGGTTCAGCAGCTGAGCCCCATATCCACTGAGCCACCGCGGCGACCTATTGTTTGTTTGTCTTTGTGCGCGACCCTAACTTAAGACATAATTACAAACTATTTGCTAGCCTGGGAAGCTATTTTTCTCTTGGCCGGCCTTTATACAGTTTACCCCAACAACAGTCACGGTTCTTCTTCTACCATTAAGATTCCAATTCTGAATAGTCTTCAGCGAGATTATAAACTGAAAGCGGCAGGCCAGAAGTGAACTGCTCAGAACGTTGACCACATTATCCTCATATGCGGTTAATTTCTGGATGTCCCCGTGCATATCATCCGACTAGCTGGAGCAACAGATTATTCAAGAGGTTTTCTGCTATGATCCTGGATTCGCGCGTATTTGTGATAGGCCGTTTTGAGAGCGGGAAGCGTTGACGAGGTGTGAGATATAGGGCGTTCTTTGTCGCTGCTTCTTGAAGGAAACGTTGGGCCAGAGGATTGCGTCGGTGGTGGCCAGTTGTCGAGGAAAAAAAAAACCGGCTCGAAAACCGTCCTTCTTTCCTTTAACTGACGCAATGAGTGACGGTGTCGGGAAGAGTGAAAAACCGGCTGTCATAATATGTGGCCCATAACCTGCTGCAAAGCAACGATGGTACGCTGGGCGTTGATCCTCTATACTGTGTGCCAGGTGCTTTGAACTTTGCAGGAGACGCGCGGGCAAGCAGGAAATGGTGTGCCACCACGAACACAACCCAGTGTGGTTTGTCATCGTTCGCCTCTCGCTTGGAGACAAGGCGACAACGTGCTACCTGGAAGGAAATATTTAGAGCGACTTCACATAATGCGACCGCAGCTACAGCGGCTGCGGTTAAAAACATCGTTTTATGCATATGCAAGGGGGCCAAGAATCAATTACGACTGCGGTAATAGAACCGTCGGCTGTGCAGCTGCCGTAATTTGGAACAACCTTCCAGTAGACTTAAAACAGGACACATTTCTATCGCCGAAGTTAAAAATTTCTAGCGATGTGACCAGCATGAGACGCCATTGCAAATAAATACTATTCTAAGTGCCTTTTAATATTTTTTATTGCACATGTCTCTACTTTATAATTTCTCTTGGAGAAAGTTTGTTCTAATATGACCTCATTTTAAATAAGGGCCATTCCGCGCCAAACGTCCCAGGCGTTGCGCTCGACCATTTTCAAATTGTTCCAAAAAATCCATGGAAACTTATCGTAATGCGCGCAATGAAAGCCTGAAATATTTTTGCCTAAAAATTTATTATTGAGGTGAGAGCAGTTTGAATATTTAGAAAAGTCGAGAAACCAGGCACTGCTCAATAATTAATAACAAGTTCAGATTTTGGAAAAACACTTCAAAAATTTTTTCATTCAATTTGCACAGATTCTGTCTTTCGATATAATTTGGAGCATGCAGCTTTACACGGCATAAATATTTAAAAAAGATCGAAGAAAATATATGAAAGTGTAACATTTTTGTTTTAAATATCAGCTTGCTCTCAGAAATTCGGAAATAGCCGTTTTATTACTCTAGATGTCTAGTACTTATAATAAATGTTACAGATGATGAAACTGCGTGCACAGAAGTAAAAAAATACTAAAGTTGCAAAAAGTGCGTTTTGAGCCAGAAACACTCGTTAATTTCACCCTGAGGCGGTCCAAGTAAAAATACAAACAATAACGGGTGACGTAGAACGATTTATTGCCTTTCATTTGTGAAATTTTTATCGACGTAATTTTTGTTTAAAGCGAGAAAATAATTTTTTTAAGTTGAGCTCTCGGGCCGCAAGTAGCGTCTCTTAACGCCTCTTCACCACAGAGCACGACACTGCCGACAGTGTAGCCACGAGGAATCTGTAGTTCTTGCTCTTAAGTGAGGTTTGCACTGCAGGCAATCGTGGGAACGTTGAGTAGTTGAACAGGTATTCGTGGGGAAAGATTTTCCCGACGTTGCTGGGGCGACACAAGTGAGCTAGTTGTTGGGCGGGGTTCTGTCGCAGTCAGTCGTTCTTGTCGGCGCCATGACAAACGCAATCACCAGCATAAGAGCTCGTGAGACGCCGATCTTGAAATGACCAGAAGGATCCGGTGTTGAAAGAATCCGCGACGCAGCCGCACCACGTGGTACCTGACCCTTGTGGCCGTCAGAGGCTCATGCCCGATTGTTTCCGGTGTGATGTGTTCGTTGTATTTGATTTAATCAGCGCAGTTTCTGCATTAATTCTCCAGCGACAACTGTAGACGAGCCACCATGCTGGCGAAGCACCTTCATGCGAGCGACGCACCTACGGGCGAGTGTGTCGCGTTCACCGCCAGAGCGTGTCGCGTTCACCGCCAGAGCGTGTCGCGTTCACCGCCAGAGCGTGTCGCGTTCACCGCCAGAGCGTGTCGCGTAACTCGCCGCAGCGGTGTGCACTTCGCACCTTCACGCGCATGCGCTCCGAGGCGTGCCCTCTCCGCGATCTTATTCAGGCATAAATAAAGCACGTGTGATGCGCCGGCCGTGCCGGCTGGTCATCCCTCCTCGTGGTCCATGCGAGACAGCGTGTTGAACACCCTTGTTTTTCTTCTCTAGGCCGCCCGGCACCAAAGCGGGTCGGTTCGAACTTCGAAAGCGAAAACGATCTCGTTTATTGCATGCCATCCGCCGAATGTCGCGAGATATCTTCTTTAGCTGTAGCTCTAAAAATGCACGACAGCGAACGACAGCAAATGAAGTTGTCTGGCCTTAAGTTTCGTGCCATGCCAGGTGCCGTGTTCTGCGGTGAAGAGGCGTTAAGAGACGACGCAACTTGGGGCCTAAGAGCTCAACTTCAAAAATTCTTTTCTCGTTTTAAACAAAAATTAACGAAGATAAAAAATTTCAGAAGTGAAAGGCAATGAACCGTTCTATGTAACCCGTTATTATTTGTATTTTTACTTGAACCACCTCAGGGTGAAATTAACGAGTGTTTTTGGCTCAAAACGCACTTTTTACAAATTTAGTATTTTTTTTTTACTTTGATGTACGCAGTTTCATCACCTGTGACATTTATTGTAGGTACTAGACATCTAGAGGAACAAAGAGGCTATTTCAGAATTTATGAGAGCGAGTTGATATTTAAAACAAAAAAACGACAAATATGGTTCATTTTCGTACTTTTTTCGATTTCTTAAAAAATATTTATGCCGTGTAAGGCTGCATGCTCTGAATTCTATCAAAAGACAGAGTCTGTGCAAATGTCAATTAACAAATTTTCGAAGTGTTTTCTAAAAATTTGAACTTGTTATTAATTATTGAGCAGTGCCTGGTTTCTCGCCTTTTTTTTAAATATTCAAACTGGCCTCACCTCACGAACAAATTTTTTTTCGGCAAAAGTATTTCGGGCTTTCATTATGCACATTACGATAATTTTCCATGAGTTTTTTTGAATAAATTGGAGATGATCGAGCGCACCGTCTGGGACGTTTGGCGTGGAATGACCGATCAATGTCAATCTATGTGCATTTCACTCACTTTATTTTTTTAAATTGTATATATGTAACTACTCTATAATTTCTGTTGGAAGAAATGTATTCTGAGTTTCTCTCGCTACTGTCTCCCTGTACCTAATTTCATAAGCCCAAATCTAGCCATGAAGGCTAATGGCCCGGATGATTCAGATGTATGTTTTTCTGACCTCATCCGGCGAGATAAAACTGAATCGAATAATTGATGTCCCTTGAGTAACGTGACCTATTACGTAACGGGACCGTTGTGTAACTCTTTTTTGCTGCGGCACTTATTCTGTTATTATTATTATTCTTACTATTTTTCTACGTCAAATACGTGATATGGTCATCACTTTATTTGGTCACGTGATACTGGCATCATTTGTTGCGGAACTGTGCGCGCTGTTTTCGGACGTTACGTATCGGGATTCTGCACTCCCCGATTATAACTCCAAATGTAGTTCTTTGTACAACGCTTGCTACACAAAACGCAGAAGCAAGCAAGCTGCTATTGACATCGCACTCACCGGCTATCGGCGTACGTACGTGTTACCTCAGCGGGACACGTATCGGCGCCGTTATCACAAAGAGAGATAAAAAAACGCTTGCTCGTGCAGGTACGTGATCGGAGAACCGAGCACGGACGCAATTCTCTTCAAGTAGTTTCCCGACAGTGCTTTCGGCGGGACCTGCGCGAGACTTGGGCGCATATTTGCGACGCGGGAGGACTGTGGCCAGTGTACTAGTTAGCGACGAGCCTGCGCTCGTTCCCTTCCCGTGACGTGTCGTTGATTGGTTGGACTGGATCAGCTCGTAAACGCGACAGGTTTACAGACGCGTGCAGCTGTTGTCCTGTCGCTGTCCCGTCCGAGAGTCATCTCGTAAGTTGACGAATGAATTGCTGAGGGGTATTTGCTTCTTCATTTAACTTGATCGGTTGAAAATGTACAAAAACAACAGAAAGAAGGTAAAAAAATATGGCAGCAGTGCGTATTCGACTTTGAAGAGTGTTTGGCGGTTCTCTGCGTAAAGTGTTAAAGAGGAAACTTCGCACTTTATAGCTGTATAGCTGAGCTCTTTCCATACTTTCCCACACGCAGTGCAGTAGCAACCTGGAAAAATAAATAGTGCTAATTTGATCGCAATTTACTCATTGTTTGTTCCTAGACACGCTGTTACAACGCCTGCAAATGACTGATCGGTTTATCACTGATAACAGGAGTATTATAGTATAGCACTCAGGACCTCACTCTCGGTTTCGTCGGGGAAAGGGAGCTGTATATTTTTGACTGAAATGTGTTTAAAAAAAATAAAATTCTACACTCAGCCTGTGTTCAACTTCTTACTTGCTTCCTTGCGTTCGCTTTTAGCTGCTGATCGGACCGTATAACTGGCCGTTTTATGTTGTTACCCTCTACCCTTTTACTTCCCGCACGCTTCCTTGTCTTTTTGTTTGCGCTCCTCCTCGTGTCCGCGATCCTGTGTAATTACGTTCTTGTTGTATCCAGCCTCCATATTTTCTTTGTTTTAGCTTCTTATATGTTTCCGGTTTTGTATAATTATCCATCCTATTTTATTGTTATTAACGGCGCATCTCCGATTGTTTTCTGTTTTTAATTCGATCTCGTCGTTTATGGAGAAGACGACTTCGTCAGTCGCGATTATTCACCCCAACGTACTGCGGTAACATCTATGCATCTAATGACTAATCGGTACAGCGCCCAGAGAGCGCTTCAGTTGCAGCCACTGGGTCATTCTCTGTCCTTCTTACGTCACGGATGATGTCGTCGCGGTATTTTTGATGGATGAATGGATGGATGGATGGGTGGATGGGTGGATGAATACGGCTGAACTCTTTAAATCGGGCGGTGCCTCAAGCCTCCTAACCATGGCTTATGAAATTTTACTCTTGTCTTGGTTTTAGCCACCGATCAGATCACCTTCGCTTGGTTACTTCTACCCGCTTAAAATCTACTTTCCCTTCACTGTCCTTAAACCCCAATGCCTTGGGTAAATCAGCCCCGCTGCTTTCCACTGTAGGGTGAAGCACTTTACAGAAAAGTGCCAAGTGTTCAGCCGTTTCCTCCACCTCTCCGCACGAAACGCACAACGTGTCTATCTCGTGTTACCTGACTCTATATGTCAGCAAAACTCCCGTCCTGGCCTTAAAGAACAATGGACTTCCCCTACAATTATCACACATATTTTCTTTGGAATGCTCAAAATTGTGCGCCGTATGGTGGCAGCCAAGGGAACTAGAAGCGCTTGTCCCAATTCCTGGTAATGACGACCCCGCGGCTCCAAATAGTTGCATCTATACTTTACGCTGGGTAATTTTATTATACTGTAATAGTTAGCGAAGCGGGAAACAGTTGATTTTAGAATCAAAACAGTTTTGAAACTAAGCAGACGAAAACATGCAGCCCGCTTCCTGTTTCCAGCGAGCCCGGGACCTCGACATGCCGCATGCGAGGCCCCGCACTACTTGAGCTATACCGTACTACTTCCCTGCACTAACATTGTTCGTTTGTGAGTTTCACAACGGCAGCTGTGTAGAACGAATGTTTTTTCCACAGCTTGCGGCGCTGTTTTCACCTGCTGTCAGCGCTATATGCATATAGCTCTGACAACCGAGTTTTCGGTAACGGAAAACTGAGGAGCGTCGACCTTGGCAGATGAATGTTACCTAAGCGGCAGTGATTCGGTCATGGGACCTTTGGGGCATAGATAGCGCAGAGCTTGGAAAAAGCTGCTAGATAGTCTTTAGACAGTTTGCATATAGTTTATAGACTGCCTATTGCTTTTTTTTTGTTTTGCAGTGGTGGGCACTTTCAGTATCCGGAAGGGCACGGTGTAAGAGATATATTCTTACATTATGAATAAGGGTGAGTTAAAGCTATTGTCACTGTTACGCCCTGAGAGAAGATAGCACGGGTGGCTCGTGACTGGGCCGTATCGACTGTGGAAAGTACGTGGTGAAGGTCTTGTCTGTTCCTCGCTCATGTGCGACATTTGCTTTCTTTAATATGTGATTTTGATAGGAGAACGGTATGAGTCCCAGAGGCCGTATAGTTAGGCACTAAAAAAGTACGCTTTCGGCGCCAAAAATAGGTGGTTAAAAATGTGCTGGGAGCCTCTTCATACGCGCTGCGTGCCTCAGTACGCAGAAGCCGATCGGCGGTCGCACGTGTCACGTGTTTGTGTATTGTTTGAGTATCATGTATTCATCGCGGACCCAAACAAGGGTAAGTCTTCTTCTCACGCTTGCCCAGCACGGGAGTTACGGTGTCGCATGGCATCTTGGGAACGGCACCTAAGCGGCGCCGAGACTACGACAAAGAGTAGATTTTAGGCACCCAAGGGGAAAAAGATAGGCATTATAAATTTTAGCAGAAGTTCAAATGATGTCACATCTAAACATCTGCGCACGACGTTTGCCTCAAAAAAAGAATTGAATGCAGGGTTGATTTCGGAACATGAAAAAAGGCGCAGACCTGAGGGGGCAGCTTTTTTTAAGGCTATGTCGCAACATATATTGTGCCCTCAGGGCTTACAAAAGCATTGAAGAGGGGAGGGGCATAAATACAAATGGCAACCTGCAATTTCATTGAATGAGAAAAAAAAATAAAGGCAAGAGAACAAAGGAGAGAATAAGGCAACAATAACAAAAAACAAACAAAAACGGTTCTTATCAAAAACGCACGTGCAGGTTGCGAATACGCAGTAGATTGGTTTGAACAGATCACGGCATATAAAGTCAGATGCTTTCTTACCAACCTCTCGAAGGATTTAGGAGCAGTCATACAGAACAGGATAAACACCAAGTGCGAGTAAAAAAGAAAGACTTCAAAATATGTTAGTAAGTGAAATACGAAAGCGATGGTTGTCGGCAAAAGCGGCCAGGGCAGCAGGTAGGTGGTTCCAGTCACGGGATGTTCTCGGTAGGAATGAATGTCGCGGTGTTCTGGCGAGGTATGGCAGCCTTGTAGCGATGGTCGACACGTGCAGAAACATGAGTGGCATGTGTGATATATGACGAATGATTCACATACTTCAGTAGGGTAGAAAGAGCGGTCACTTTCTGGGGCCGGAAATCTTGAGGAAACTCTGTTACCCGCTCTTTAAAACACTTTTTAACCACTCGGCAACAAGCAATAAAATGGAAATACAACTGTGAAGACTTTCGAGGTATACTTATTGAAACACGAGCTGTTTGTTCTATGCTGAACACCAGAGGACAGGCCTGCCGTGCTACAAAACTTCACGTGAACAATAAACGCACTGACAGGCGGCCATATATTAATAATTACTGCAATTATCGCGAAATGCCGAGCTGATATCCTACCTTTTCAAGGGTTTTTTTCATACAGAGACCAGAATGGTTATTTCGCAGTGTAGATGCAAATGTTCTTATTCGCATACTTCTGTAGAAACTGTTTGAATATCGGATTTAGGATCTTTGCCCATGGAATGTTCGCAGCCACTATGGCATCGCACAAATCAGCGAAGGAAGCATTCTTCCTATCGTCTCTAAAGGCTTCTCCCAAGAACGTTTCCCGGGAGGTTGAGGGCTTCCGGCGTTAGATGCTCCTTTTCGCGAGGAATATAGAAAAAAACAAACACGGATACCTCTTGCATAAGATATATAAAAAAAAAGAGAATACGTTACCTACCGTAAACAGGCCAAGATTGTCAGAGACTGAACAGATAAGCGTTTGTGGAACATCATACAAAGGCACTACGATATTTCTCACAAACACACGAACCGCCTCAGGCTGATATTGGGACGCGGTGAAATAATCCGAAGCGACCAAATAAGGGTCGCGTGGAGGTGACTTTGCTAAAGGGACACGGATAAACGATATTTAGTTTGCAGGTAACTTCCACGATTCCAAAAAAAAACACCCCGAAATTTACGCCTGTTACGACTGACAGCTTCCCAATGTGGCGTGCTCCTACCAGAGTCTAGCCCTTTGTCATTTCATGCGGCTGGGGCACAAGGAAGAGAAAACATGGGGGAGAAGCGCCGTCTAACAAAGTATGGACAAACTTGCGACCGATTTCATACACTGTCCGAAACGCGGCACCCTCCGGCAGTTTACTATATTTAACAGCCAACTGCTGCAGCAAGCTTCCGCCTTGGTGCAATGTCGGGGAAGACAGCGGCAGGAAAATGGTTGGTTCGCGATTTTCGGCTGACATGGATGGCATTGTTTACACAGCGGGCGTTGATACAGTGTTCACCATTGACTAGGTCGTCAATGTTGCCACATGTCTTTACTCAAAATTGAAATGCGCCTTAACGTAAAAAGGCACTGTATTTTCGCGGCTATTCTAGGTACGATCGCGCATTTTAGGCACCAGCGTCAGAAATAGGCATATGTATAAGCACTAGCACCAGAAATAGGCATTTATAGACATTATAAAAAACAGTACTAAACGTGTTCTGAACACTTAATTCGAGCTCATATGTGGAACTGGTGTGGCTATACGGTACATACAAAAAACAGACATTTGCCTAAAATCCTGTCTCTGGTTAAGACGTTAACTGTCAGTGTTAGAAAAATAGAGTATCATGACGGGTCGCTCATGCCGCAGCCCGAGGCGCACCGCAGATCCGATCAAATTTTATCACATTTTATTTCTCTTCAAAATCAAATCAAACCAAATCAAATTTTATTCTCCTTCAGAATCAAATCAAAACAAATCAAATTTTATTTATCTTCAAAATGAAGAGGAGGGCGACGGAAAAAAGCTGCACCTGAGCAGCCTGACGAAGCCCGGCCCCCATGCATACAGTTCAGCAGCATTAATAAATATATTCCAAAAAGAACACTCAGTGAGGCGTCAATTTTTGCACAGAAATGATACATAAATGATAATGCCAGGGTGTCATACATGGGATGAAAAAAAAGTACGCGGATAACAAAACACAGTGTACATAAAAAATGACATAATGAGTACAAAGTATCTAAGAAGCGAAGTTACCTCAACAATGTAAAGAAACGGAAAGGGGTATGAATCGGACATGCGGGTTTAGCGTAGCAAGAGATAATGAATGGAAATAGAAACATTGGTTCGGAATCTGCCAGAAAGCGGATGCACTGGGATGAAATTTTGTGAAAAGTGAGCGCGCAGATTCTGTGTTGGCATCCACACCAACGCGAACAAGAGCCTTCAGGAGGGCGGCGGTGCAGTACGATAACGATTGCTTCACATATGTAGTGCGGCGAAAACGTTCAATCCACGAATTCTTTTGTCCGGTGTCATGGATGTGATTGCGAGTGGCAAAGTTGAATAGTTAAAGAAAATAGTGATTCTGCATGCGAACAGCAGCCTTATATTGGCAAATAAGGCGGAATGATTACATGGATTGAACAGGAAGTATGCCATAGGATGCGAAGTGATCGGACGTATGATCGCGGTATGAGATATTTGCAATGGCTCGCATTGCGCATTTCTGACATGTTGTTAATGTATGAATGCTTTCTTTTAATGTGGTGACCCATACAAGGTGACGGTAATTGAGTGTGGATAAAAATAAGGCGTTAATACCATTCTTTTCACGTTTTTTTGGTGGTGCATCTCGTTTCCTGTTTAATATTCCCATAATTCTGTTTAGTTTGCAACAAACGTGTTCAACGTGCTTGTCCCAAGTTAGGCGCTCATCCCCTGTCGTCGTTAACCCTAGTTCACCGTTTTCTCCGCAGATGGCGTCTTCAGGCGCGGCGGTCTCCGCAGCCGCTGCCGCGTCGGCCGGCATGGACTCGCGCCGCAGCTGGGTGGTGCTGGTCTTCCTCAGCTGGTGCATGATGATGACCACTGTGAGTGTGCGGGCCGCGGGCGTCATCTACGTGGGACTGGTCGAGCACTTCCACACCAGCCGCGAGGAGGCGTCTCTGCCGCTCACCATCCACATGACCGTCCTCTGCTCTGCCTGTAAGAAATGGGAATCGCCCCAGCTGTGCAATTCGCAGGAGGGAAAGGGGGGGGGGGGGGGGAGTGCAAAGCGTGGAGACAAGAGGTCCGTTCGATTCGCCTGCATTACGTGAACTGGTTCTCCCGGTGCTGCACTTCGCCATTCGTTTCAGCGGTGCAAGATGGTGCCGTCTGCATGATGCCCTTCGTGTAAAAAAAAAGTGCAGACGTTATGCAGGTCTAGTTCAGGAAAGTTCAGGAAAACTGTGCACTTCCTCAGTGGTCGGTGCCGAAATGGTGCAGCTGCAGCCGCCATGGAAGCAGACGACGGCTTGCGCGGTGATGGCTTGCGCTTTGCGATAAACGGCGGCGATATTCAAATTATTCCACTCGTCGATGAGAACGCCGACTCTTATGGAACGTGACTAGCCAGCCGAGAAGGCGGCGACGGAGGTGGACACGGCGGCCCTCGCCGGCACCTTGCATCTCTCGACCATCGTGCTCTCGACGGACCCGTCACCGGCGTCTTTCCTTTGTACTAAAGAAGTTATATTATTACTCGAAACCGGTTATGTGAACTAAAAAGTAAACATGTGCATTCAGCGCATGATGCACGTTGTTGCAACAACCGCTTAGCATGCAAGTCGGCGCGCGCACACCTCAATCGTGTTCAGTAAATGAACACACGTGCGTTTCGCTTAGCTGCCGTGAGGTTGCATCGAGGCTGAGCCATGGCAACACTTCGCTGCGATGGGCTGTTTAAAAATTCTTCACGCGGTTCGGGATGTTGGCGGCCGTTGATTTGGGCGCCACGTTACTGGCTGCAATTTGGTGGCGATGCCAAGGCTAGCATATATATATAATATGGTGGAGCTGCCATAAAAAGAATGTAAACCAATAAGCTCCTGCCTGCACCACTGACGTATAACAGGCTTAACCCAATCGTAAAATAAATGAAAAGGCCCGAAAGCAATCCATCGTTTTGCCACCCGTAGGTGGAAAAATAAAAGAAAGGGGGGGGGGGGGGAATGCTACAAGCGACCCATCGCCGGGGGAACGGGCCCGGGGAGACTCCCCTGATCTCCCCTAGGACGTAGCGGAGGGGGTGGGATATAGGGTATGGGAAATTGGAGTTGGGAAAGGGTTATGGGAAATGGGGTGGGAATGGGGACAGCGAGATTTTGCTCTGATCCTTCGTTTGACATCGACTCCATTTCTGGCCCGCCTGGCCAGGACAGGTAGGGCATCGAGCTTTTCCAATGGTGCGGCTCCCCCACTGGCAGACGAACAGGCCTGCACTCGACCATTCGTTTTGGAAGTAGGCAGCACTTGAACTGCTGGAACTGGCGCTGCACGCTCGCGTCACCGCCACGTCACCGCCGCGGAACATTACAGAACTGGTGCAGGGAGTGCAGGTGAATCGAACGGATCTATGGTTGTTCTAAACTTCAACACCAGTTGAGTTTTGTTTAAAGCAAATATTTTCGTACATCTGGGAACACTCGGAGAAAGGCATTGTATAAATTCTTTTGGTACACTATAAACACGAAAATGCCTATATGGGAGTAAAAACGGAGTAAGATTTTCTCTAGCGTACTCCACAGAGAACAACTTACTCCATTGTTGCTCCTTTCTGTTTAGAATGTAGGGGCTATCATGATGCGCCTTCAACATTCAGTGGCGAATGGGAGGTTTCCAGAAAACAATTTCGAGTCTTGCCGCTAATCTGTGTGTCTATTTTTATCGATTTCGGTTTTTCAGTCTTCATTTCCTGCTGGCATTTTGTTGTTTCAAACCGAGGAGCTTTATTTTAGACGCGACCGTTTTCCTCTTTTCGCAACATTTATGTTTCGACATTGCACCATGTTTGTTTTCAGGAGCTGGCAATAGGTGACATAAAGTCGCGTCATAGGAAAGGAAATCATGAAATATGTGTGCCGCGCATGCTTCTGTTATGTCCAACAAAAATTAATAATGAAGGAAATATAAAACTAGAGCGGAATGTGTTTTATATTGGTCTGAGCAGAGCGGGTTTTTGTTTTATTACTCTTTCAGAGACGACACCAATACGCGTCATAGAGAAATGTTTATAAATCTCCATTGTGTGTTGTGTCTTTCTTTTTCCAATCGACGCGCTTTCTATGACGTCAGTGCCCGAGCTTAAACGTGCACTGAAGAGGAATCTGAAATCGTATTTTTACCGCGGGAACTCGTTCTACAGGTTCCGTGCATTCCTAGAAACTTCAAATTATTGTCCTGTGCGGCTGATTTTCCTAATGTAAGTCGGATTAAACGTCCCGGCTCCCGCCTTTTTTTTTTTTTAACTCAACGCTGAAGGTAAGAGTGGTCAACCAACGCAGGGAGAGCCTTTCAGCCAGTCCCGTGGCGGCCTCGATTTTGTTTTTATTGTTTTTTTAGGTTTCGGTGAATGAATAGTTTCAGTCGCAGACAACACAGCCGCAAATTAAGCCCACGGAAATAAAAATACGCGTGGACTCTTTGATTTAAGTATCACTCCGCCGATGGCAGAGCAGCAAGCCGCCGCGCGACTGGCTGAAAGGCACTTCGCGCGTTGGTTGGCTCCTCCTTCCTTCAGCGTTGAATTCAAAAGAAAGGCGGGAGCCGGGATGTTTTTTCCGATTTAAATTAAGGAGATAGGCGTCACAGGACAATAATCCAAAGTTTCTAAGAATGCTCGGAATAATAATAATAATAATAATAATAATAATAATAATAATAATAATAATAATAATAATAATAATAATAATAATAATTGGTTTCTAGGGGGAAGGAAATGGCGCAGTATCTGCCTCATATATCTTTGGACACCTGAACCACGCCGTAAGGGAAGGGATAAAGGAGGGAGTGAAAGAAAGGAAGAATAGGTGCCGTAGTGGAGGGCTCCGGAATAATTTCGACCACCTGGGGATCTTTAACGTGCACTGACATCGCACAGGACACGGGCGCCTTAGCGTTTTTCCTCCATTGAAATGCAGCCGCCGCGGTCGGGTTCGAACCCGGGTACTCCGGAACTGTAGCCGAGCGCCCCAACCACTGAGCCACCGCAGCGGGTGCTCGGAACGGGCACATCGTGTTCTCGCGGTTAAAAAGACGAGTTCAGATTCCTCCTTAGTGCACCTTTAATCGAAACGCATCTGAAACTTCCTCGTTTGCCGAACCGAGTGCTTGTTTCATTAACGCTGCATTTCCACCTGCAGCGCTTGTCGGAGGCTACCTGTGCGAGCTCTGCTCTTTCGAGGCAGTGGCTCTGGGCAGCGTGCTGCTCACGTCGACATCCATGATGATATGCTACTTCGCCCCGAACATTGACTTCATCAATTTCTTCTTCGGCGTCATCCACGGTATGTTCGCACCTGTGTTGCATACGTTTGCAATTTTTTTTGTTACCTGCACACGCCTTTTTTTTCCCGCTAAAGTCCTGTATTCTTGGACATAAGTTTTGAATGTGAAACAGCTGCGGAATTTTGTAATGTACTGTTATTGAAATATTGAAAGGGATTGTCCATTCTTCCTACGCGTGGAAAAATGTTTCCTTAAAGTTTGTCTGTCCATCGCTCTCACCGAGTAGCCATAGAAAACCAATAGGGAACGTTTTTTGACGATAGCAAAAGCGTCAACAGCAAAACAGAACAAATACAAACTTGCCGGAGGAAATTGCTGATACATTGCCTATTATAGTGGAACCTTAGGAGATATGAAAAAAATTGAGTTCATAGAGAACTTCCCGTTCAAAAATGAACTTTTCCAGAATTTTTCGTTATAAAAGAAAATCAAAACGAACATGGGAAGCTGCACTACGCGAATATGGTAATACGGTCGTCTTTTATTGTTAAACAGAAAATTTTAAACTCATGTTTCTTCTTTTACATCGTGATGATTCCCCCCCCCCCCCTCTTCTCTCTCCTACTTTTATTATTCCTTTCTGGTTATGCTCGACCGCGCGCATCTTCCTTTTCCCGTTCTTGTCTCCTGTTTTCCATTCTTATCTAAACAGCATATTGAGTGATTGTTGTGTTTGCGTTCTCGTGCAAGGCACATTTATGACGTACCACGTGGTTGTTCAGCCGCGGTCGTTGGGTCCTTTCCTTTGACTGTTATTTTTCTTATCTCCTAGCTAACCGTAGAGTACCCCACACCCTGTAAACACAAGCTGCGTGCAGGTCGCGGCCTTCGACTAAGGCGGGTCATCGTACTTCTCAGTATACAGTCGAGTCAGGATGTATCGATCCTGTATATTTCGAATTACTGGCTATATTGAATACACAAATTATTCCCTAGAAAATTCTGTGTAAAAGCATAGGTAAGTGGCGCAGTGTAGCGCCACTCCCTGTAAACACGAGCTACGTGCATGCCGCTTCCTTCTTCTAAGGCGGGTCATCGTACTTCTCAGTATATAGTCGAGACTGAATATATCGAACCTGGATATTTCGAATTACTGGCTATATTGAACACACAGATCATCCCCTTGAAAATCAGGTCTAAAAGCATTGGAAAGTCGTGCAGCATATCGAACACCAATTTTGCTGGAAAATCGATATATGGAACTGCGCGCCACTCCTCTGCAAGTTGCGCTTCTCCTATCGGCGCTTTTCGAACACTTTCGAGCGCAGAGGCGGGTCGGCTGCGCTGCCCTCGTTACCTGCTGGCAGCGGTAGCGTAGTAAAACCACGTGACGTGTTGAATGTCGGGAGTGATTGAGGGCGGCCTTCGGTCTCTTGTATACTCACCAGGGAGTCCAACCTAACAAACTAAAGCCTAGAGCCGGCTTTCGCCTGGTACGCATCGCTGCCGAAAGCGTCGCCAAAACTAGTTGTATGCCTTCATTTTTATGCGAGATTATTCTATTTATTGACTATACTTGTAAGAGTATTAGACATCATATGATAGGCAGTGGCTAGTTCCAAAGAACCGTCAGCTGCGGCGACGACGCAAAGCGGGTTAGGCATAGCCGCGCCTAGCGTGTTGTGCACTGTCAGCACGCCGACAGGTGGCGCATCGCTGCAAGAAGCGCGTCAGGACCTACTGATAAGCTTATATATCGCCATTTTTTATATATCGAATTATGGATTTATCGAAATATTTCGCGATCCCCTTTGAATTCGGTATATCTGGGTTCGACTGTACAACCAGAACGCTTTCTTTTCCAGGCTGTACCATGCTGCAATATTGCTTTCTCTTTTCTCCAGGCGGCGCAACGTCTGGCATCTTCGTCGTCGCGAACGTGCTGCCATCTCTGTACTTCAAGAAATGGCGCGCCACGGCCACCAGCATCGTGTGGTCCTCGCAGTGCTACAACGTCTACTTCATTCCGCAGCTGGCGAACTACTTCCGCGTGACGTACGGCACACCGGACCTCTTCCTCCTCATCGGCGCGCTTTGTCTCAACGCCCTGCCAGCCTGCATCGTCATCAAGACACCGCATTGGGCCCTGAAGGCCAAAGAACCTCCAGCTCTTTGCAGAAACTCTGCTTCTGCCGACAATAACAGCAGTGGTGTCAAGAAGGCGGAGGTCTACGGGGATGGCGTGGCTAAGCGCCAGATTCAAGAAGCCTCGGAGGTGCCCGAAACAGCGAAGATGCTGGAGAACAAGTCGCCAGACGCTTCCTCACCTGTGGCTATTCACAGGGACTCCAGGGTCGATGACAAGGCCATCGCATCGAGCTGCGATGGCTTCGCCATCCGAGACATGCCTCGGGGGCTTAAGGGCATTCGGGACAAGTCCAGGTTGCTCTGGAAGGACACTGCCAGGGCTCTCCTCAGCTGGCGGTTCTACGTGGACAGCTTATCGTACGCGTTCGAAGTGTACACGATGTCGACGTACTTCATGGTCTACGCCGACATGGCCGTCGACAAGGGACTTAGCGTCGAGAGGGCCGTCTACCTCTTGCACGCGTACTCCACGTCCGACCTGGCCTTCCGCGTGCTGAGCGGCTGGGTGGTGGACCGCAAGTACTTGCCCATCGAGTGTTCCAAGTTCCTGGGATTTGTGATCAGTGTGGTGGGCGCTCAGGCGATAATTCAGTCTACGTCGCTCCTGTCACTCGTTTTCTCATCGCTGCTCTTCGGCTGCGGCACGGGCATCAACATAGGCATCATCTCACCCTTGCTTCAACATGACTTCAAGAAAGAGTCGCTCGCCATCATGTTCGGAGGAGCCATGTTCATCACTGGTCTTGTCATCCTCACAAGGCCCCCCGTCGTAGGTAAGAAAACATGCGCCTGACGCCTAATGTTGTGCTGAGGTTTGGTAGAAACAGCCCAGAAACAGTGAAGTGGATGCCAGGAAACGTATTGCCGGTTCCAGATTGCATTCTTTTCGCTTTGTTAGCATCACCGAGTGGTGGTTACCTTGTATTCCTGTATATATATATATATATATATATATATATATATATATATATATGATCCTCAATTCACTGACGCCCTCATGTAAGCAGAAAAAAAAAACGGAGGTCGAGAAAGTAAGGAGGTGCGGAAAGTACAGACAGGAGTTGGTTTTCGAGACCGCAATGATCGACGCTATCTTGTTCGTATAGTAAATGAAGGATCGCTCGTGGGTGTGTGCCATGGAGACGAAAAGACGTCACATTTGCGTGTCTTCACGCCACCATGAACGCCTGGGGCGATTAGTTTGTCTATAGTAGCTTATTTCCATCAGAATACGCCATCAGAATACTAAGTATATGGCTGTCCTTTTTTTTTTTCCGCTGTACGCTGTACCTAGGTATCGTGCTGCAAGCGCTTCCGCGTAGAGTGTGCTGATCGTCTGTTCTTCATTTCTCTTCCAACCTGTTCGCTTCCATCCTTCAACTGTTGTATAAAATTTTGTCCATCGTTCTCCCATCTGAAGGAGACTGGCGTCGGTCCTCTGTTGGAAGGATTTCCCGAGATGTTTCGTTTTTCTTTTTAGCCTACTTATCTCTGTCTTAATTACGATTCCAAAATAATGATTATAACAGCAATAATAATGTGTAAAATGTATGTATACACCGGCAAGAGAGAGAGAGAAGTAACATTTTTCGGACATCTCCTGCGCACATAGCGAAAAGTTAGAGTTGTTTAAGTAAAAGTACGTGCATTGTTGGCAGTTTAGGCCTAGTTGAGAAAGGGCAAACATGGCGAGGAGGTTAAGGTAAAATTTGGCATTTCTATGGTATACAATTGCGTAAGCAACTCGAATAAGGAAATGCTCGCTATTTTCACGTCATTCACAATCTCTGAAAACCAGATAGTTCTTCAGAGCTGAGCTCCTCCAGGTGCGAGCTGTGAAACCGCCGAGTAACTTCGCTGGTATAGACGCGCATTCGGTATTCATCTCGCGCTTTTGCTTGGGACGCGTTTTGCATTGTTTGCATTTTCCTTAAAGCTGACGTCGTTCGTTCGTTCGTTCGTTCGTTATTTTGATTATTGGGGTTAGTGTTACTTCAAAGCGCGCTACTGCAGTCCGCACACTCGTTTCTACTGCCTTTTGTTTCGTTCCTTTTGTTCTTTAAATTTTGGCAAAGAAATTGTATTTCACCTGTCCGTCGACCGGCATCTCGGCAAGCGCGTGCAACTGCCGCAATGCATAACAGAAGCACAGGTCGTGCTGGTTTCCATTCCTGCGGCATATTGGTTTTCACTCGCTGCGGTGGCTCAGTGGTTAGGGCGCTCGTCTACTGATCCGGAGTTCCCGGGTTCGAACCCGACCGCGGTGGCTGCGTTTTTATGGAGGGAAAACGCAAAGGCGCCCGTGTGCTGTGCGATGTCAGTGCACGTTAAAGATTTCCAGGTGGTCGAAATTATTCCGGAGCCCTCCTCCACGACACCTCTTTTTTTCCTTTCTTCTTTCACTCCCTCCTTTATCCCTTCCCTTACGGCGCGGTTCAGGTGTCCAAAGATATATGAGACAGATACTGCGCCATTTCCTTCCCCCAAGAAAAAAACTATTATTATTATTATTATTATTATTATTATTATTATTATTATTATTATTATTATTATTAATAATAATATTATTATTATTATTATTATTATTATTATTATTATTATTATTATTATTATTATTATTATTATTATTATTATTATTATATTGGTTTTCGAATTCTCCGGTGTCAGTGGCTCGCACTCATAGTCGTCTTATCTTATATTCTACTGTCGTCGTCATCAGCGCTTACTTCTTATGCCAC
This sequence comes from Amblyomma americanum, assembly GCF_052857255.1. Taxonomy (NCBI): domain Eukaryota; kingdom Metazoa; phylum Arthropoda; class Arachnida; order Ixodida; family Ixodidae; genus Amblyomma; species Amblyomma americanum. The sequence goes on from NC_135498.1 coordinate 81,717,408, forward strand.
GTGTATCACGTACAACGTAGCAACGAATACTCTTTGAGGTGTGGCGTAGCCAGAAATTTTGTTCGGAAGGGGGGGGGGGGGTCATGTTGCAGCGCGGCCTCCTCATAGAATCTGTGGAAGGATCAAAGGCAACAATAATAACTGCATTGCCAGTGCCATTTACAATGCCATTGTGTGTTAGATAACGCTTCGCACGGTCTAGACAAGTGAAATATGTATCTTTTAAAATAAAATAATGTATTGGCATGTCTTAAATATCGTGGCCGACATGATTACAAAACATAAAACTGAGCAGGGGGCATGACACAGGAGAGAAGGAAACAGGGCGAGCTCGTCCTGTTTGCTTCTGTTCTGTGTCTTGTCCCCTGCTCAGTTTTATGTCTTGTAATCATGTCATGCCAACTATCCCCTTATCGTTCACTCGTGGCAGACATAACTGATAACAATGCTTCCATGTTTTTGCGTATTAATTAAGTAAAGAAAATATCACACGAAGTCTAAAACTATATCGGTCAGGAACCATCAAACCAGTGCATGCCGCTGATATGAAAAACGTAAGGGCCATGAAATTAGCAAGTAGAGGACAAATATTTTAATGAATGTTTGTCGTTAAAGAACCTTTACATCTTGTACATATGCAACGGCCAGGGAAAAATCTCTAAGCCGCTGTCCTTCGTTCCAGTGTACTGCGCAGAAGCAGCTGTCACCGGTCACGTATTGCGAGTAATTGCACCGAAATTTTGATCGCAACAGCGAGCCATCGGTACGCCCTTGGAAGTTTGTGCTAGGATGGGGCCCTTGCGTTACATGACTCCAGGTGCAGGGGAGTTGCCACGATATCCAACTCGAGTGAGAAATGTTCGCGCCAAAATGTCTTTTCAAGTCTGAAAAATACACTGTAGGTGGCAAAATCCAGAAATCCAGAATGACTTCCGGCGCCAGTGGTTGCTTTGGTCAACGGTGCGTGACAGTTCTAAAACATTTAGGGGGAGCTGAAGCCCCATACCCCCCCCCCCCCCCCCCCCTTCCCCATGGCTACGCCCCTGGCTTTGAGTTATGATGACGGAGAGCTGGTTGAGCTGGTTAGACTTCATTAGTAATGGCGTGGTGAACCACCAACGAGGACGAAGAAAAAGAAAACATCACGAGCGCTACTGTTACAGTGTGTGCGGGAGGTGGGGGGGTTAGAGGAAGAGGGTTCTTATGGGCTCTAGTTAGATATGTCTTCGCCTGCGCATGTTATTATTAATAATAATTGAGCATCTGAAAAGGCAAGACGCAGTAACTGTTTCACATCTGGTGGACACCTCATCCACGCTGTAAGGGAAGTGATGTAGGAAGGAGTGAAAGAAGTCAGAGAGAAAATGCCCCCATCGAAATTAAGCCTTCTAACCTGAGTATCGCGCTGACAGTCGCGATTACGCGCTCTGGATGACGAAATTGCCAGTGGATTTTATTACTGTTACCTTTCCTTTCTGTGGCACAAGTGACTCGGCAATCGTGTTGCAGTCAGAAACGACTGATGCAATTCGGGCGCTTCTGGCACAGTGCACTGCAGAAACCAGCACGTGTCTTTGCAGGGTGCACTTGGAGCGGATTTATGGTCGAACTGCGAAGCCGGAAGTGTTGCTGTAAAATAACTTTCGCGCCGGAAGCTCTGCACCGGATGTATGTCTCGTGGCACTCCGGTTCACTCAGGGCCAAGTTTGAGGGACATTCGCCAGTCAGGTGCGAAACTTTGTTATGACACGGTCGGGATTTGCACTGATCAAACATGAATTCCGCGGCACGTGTACTGTAGAAGATAGAACCAGAAATCCTTCAGATTTCGAGGTTTTCTGATACTGTAGTTTAACTTAGTGAACACTGTCAACATTTCACGCATTCACGGCAAGCTTTCCCTGGTAAATTTCTAAAAAGGACATTCACGTACAATGTACCGGAGAAGGTATGCGAGGTCAGATGCTTTTCTTCTCTGGAAGTGCGCGTTACGTCTATAGCTTTGTTTGGTGGCGTCGCTTTTCTGTTTATTTTCTATATCATCGGGGTATGGAGGGCGTTGTAAGGATTAGTGACAGCAGTGTTAAGGTGCTCCTGCTTCGAGGGTTTTGCGCACGTGTGGCGATCGTGCAATAAAATGACTGGTTTTCAATCCCAGCAAATCCTTCCCCGTGTAATAGGCGCAATGGACGGGCAATCAGATAAAGGGAGTCCTGTTTCTATCGCCAGGAAATTAATATAGCGAGCCTGCATCTTTCTTTCTTTCTTCCTTTCTTTCCCTCCCTCTCTCTCTCTCTCTCTCTCTCTCTTTCTTTCTTTCCTTTTCTCTTTCCTTGTTTCTTTCCTTCTTTCTCTCGTTCTTTCTTTCCTTTTCTCTTTCCTTCCTTCCTTCCTTCCTTCTTTCTTTTTCTTTCTTTCTTTCTTTCTTTCTTTCTTTCTTTCTTTCCTTTTCTCTTTCTTTCCTTCTTTCCTTCTTTCTTTATTTGCTTCTTTCTTTCTTTCTTTCTTTCTTTCTTTCTTTCTTTCTTTCTTTCTTTCTTTCTTTCTTTCTTTCTTTCTTGGGTCCTCACAAGATAACTTTTACAAGGGATTTTCGAATTCTACGCTTATATCGTCGCCGACAGTTTGGAACGTCATAAAACAAACGCCTTGTTTCTGCGATCCTTCACGAACAATCGAGTACCGGGCTTGACTTCCTGTCTGTTCTCCGTCAGGTAGTTACACGCAGTGACCGAACGCTCCGCGAGTTCTACCTTGAACGATTAATAACTGGACGCCCCACTCCAGTTGTAACCTACACAGTGCTGTGCGCGTGTGTGATTTAATTCCTCTAAAATGAACTAATCACGCGCACAACCTGGACACATTTCTTATGTGTAAATAGTTTGTACATATTACTTCTCCCCCTATCCTCTCTTCCTGTCCCCTCACCTCTTTCATTTCATTTCTCCATTCTGCCTGCTGTCCTTTATTTCCGCTGCCCCAGGTCAGGTGCTTCAGTATCGATGGCAGATGCCGGGGCTAGCAAAAATCTTTTCCTTCCTTTTTACTATTATTTTTAATAAAACCACTACCACCAGTACCGTCGAAAGAATCCATGCAGTAAAACTCGCCCCGCTGCGTGAACTGCAACTGATGAGACAGGGCGCCGGCAGCGATTAAGAAATAGCAGTCTTAAATAACTGGCTGTAGATCTTCTCGGCATGCCTTAGAGGTGCCGTAAATGCTCAACATTTATGGGGCTTCGGAGACCTGCCTCTATGAGCGAAGTGTAGTCGGGCGCGAGTGAGCGCGGCCTGAAATGACTCGACAGCTGAACAACCTCGAGCAATCATTCTGACACCTCTTCGCTCGGGGCTGGCTTCAAATTGCTCGAGCTCAACGTCCGCTGCCCCCTGTATCCGGTTCATCTCGCAGTCTGTCATAAGGGCGTCCCGCAGCGTCATTGTGCCTCTCTTTCACTGCATTTTTCTGTCAACCGCCACAGCCGAAATGGAGGCCTGCAAAGGTGGAATTCCCAAACATTTTTACACCTGCACTGTGAAGTGATTGAGTCGTCTCAGTGGCCAAGAGTGGTGCTCTTGTTATGAAGACGTATATACAGTATAGAACCTAATTAAAACGAAGTTGAAGGCGCCCAGTGATTACTTCGTTATAGCCGTAGCTTCGTTTAGCCCATGTTGACCCAGCTTCCAAGGGGAATCGCCATTCCTTCGTTATATCCCATATTTCGTTATAACGAGGTTCCACTGTATTAAAACGGGACTAACAACCTCTCTCCAAGACGTATGTACTACTCCCGTGGTGCCACTCGGTACAGTTACAAAGCTGCATTAGCAACAATGTGTGGTGTACCTGTATGGTTAGTGTACTCATTAGAAGGGGAGTAATAGTTTATACGCCCATGTATCCTAGCGACGTTACACCTGGCTAAAATGAAATTAAAGAACGGGTGCTGAAATATGGGCAGGGACGACAGAGAACAGGCAAACGCGATGTCGTCCCTGTCCATATTTCGAATCTCAACATGTAGCAACTGGATCAGCTGTCATCAGTGCTTTAAGTGCTAAGTGTCTGCCTGTAAATGCGAAGCCCCGGAAACGTAAAGACTGCAAGAAGTTCTGGCAGTATATATATGTAGAACAGAACAAGCGGGCCGGCTACCTTCTTTTGCTTATCTCTATGAGAGGGCAAACACAATGAGTTGTGCTGGGCGACCAGGTAATTCTACTTGCAATTTCAGCAAACAATTTCAGCAAACGGCGACTGGTTGTCGCCGTTTTGGGGTGAATGGTGGCGTAGCATAGCCTCCGGGATCAGTGAAGGATACGAAAGCAGTTTACTTGCGAAACCGGCCGGTGATGGCGGCACCTCTATTCATTTTTGTTATTTTTTGTCTTCCCTGTTCTTTTAACGGCGTCGTTAGCTTTTTCCATTACAGTCATGCCAGGTTCAACGCTGCGGATAGTGCGAGGCTGAATGCGTGACTTCCAACCGTTATCCAGAAGGATGACGCATGATGCGTGCATCGTTGCAGTACCGTTTTTTTTAATTGGTTTTGGGGGAAAGGAAATGGCGCAGTATCTGTCTCATATATCGTTGGACACCTGAACCGCGCCGTAAGGGAAGGGATAAAGTAGGGAGTGAAGGATGAAAGGAAGAATGAGGTGCCGTAGTGGAGGGCTCCGGAATAATTTCGACCACCTGGGGATCTTTAACGTGCACTGACATCGCACAGCACACGGGCGCCTTAGCGTTTTTCCTCCATAAAAACGCAGCCGCCGCGGTCGGGTTCGAACCCGGGAACTCCGGATCAGTAGTCGAGCGCCCTAACCACTGAGCCACCGCGGCAGGTTGCATCGCATTTAGGCTTGAAATTTATTGCACGTCCTTCACATCAAACACACATACTGCAACGTATATTCCAGCGCTCATGTGTGCACATGAGGTAAATATGTAAAAATGAAGAAAAGAGCTTTCATGGCAACGACACTTATCTGTGTATGTAGAAACGTGCTGTGGTGCTTCGGCAACGTTAGCTTCTTTTGGTCAATAGTCAAATGAACTCCCTTATTAGCTTATTTTACTTTTTGTAGATTAAATTTTGGTTTTTAACGTCCCGAAGCGACACCTGGGCTATGAGGGACGCCACAGTCTAGGGTTTCGGCTTAAATTAGACCTCCTCAGGTTCTTTAACGTGCACTGACATCGTGCAGCACGCGGGCGTTTTTGCATTTCGCCTCTGTCGAAATATGACCGCCGCGGACGGTTTCGAATCCGCGACTTTGAAATCAGGAGCCGAACGCCAAAACCATTGAGCCACCGCGACGTTTTTTTTTCATTTTCCAAGGAAATGAAATCGCATGCTTTCGTAGCTATAAAGATATGAAACTTGTGACAATGAAAGAGGATTAAGAAAAGGGAGAAAGAAATGAAAGCAAGAAAAGAAACATGAGCTGGAAACGGTTCTCGTGTGCATGTCGACTGGGGATAACAGCAAAAACCCAGCAGTGTGAACGTTGACGCGTAGCAGAGATCCCGCCGTGGTTCACAAATGTTATGTATAGCCGTTGCGCACCTGTGGAACTATTGAGGTCGCGGATGTAAGTGGAGAAAAAATCGTTCGGGCCACGCAGCACGTGCGCGAATAAGATGAATTAATTGAAGAAGAATACAGGAAAGAATACAAAGGTCGAAACCATTAACCTGCTTTCTAGCGCGCATATATTTTTTCGCTTTTGTCGTCGAGAGCTTTATTTATGCAGGTTTTTAGACGCTAGCGTTGTAGTTGGCGTATGTTGTAGTGGCAGTAATGGTAACTATTCTTAGTATTTAGGGGCGCTAGCAGTATTAGTAGCAGGGGTAGTAGTATTAGTGGTAGTGGTAGTAGTAGTAGCAGATGTAATATTAGCAGTAGTACTAGCAGTAGCTGTAGCAGCAGTAGTAGTAGTGGAAGTAGTATACTGCTGTAGCACTAGTAGCAGGAGTAGCAGTATTAGTTGTAGTAGTACCAGTATTAGTAATATAGTAGCATCAGTAATATTGCTGGTAATAGTAGTAGTAGTAGTAGTAATAGTAGTAAAAGTAGGAGCATTTGTAGTAATAGTAATGGAAGTAGTATACTGCTGTAGCAATAGTAGCAGGAGTAGCAGTATTAGTTGTAGTAGGACCAGTATTAGTAATGGTAGTAGCATCAGTAATATTACTAGTAATAGTAGTAGTAGTAGTCGTAGTAGTAGTAATAGTAATGGAAGTAGTATACTGCTGTAGCACTAGTAGCAGGAGTAGCAGTATTAGTTGTAGTAGTACCAGTATTAGTAATATAGTAGCATCAGTAATATTACTACTAATAGTAGTAGCAGTAGTAATAATGTAGTAGTGAGAATAGTAGCAGCAGTAATATTACTATCAGTAGTAGCAGTAGTAGTATTAGTAGAAGTAGCAGTAGTAGTATTAGTAGAAGTAGCAGTAGTAATAGTAGTAGTAGCAGGGGTAGTAGTATTAGGAGTAGTTGTAGCAGTATTATAGTAGCGGCAGCAATAGTAAGTGTAGATAGAGTAGCAGGAGTGGTAGTTAGTACAGCGGTGGCTCACCAGTGAATATCAGTGACGTGAGAGCAGCGGGTTCACTTGATGGCCCTATGACCAATGAGAATTCTGTACTGGCGTCCTCATTCGTTAACCAATCAGAATGCGTCATCTCTGTTCACGTGACTCAGGCCTGTGGTTAACGGATTTGGCAGTGGGTGGGCGACTGCTGAAGCTCGCGGCCCGTTGGTAAGACATCCTTCCGCAATGAAACGTTTCATATAAACGGCTCATTCGGAATTATGAGAAGTCTTTATGATAGGGAAAATTAAATGAGAATCCATGCGCTTTCCATGTTACTTCCACCTGTTTTCTAGATCCTTTTTCATGCAGTTTTCACACAACTTTCATATGACGCGCATTACGTTATACGGAGTCCGTATGAATTAATTTAGGCTTTCCCATTGGCTTTAAATCCGTGTACTCCGTATGGACTCCGCGTGATCCATTTGGTGTCCATAGAAGCCACAGAAAAAGATACGTAATTACGAGAATCGTCATATGTAAGGTTTAGCTTTGGAGTGAGCGTCTTCGGCAAAAGGGACAATGTGGGTATATTCTGATTGATACATGGGATTTTTAAGCGGGAAATAATAGCGCGCAAAGGAAGACGGGGCGAGTGAGTGGACATACACTCTTGAAAAATGCAAAAGGACGGGAAAGAACACTGACATCGTCACCCGAAACGCATACTCAGCACGTGTCGGCACCACCCGTTCACGCCAAAAATTCAAGTTCTCTTTGTGACAAAGATATAGATGGCGTGCTGACACATCCAGTCTCTGCTCGCGAAATATTAGAAGCTTCAACAAGCTTCAAGTGTATATATTTACACTCGATCTTGCAATGAAACATCAGTTGATAGCTTAGCGCCTGTCCGTTCCACGTGTCCGTTGTGCGCTATTATTTCCCGCTTAAGAATCAATCACCACCTATTCTCTGCTCAAGATACATGGGAGACGGGGCTTATGTTCTCAGCGTCTGTATTTTCTTGCGCATGACGCTGTTTATTCCATGAAATGTTATGTTTTGTTCATTAACGCCTGGCTTCGCCTACCTAGTTTCAGAGCTCTTCGAATATCTGGTTTCGCTTTGCGCCTTGCTTGAATCCTCGGTCTTGTGCTTGATAACAGCCTGCCGACCGCATATATTATTGGCACTATCGCAATTTGGATTGCCCACTTCCGCGATTTTTTGCATTTCCGGGTGACTTTGCGAATAAGTTTATTCTGCCTTGTAGAAATCTTCCGCTCATTTATTCGATCTTGTCTGCACTTTTGGCTGCGGTTCAATAATTAATTATTTATACGTATCCATCTATCTCATCCGTCTATCTCGCTGTCTCGCTGTGAGTTGGGTAATTACGTCTTTTTTTTGTGTGTGTCTTGCGGCAGAACGTGTTCGCATATATAATTCCTCCTGTTTGGTCCCGCCTCACTCAGCCGTATATCTGAATCACTGACTAGAAGTCGCTGCACTAGAAGCTAATTAATGCAGCGTAATTTCTGACGAAAATGCATCAGCGGTGCCTCGTGCGTCATTTAGATAGTTGCTTATTTTAGCACACGCTTTTAGTTTCGCATTTTTTTTGTCTTTATTCTTAGCGGCACGATCCCACCGTTTTTTTTCTTTCGACCAGCGCATCGTTATCTCTGTTGCGCGGCACCAGTATTTAAGAATTTAAGAATGGCTTTCGTAGCTGTCTGTCTCTCTCTTCGTTTATTTTTGTTTCAGTCGTTATTTGAATGGGCAGGCGGTGCTTCTTCTTTTAAGTACGTTATCTCTCAGTTCCTGAATATTTACTTCTGCTGCAGCTTCAAAGTTTTTTGCTTTCTTTTGCCCTCATCGACGTCTCGCCGAGCGCTTAGATTGATTATTTGATTTCCTCGCTTCAGCAGCTGTGGAGGGCTTCCTCCTAGGTCTGAGAGCGATCACTGTCACCGTTTTATAAAATGCAGAAGACTTCTGTAAATAAGGCTGCATCTTTTTGCCGCCTATCTTAGTGTACACTTCTAAGGCGCATGCTGGGGCATTTATACAGTCACGCTTGCGAGCTGATTCCAGGTTTCATTTCTTGGCCAAGTAGAGGCGGTATTAGCACAGTCGTGCGAGCAAACACGTGGACAGTTCCTTGAACTCTGTCCGCTCTCCGATAATGTGCTTTTACACCTTACCGACGTGCGGGGAGGATTTCTTCGGTGGAATCAAGACGCAGATTGTAGGGAGGGAATCTTTTTCTCAATCCCCATGTCAGTTTTTTCGCAGTTGGTATCACCTTTAGCGTGGCGAGAGCGAGCACAATCTTTCGGGCTTGACGCATTAGACATATTCGTGTGGGGACTTTTGTGTCATACCGATACCACCTGCGTTCTGCTTACGAATTGCTTCACGTTTGTGTTGAAAAGAGCACTGTTCCGAATTATTTTCCTGTCTCCCAGCCCTGCTCTTCGCGAGCGGGTAATTTTTTTAGCTGGTGCCTTTGAAGCGCTGAGATTTTGATTTTTTTTATTTCTGTACTGTGCGATGACAGTGCACGTTGGGACGTTAAGCCCCCTAAATCAAATCAAATCATTTTTTGCTTTCTGCTTTATTGCCTATCATCAGGTCGCCTTTCGCATCACACTTAGCTTCGGACTGTACGTCGGTGTTTTCGGTATTCTGTGGTTAAAGGAACGATAGCCGGCCGTGGGTGTAGCGCCGCGCCCGAAAGCTGTCTGCGCAAACATCGGTGTGACCTTTCAAGAGAGATCCGGCCTTGTTGCTGCCATTGTGCTCAATTCACCGCCAGGTACGCGGTCTGACCCATAAGCAAGAAGCAAACCTCCGACAGCGCCCACAACCGGCTGCTTAAAGACGTGTTCGGCGCGACGCAAGGAGAGGGTGTATTGTCGCTTATTATACCCTGCTCATGCTCCCACATGGGCACTAAGAGGGGGAGGTGGGTGGGGGAAGGTTGGAGGTGCCACACCTGTAGCTCCCACGCGAGTTCTTCCCTGTCATTAGAGAGAGCGGTCCGTGGCGATAATTTTGCGGCATTCTTGACGCCCGATAGAGTTGTCGGTCAGGCCAAGGTGACTGCCGGGACGACTTTCCCCAAGGCCTGCTGTTCCAAGCCAACCATAAGCGAACCACGATCTTTCCACAGCAGGTCTACCTGCATGAAGCGTTCCTGCGCATTAACCTCCAGGTGCCGGCAGTGACTCTTTCACGTAGAATATTTATCGAAAGGGGCAGTACCCTCCGGTGTCGACTTCACGGTCCCTCGTTTTGTCGTCACCAATGTCCTCACTCTCTACACAGTGTCGGATCTGCAGCGGTTTCTCAGACGGTTTGCTGAGGTGCCAGACCACTGATCATGCAGCGAGTTAGGTAGTCGGCGTACATTTTATAAACTGCGGGTGCTAAAATACCGCAAGACGGTATTTTCGTTAGTATATACAGCGAGGTTCACCTATGATTTTACACAATTTTTAAATATAGGGCTATTTCACTTATATAAGCGCTTTTTTCGGCATAGCATTGTCAGTGGTGTAGTACAACAGAATACACTAAGGCGTGCTAACTAGCAGGCTGGTTGACTAATATTGAATAGTTGACTTCGTATCTATTACTGTTAGGCTCCTTAACTATTGAGAGGAGCGTAGCCCACCGTAAGTAATATCCATATCAGCTTTTAGAATTTCCAAAATGCGGTTATCCTCGGCGCTGTGGCCCAACAAATTATGGCTACATCGCACCGAAATACATGAGATTTCTAGAAGCTTGCAGGCAAAGCAACCCCTCCAGGGTACGTAACTCTTCGAAACAGCCCACATCTGTTGGGCCACAGCACCGAGGGTAAACGGTTTTTCTAAAGTCTAAAAACTGATATGGATATTACTTACGGTGGGCTACACGCCTCTCAAGAATTAAGGCGCTCAACAGGAATAGTTAAAAAGTTAACCACTCAATATTAGTTAACCAGCCTGCTAGTTAGCAGATCTTAGCTGTGTTCTGATATACTACACCGCTCATAATACTATGCCGAGAAAAGCACTCTTCTAACTCCAAAAGCCTATTTCTAAAAACTGCGCAAAGTTTTAGGTGAAACACCCTGGAATACACCGTTGGCTATAGACCGCAAGATGGCATTTTCATTAGTATAATATACCAATTAAAATATCATCCTGCGTTCTGTCGCCAATGCTACGGTATGTCTATTTTCGCGTGGAGCTGCTTACTTAATGCGCGAGCAGACATGGTAAAGGAGCGCATGCGCTTGAGTAAATCTAAACTCTATATAGACGGACTATCGCCGCACAGCTTACACACAGGGTTCGAATACGCACAAAAAGAACACGCACGCGACCAGAATAACTCCTCCGCGCTTTGACTTTCCTTGAACAGTCCGGGGTCCTTCCCCTCTAAATTAAAATGAGGTGGCTGTTGCTCGCATGCGTGCATCATGCGCATGTACCACACAGCTGCGCTTCGCGTTTTTGCGGAGCCTTTCGATCTATGTTTGCTTGCTAGTAGGAAAAAAACTGGAGCAGCTATTTAAAGCTGTATAAATCAATAACAACATGTCCTGTTTGTTTTTTTCCTTTTTTTTCTTAGCCAGTGACAATGACAGGTGCTGGGTGAGCGTACGCAAGCATTGATAAGACCTTGTGCGGCATGGCTGTCCGGACAGCTCAACTCCGCTCTGGCGTTGCAAAAAGATAAACAAAACTGCGCCGGCACTGTCCATGTGCTGACACAGGAATCGTGATAGACGCCTCTCACTGCACCTGATGTAGAAACCATTCAACTTTTTGAAGCTAGAACTGACGTCAGTCTCTCACAAAATGCATGTAACGAAGTGTCAAGCACTGAAAAAAAATCCGTGATCGGCGGCGTTCGTAGTAGCCTACGATATGACATCTGAGGCGCCCGCCTAGCTTCAATTTCCCTGTTAAGGTGCTAGAAGACCGCAGCTATGCTTGCACTATAGGCATCAACTCGGCCAATTTGGATGAAATGTATGTAAAAAAAGTACCGTATTTTCCGGACTACAGTCCCCACTCGGTGTATAGTCCGCAGGGGCAAATTTTGGCCCAAAATAAAAATTGTTTGCTTAGATTTTTCGCGCCTGGTGTATATAGTCCTCTGTAAATAAGTTTTTTTAGATTGTCCGCGGATGTTTCAAAGAAGCAGCGCCGATGTTTTAAGACCTTTTAGGAAAGCAGCTCGCATCCGTGCACTTTTATTCTTCAACGTAAGATTCTTTCTCCGTAAATCGGTTTCACATTGCTGCTTGCGCATGCTACAGCACACGGAGCTCGAATGCTGCCGGGAAGCCTTGTCATCTTTTTGTAGCCATCGTAACCGTTCTTCGATAAGGAATGCGACGCCTCCGGCGTCATTCAGATACGTTTTTCGCATGTGCTCACAAATACAAGCACTGAAAAATAGCCACTCTAAATACTTGCAGCAGCATTTGCTTGTATATTGAAGCTGTTTGCATATCGGAGCTGATTTTGCTACGTGAACTAACACATCAAAATGTAGCCGCACTCGGGTCCAGTTTCTTTTTTTACTTAGACAGCCACGCTAACCTTCTTCCCATATGACAAACGATCTTAAAAAAATGTATTATGTAGCTTACAACCACTCAACTCAACTCACTCATATATATACCCCACCGCGAATAATATCAGCGTGTTAAATGTGTATAGTCCACGGACTATAGTCCGGAATATGCGGTAATAGTTAAAACTTATTGGGGTGATTTGGTTTGATTTATGGGGGTTTAACGTCCCAAAGCGACTCAGGCTATGAGGGACGCCGTAGTGAAGGGCGCCGGAAATTTCGACCACTTGGGGTTCTTTAACGTGCACTGACATCGCACAGTACACTTATTGGGGTGAATAGAAATTTGGGCCCCGCGACTATCGTTCCGTAGTAAATCGCTGAAGATCCCACAATTCAAGACGGTGACGTCTGGTCTAATAGCGCACTTTTTTGAGCTGCACAACCGGGACAGATATATTTGATTTTGTAAGCTATGCGAAGAGAAAAATGGGCAGCGGCCACTCCTATCTCTTTAGAACTATAATTCTTTAAACCCTTAATGAGGACAGAACTTACTATTTTAAACCGAACTACGCGCGACAAATAATGATGGATGGTAGAAGCAAATTGAAGCTTTTAGTGTTGCAGATTTTGAAGGATATCACATGTGACTTCACTTAGTTAAGAATATTGTTTTTATCAGGAATCCACAGGTCGTGAGTGTGAAACTTAGCAGTCATTAGCAGCTGGTCTAACGATAGCAGTATCACGTTGGTTTTGCGGCGTTTTCAGTCTTGACATGGGGTGGTAGTAGTAGTAGTAGTAGTAGCAGTAGTATATAGTAGTAGCAGTAGTATCGTAGATTAAAGTAAGATAAAGCTCTTTGCGCGCGCGCGTGTGTGTGTGTGTGTGTGTTTGTGTGTGTGTGTGTGTGTGTGTGCGCGCGTGCGTGCGTGCGTGCCCACGGAATCTCCTTCTGACCGTGTTCACTTGCTTGCATGTCAGAGGGCGCCCACTGTAATAATGCGATTCCCGTATGTAGGCCTGGAAGTGGGTCGAAAGAAAGGGTGCCTCAAGGAAATCCCTCCATTTCTGCTCTCGGAGTGTGGCAGGAAGTTTGGGAGCGTTTTATTTCCCCAGAAATCACGTACCCGCTTCAGTATTTTTCTGCCGGCTGTTGCGGGACCCTAACTTGCGCTTTAAATGCATTAAGTTTAATCTGAATCATTTCCCCCCTGCCTCGAAAAGACAATTCTTTTCTTTTTTTTTTTAATGCACATCTGTTTGAACTGATACTTACGGCGTGCAGTTACCGCACACATTGTGTGAAAAGGAGCCTGACCATTGTTTGATAAAGATGAATGAAAATATTATTTTTTTGCAGACATTCGACCCGAATGAGGTGTGTCCTCATTTTTAAAAGCAAAACACGCTAACCGACACTGCATGCGAAGTGCAATGGACTTCGAGTCCATATTAAGTGAGGAGTGATTCATACACATGTTCTTCATTTGCTGTATACCGAGATTAGGGCGCCAAGCGGCATATCCATGCATACGTCTTGCTAAGAACGTCCCTATTAACTCTCTCTCAATCTCAGACGTGTACAAGAGAGAGAGAGAGAGAGAAAGTGAGCGTTTATTGGCAGGAAAAGCAGAGTGGGTAGTCCGCAGTCGACATGCTCAGCAGATGGCTTCTCTGCCCCCCCCCCCCCCCAAAAAAAAAAAAAATACAAAGCAAGAGAAAAGTGGATGCGGAGAAACGAGGTAGGAGGGCAGAAATAATGGAATTCGCATGTGTACATGTACACGACACTCGAACGTTCGTAAACCCGCCCGCCAATATGGCACTCAGGCCTGCGTTACCATGGTTTCACATCTAGGTTCAGGTCAAGGCCTCGAAATGCGCCATCAGACACTTGTCGATTCCCTTTCGGTATCGATCCAAGCGAGCTCCTAAAGAAGTCGGGCTGACAGCTCGGAGACGGCGGACTTGCATACATAAAGCAAAAATGCATTCTGAAAACCCTCAGAAGACGCCAGTTCTTGATGGTTGATGGGAAGGATTTCTCTCCCCCTTCTTGAGAATTTGAAATCTGTTGACGCCACATAGCATGGCTTGGAAGCAAACCCCTACAAAGGCTTTGCGTAATTATGAATGTGTGTGTTCGGATGTCTGATTGTGTTCAAAGACGTAAACTTCTGGGGTAGGATTGTACATCGGTCCTGCAGGTGTACGCTGCCATGGCGTTATGGCGATGAAGTAGGCTCAGTTTAAATTGTGAGCCCTCCTATGCGGCGCACTGTGGAAGAGTGATTGTTGCGAACTTTCTCGTTTGCTTCTCTTCCAAGGTCACTTCCGCGACACCATCGGGGACTACGACGGCCTATTCCACACCCTGACGGCCGTCAACGCCTTCTTCGCTCTCATCTGGCTGGCACGGGCCGTCTGCTCCAGGAGGCAGTCCAGGAGCTCGGCGAAAGACGCGCCTCCACCAGAACTGACGCAGTTGGAGACTACCGTGTCCCTCAACGCCACCAACGATGCGAGTGAAGCGTGATGACTTGCTGTGTTCGTGTGTGTCATGCGAGTGACTGTGCGCGCTGTTGCAGGGACAGCGGCTCAGCGTTATGACTTGCTCGTGCTGACGGCTTCGCGGAGCGAACAGTGAGACTTGGTTCAGCGACATCGCTTTGCCGTTGTGAAACATCTGCAAGTGAACTCTTAAAACAGGCCTACAATGATTGTAAATAATAGATCTCTAAGGCTAAGAGAAACACTCCAGATAAACATTGAAGCCAGTGAGACCCGCCGCGGTAGCTCAGTGGTCCTGGCATTCGTTTCCTGACCATGGGGTTGGGGGAACGAATCCAGGCCGCGGCGGCCGTATTTCTAT
The DNA here is from genome assembly GCF_052857255.1 of Amblyomma americanum. Classification (NCBI taxonomy): domain Eukaryota; kingdom Metazoa; phylum Arthropoda; class Arachnida; order Ixodida; family Ixodidae; genus Amblyomma; species Amblyomma americanum. Next base: position 81,732,423 of record NC_135498.1, read on the forward strand.
CAAGGCGAAATCCTGGAATGTTCGTGTTGTGCGATGACAGCGCACTTTGAGAGACTGCAAGTGATCAAAGTTATCCGGAGCCCGCCACTGCGGCGACTGTTTCTTTCTTCTTTCCCTCCCTCCTTCCTTGAGAACATCATAGCAATTGCGAAACTCCGCATCAAAAGTAACTACTTACAGCCACATTCCGAGTGCTTATGGATGGTGGCGCCATCTGGAAGCGGCATATAAAAGCTGTTGCCATATGCCGCCATTGTCTTCAGAAAAGCTTTTTCTTTTTTGCTTCTTCTACCTCTTAATTTATCGGTCAGACTTCAAGTAAATTGATTTTTGTTAATGCATCTGTATCATTGATATTATTTGCAGGCTTTTGTGTGTTCATCAAAAATCTCGCAGTTTGCGACAGGAACACACATCACCTTATTCACCGCGAGCGGCGCGGGAATCTGTAAACGCTCGAATTTTGGCCACCTCAAACCGCCGTTGTTCGATACATATACCCTATGGGCGTACACATCAAAACCTGTTGGCCGATGTGCTGTTGTGTACACTTTAGAGAGGGAAAAAATGAAGCAATGGAGCTGTTTTTGCCAAGCACACAACATCAACATTCAGAAGCAAATCTCTCATTCTTCGGTCGATGCTGCTGGTGGGTATGCACTATGCATGCAAGGGCTCAGCGGCACCGCTTCGCTGACTGCGACTTTCCTTGAAACGGCCATGCGCCTGCACGTAACTGCTGCGAACGCGCGGGGAAATTTATGGGGCGGATGCAGTGTCAAGGTCGTTTGACAGTTTGTATGAACAATGCTCCGCAGCGCCGGGAAAAGTGATGTTTAAAACCCGCGCTGCGATATAGCATATTTTAAAACGACAGAACTTTCTGGCAGCTACCTGGCCACAAAACCTCTGCCCTGGTGCGTTTCTGTTTTTATGTTATTTTATGTGTAGTTTATATTTTGTTTTCACAATCATCAAGCACAGACTCTAAATCTTTTCTTTTGTTTTTCTGAGATGTCTGTTGTGGTATGTTTTAGTCCTTTCTGTAATAAAAAAAACCGTTGTGCATACAAGTAGAACTTTTTATTCTGGTTTCATAAATGTTATGTATAGACTTTTCAGTTGACATGACATGTCTCCCGTGCAGTGATGGCTCACTGATCAAGGGCTCGCCTGCTGAGCCGGGGAACCCGGCTTCGAACCTGGCCGGCTGCGTTTCGATGTAGGGAAAACGTGCACTTTTACTGTGCGATGTCAGCGCACGTAAACAACCCGGTGGTGGTGGTGGTAGTGGTTTTATTAAAAATAATAGTAAAAAGGAAGGAAAAGATTTTTGCTAGCCCCGGCCTCTGCCATCGATACTGAAGCACCTGAGCTGGGGCAGCGGAAATAAAGGATAGCAGGCAGAATGGAGAAATGAAATGAAAGAACCCGGTATGCTCAAATTTAATTCGGAGCCCTCCACCACGGCATCCCTTGTAGCCCATGGGTCGCTTCTTTACATTAAACTCCACAATTTACGCGACATGTCTATTTGAAACGTGTTTCGCTTTTTCTTTCGTTTTGCAATAAAGGTATTGAACCATTGAAATAACGAACGCAAACCGTATATAGAGAATTAAAGGAGATTTCTCCATCATTATAGATGGCATGTATAGCGTAAATTGCTTAACAAGTTGCAGCGAAGGTTTCTTTGAAAGCATGAGTCTTGCGGCTATTTCAAACCACCCAGTTGTGTAGACAGCTAGCTGGCCCTCTCAAAACAAGCATTCAAGTTCGCACGATCAAGAGAATTTTTGTGGCTATTAAAAACGCCTCTGCATTTCCGGAAAGACCGCTGGCTGTCGGCATGCGTAGTAAAAAAGTCGGAAGTCAAAAAGCTATTCCCTGCATAAAGTTTTTTTTTTTTCTGGTAACGGAGCTTTGCCTAAGTTTTCAAACAATCAGGGCGACACCATGTGCAAGAAGAATGGGGAACTTTGTTACGTTACGGGAGTCGTGTTTTTTTTCTTTTTTTTTTGCGAAGCAGATAGAAAAAAATATGTTGAACACTGCTGATAGAGAACATCTTCAGGGTAAGTACGGCTTTAGGAGTTAAAAATTGCAGAGCAGTTATAAGCTTGTAAAGAAACTTATTTCGTGAATATCGTCCTCTGAGCCCGAAGAAAAGGTAAAGCAGGCAAGGGACGTGTAAGGCAATAATGTCAGTGCTTGTGGAATTTTTTGTACGCTCGGCTCTTGACAGGGGGCTGGAAAATTTGTTCGAATTAAGAGAAACCTTTTTAATGCACCTGATATTGACACGACCAAAGCATCTGTTTGTATAAATCGGAGGTTTGAATTCAGAAAGTTCGAAGTAACAAGAGTTCGTTTTTTTATTACTGATTCAGTGGTCCTTTGGTAAACACAAGTCTGAGCATCGAAATCTTTTTATTTACGCGAAAGCGTATATGCCCTGTGGTGCAGAAAAGCCGGTGTCGGCGTTGCTGTAGGCGTCGCCGAAAACTTAGGACTAGTTGATCAGTCCAACCGTGACCGAGACAGAAGTGAAAAATAACAAAACAAAAATACTCAAAAGCACAGACGAGAAGAACCAAAGTCGGGTGCAAAGTGCCTTCGATATAAACTATTTATACAACACTGGAGCTAACACCCTCCAGTTTTTGCTCTTGGTAAAGATCTATTTACTGCAATATTTTTCCTGCAGAAAAAGCGGTGATGTATTGCTGGGAAAATTGGATTAAAACAATTTGCCCCACTCGATTTCAATTCGTGGTCAGGACTGAGAAGGACTCCGGGATCACGGTTAAAAGTGAATGGCTCTGCAGCCTAGCTTTAGGGATTCGCGTAAGAAAAACTTAATTGACGCACCGCTGTCTGCCTGCGAAATTGGCCGCAGGTGACGACACTTGCACTTCATTTAAGGCCTTTTATGGCAGATAAGAACTCAGTTTCCGGTGAGGGCAGCTTATTTCTCAGGAGAATTCTGCAATAAATCGATTCTGAACGTAAAAGCGCAAAAACACAAGGACACAGACTAAGGCAGACAACGCGAGCGCTTACTTGCAACTGATTTTATTTCATGCAAGAAGCGAAATTTATACTCTTGATAAGTGTCTGCACATGCTTACAGGGCAATTACCGCAGAGTTATGACTGATACCAGTTATCATGTAACACATATGAAAGATGTCAGATATGCCATCTCTTTTTGTGACAGCAGAATTGATGGAGCACTTATGCAATCATCCCCAGCTCGCGCTATCTCCAAAGCTTCAACAATTTCTCGGGTAATTTGGCATTTGTGCACGTAAAGGACTTTGCACTTGGGAAAGAGAGGACGACAACCCTCTTTACTTTTTTCTTTTGCACTTTAAACAATGAATGCTCATGTGCCCCCCTTTTTTGTTGTTCACAACGTAGTCATGCTCGCTCAACCGCTCGTTCAGGCATCGTCCCGTTTGGCCTATATAGTATTTTCCACATGATAAAGCCACTTTATAAACAACACCTTCTTTGCATCTCACAAACGGCTTTTGATGCCTGGTTATGCAACCAGTTTTTCTTTGGTTTCCTGAAGTACTTTGCTTACATAATGACATCAGCTTATTTGGGGCAGAGAACACCACGTCAACGTTTGCCCTGTTACCAATTTTTTTGAGATTGTGTGAAATCTTATGTTTATAAGGAATGACTGCAAATTTCTTATTGGCTTTTGTCTCTTCCGGCTCGTCCTGGCACTTGGCTTCCCATTGCCAAGTGCCAGGACTCATCAACAACTAGCTGTCTAAAACAGCTAGTTGTTGATGACCCTTTCATGATAAAAAATTCAGGAAATGTAATTGATTTTCTAAAGCAAAGAGATGGAAAGAACATGTTTGCCTACTCGGTCGATGTCAAAGACCTTTACTATTCTTTGCCGAAAAACGGATTATTGCAGTGCGTTGAAAGATGTATTGAGAACGCTGGCCCCATTGCTTTCCAGAATTCAGTGGGAGTGAGTGTTGGGGGTTTTTTGGAGCTATTAAGTACATATCTCAATTCTACGTTTGTAAAGTGGGCCGACGATCTGTTTTTGCAGAAACAAGGAATATGTATTGGGTCCAGCGTAGCTCCTTTGTTAAGTGACCTGTTTTTAGCTGAATGTGACAGAAGGCTTTTAGCCTGCCTTGAAGATGTAGGGGTGTTAAAAGTTTTTCGTTTTGTCGACGATTTTTTAATCTTCTTAGACACCACTGCAATCACCCTCAATGAGGCGGTAGAAAAGGTTTTAGATCATTTCAAGTGTAGCCTATCTCCTCTTGTAGTCACGCATGAAATGCCAGAGAACAGTAGCATACGCTTTCTCGATATCAGGTTAACTTTTCTAGAAGACCACACTTGCTGGATTTATCATCCCAGGGATGGAAAAATGCCCTTACCCTTCAGTTCCGCGCACTCAAAGCTTATAAAAAGAAACATAGCTCGTTTAGGGTTTCTTAACTGTACAAAGAAGTCTTGTGAACATGCAATCGAAGAAAGCCTTCTCCTGCAGTCCAACAAATTGCAAGATGTGGGTTATCCGTTGCACCTGCTGGTTTCTGTGGCGGAAGGACTTGTCAAAAAGAAAAAATGGGAAGCCAAGTGCCAGGACGAGCCGGAAGAGACAAAAGCCAATAAGAAATTTGCAGTCATTCCTTATAAACATAAGATTTCACACAATCTCAAAAAAATTGGTAACAGGGCAAACGTTGACGTGGTGTTCTCTGCCCCAAATAAGCGGATGTCATTATGTAAGCAAAGTACTTCACGAAACCAAAGAAAAACTGCTTGCATAATCAGGCATCAAAAGCCGTTTGTGAGATGCAAAGAAGGTGTTGTTTATAAAGTGCCCTTATCATGTGGAAAATACTATATAGGCCAAACGGGACGATGCCTGAACGAGCGGTTGAGCGAGCATGACTACGTTGTGAACAACAAAAAAGGGGGGCACATGAGCATTCATTGTTTAAAGTGCAAAAGAAAAAGTAAAGAGGGTTGTCGTCCTCTCTTTCCCAAGTGCAAAGTCCTTTACGTGCACAAATGCCAAATTACCCGAGAAATTGTTGAAGCTTTGGAGATAGCGCGAGCTGGGGATGATTGCATAAGTGCTCCATCAATTCTGCTGTCACAAAAAGAGATGGCATATCTGACATCTTTCATATGTGTTACATGATAACTGGTATCAGTCATAACTCTGCGGTAATTGCCCTGTAAGCATGTGCAGACACTTATCAAGAGTATAAATTTCGCTTCTTGCATGAAATAAAATCAGTTGGAAGTAAGCGCTCGTGTTGTCTGCCTTAGTCTGTGTCCTTGTGTTTTTGCGCTTTTACGTTCAGAATGGAAAACCAACTCGCCGAAATGTAGCCAATATTGAATAAATCGATACAGGCAAACATATATTTGCCCGCTGGAGAAGCGCTGGAAGTACACTGGAGAGACCCGTCGTGTTGATCTTGTTGGATAAGTAACGTACGGGTGTATCACATGTACATGGGTGTATCACGTGTGGATTCACATTTGCACTGATGACTGACAGTGCATGTACATACCTATAATTGTCACCATCCGGCCGAAGTAAATTGGATATTTTTAAACGGGTCTACAAATGTGCACCTTTTCCAGCAACGTAGCTATGAACGACAACGCCCGAGTGGCAGCTTCTTAGTTTGGAAGACGTCAGCCCAGTGCAGACAAGCTGCGTAGTACAACAGTCCATTTCGTTACACCCGCACCTCATACTCCCAGCAAAAAAAATATTGGCACAAGAGAAGTCAGCGTTTAATTCCTTTGTCGGACAGTAAATGATGCAGTTCACTAACCTTCACTGTGAAATTGCGAGGAATGATGGAAATATTTTTGTAATTGCGCAAATGTGCCCTACGGCATAAGAGAGTTATATGTACATGTGCAGGCCGGTATCTGCTATGAATGCCAACAAGGCCCGGTATTGGGGCCCATGGGTCCGGATTCGAGTGTCCGTTGGTGGGCTGGGGTGGTAACCCTGAATGCCGAGGTGTCGCTTGCGTGGCTCCCGAAGTCCAGGGCAAATCAACAGAAAATGAGGCAATGTCGCCTCTTTAGCAGAAGCGGGGCAGAAGGGGCAATTGAGAAGATAGAAAAAAACAACCTGAAGTTTCTTATTTACCTTTAGCGGAAACTGAGGTTGCGTTTGTTCAGTTATGACGGGAATGCCGGAACGTACAAACCTCGTATTCTGCTTGACTCTGGTTTGAACAAACAAACAAACAAACGAACAAACAAACAAACAAACAAACAAACAAACAAACAAACAAACAAACAAACAAACAAACAAAAAAACGGATTAAGCTGCGGAAATATGAATTTTTTACCAGGCAGAATTTCTAAAACGGTTCTGCTGTGTGAAAAGGCCTCTAATGCAAAACTTTTTCGTGCATAAAAATCAGCGATATGAAGAACATGCTAACTAAATTTATGATATGCACAGCGCCGAGAAATATGCTGCGTTTTTCTGTGAAAATTAGAAAGCCGCATGCATGTTGTCAAGTGGTGGTGACAACGCCATCAAAAAACAAACGAGCAAGTTAACGTGACCCTGACTTCATTGGGCTGACTTGCGCTCACAAAGAATTGAAGAACATAGCGGCGGCAATGGCAAAAACCTTCTCGGCGGTCGTCGAAAATCAGAATCCCTGGTCGCACTTGGTTTAAAACTGACAAGGAACCTTCGAGATAATGGTCCGAACGCAACTACGACATTCTCGAACAATGTATGTACGTAGATGCAGTTGCGCGTCTAGGAAAATCTAGTCCCGTCTGGTGCCACAAACAAAGCCGCGTGCTGACGGCTGTGAGTATGAACGAACAGTACAAAGCTTCGCGGCAACATCTAGCCTATGAGGCTGTAGGAAATATATATCAGCGTTTTAGTCAATACTGTATGAAATAAATAATGGCCTGAATTGTGCCACATATATGCTTCCCAAGCCGAATTCACGTGTTTTGCCAATTGTTATATTACCTACCGGACCGAAACACGAAGTTTTCTTGCAAATATAGAGAGGCAGCAAAATGAGAACAGCGCGCCGATCTTTTATTTAAACGGAAAGGTTCATATTAAAAACCTGTAAAGTTTTTTAAATAATGAATACTTTGTTTTTCACCCACTTTCACGACTGTTATTTTTTACATTTTTATACTGATAACTGGTCCCGGACTAGCGGGGACAGAACAAAATCTGTCCTTCACTATATATAGACTGAAGAACAAGTTCTTGTTCGGAAGCAATAAGAAACATTTTCAGATATTTCCCGGAAGGCTGGAGCAAAACTTTGACGAAGTTTTGGTCGTTGTATGCTTTCGGTTCCTACACTGCACTGCAGGCAGTTCACGCAAACCATTGCTATGTCAGTCATGCGACAGCACGACTACCTCTTTAGTTAGTCATCGTTACACTTTCTCTTTGCGTAAGACACGCACCGGCGCGTGCCGTGACTTTAGTGGAGGCGACGAAATAGAAGTAGAGCATTGATGCCTGTTAAAGCCAAGCAAGCGGCTGCGATTCATGTCATAGTGAGGTGTTCCGAATGTATTGCGACTGCCTCAGGCTCTTTAGTGTGCGCCGAAATCGCAGTCTACGAGGCATTTAGAGTTTTGCCTGCGTCGAAATTTTGCTGCCGCGGCTGCGGTCCAATATGCAATCCCGTGCTTAGGGAGCTCAACGCCGATAAGCCACTGCAGCTGGTACAAAGGGGTCACAGTTAGTTTGCAGCTGTAGTCTGGATTGAAAATGACATCGAAAAGACATTGTACTGTCGGAAAAATGCTTGTCTACAGGTTGTTATACGCCTATAGAGCGGGTAGGCGCAGGTTTTAAAAGAGCTGGGCGTACTTGCACGGTGCAAAACTAGACCGTTCGGTTTCTAGTCTACTGTTATTGGCAGTTTCATTGCAATCTATGCTTTCTTTTGGCAACAAAGCTGTTTGCACGAAGCAGTGAGCGTGTGAAGGATAGTGCGACTCAGACTGCACGCATCAGCCTAGTCTTGCAATGTGCTTGCACCAGGGGCTGGCATTAGGTGCGCTCAACTGTCCAGCGAGCAATATGGCCGTGACCAGGGCAATGCTTCTTAGGAAAGTCTATAGGCTGCTGTAGGTAGTCCGTGTCGAAACGAATGATGGAAGACAACAGTCAGGGAAACCAAGGAGCATAGGGGTTGTTTTGTAGCGAGAGCTACACTACGCCAGCTCTTCGAGCCTTCAGCGTGGCACCCCTTGAGCTCCGTGGCGGCGCCGTGGTCACGTGGTGCGGAGCAGCTGCTGCTGCCGGCGGCGCGGCGCGCCGGCGAAACCAAGCTGCAAGAGCTGTGCGCATGCGCCGTGTCGAGTGGGGGGAGGGGGAGTGTAGAGGGGGGAGAGGGAATCCACGTCCAGGGACAAAGATGAAGGAACGCCGAGAGAAAGGATCTATAAACGATGGAGAGAAACGGAGTTCCACTCGGCCAGATGTAGCTCTCGCGTCACTCCAGGTTTAACCAGAGCTAAACCACAGCCAATTTTTTAATCTCTTCTGTTCATCAATGGGAAATTAATAAAAGCAGAAGAAAAACAACCACATGCCTGTGATGGGATCCGAACCGACGACCTCTGACCTGCCAAGTTTCTACGTGGCACCCGCGGTAATGCAGGATTACGGCCTGTCTCGAGGGGAGCGCGCGCTCTTTCGTACGGCCTCCGCACTGAGCGCGCGGACAATGGGGCTCGTCTATAAGAGTCGCGCTCTCCGCCGCCGCTAGGGGCGCGGTGACCCTACCGTTCGCGGGCCACTCGCATCTGTGACGGCTGGTGGTGCGCGCCCGGTTTCGCACTTACGAGAGCTGATTAACGACAATCGGCGCCTCGGGAAAAAAAAAAGCAGAGGAACAACACAAGCATGCAGGTTATAGAGATAGAACTACAGATGATAACTGTTAAAATAGCGCAGGCTGTTAAAAAATACTGACAAGTCACCGTCTCATTTGTGGAAAAAAAAACGACTATAGGGCAGTATGCGGTGATCAATCCACGATTTATACTCTGAGCAATTTTGTTCTCGCGGTAATCACTTGTCGCACATGCTCAGTAGTGGCTAACCACAGGTGATGGTTCCGGCCAAAGTAAACTAGCCCTGGAAGTACGCACGCAAGAATATCGGTGATTGTTCACTCAAATCGGCAGAAATCTTGGGCTTTTAGTGAATCATATACGTATATCACCTCTCCAAAACAGTATATAGCGTCGAGACCTTCAAATATTACCGACAGATGCCTAGGCAAAAAAAAAAAACATTAAATTCGCTTCATAGCGTATTTGGTGTTCAGCAGATCGGACCGCAAATAATTTCTTAAAGCGGACGAGTTCCATAGGCTAATGATATCAGGTGAGTGATGTCACATTCAAGTTTCGGAAAAGAAAACAAGTACAGTGTGGATAGTGCAGGGATAAACTGGTTAAACCCACAATTCGCTCTCTGGTATATTTATTTCATACGGTTATCACTTGCCGCGCATTCTCAATGAAAGGGTACTGCAGATGGTGGTTCATGGCGGAGTGGATGTAAGCACGCGGAAATTGGTGGATGGACACTCATCATGGAGAAATTTTAAGTTCCTCTCCAGCTGAATCACATGTCAGACCTTCCTCAAAATGTATGCGGCGCGTCGGAAGCTATTAACAATGAATGCGATAGAAAGCAATGAATTTAACTTGCATATGTGGCGTAGGTGAGACTGGTACGTAAAATGTATGTTGATGTATGCTATAAATCACCAGGGATTTAACCAAACGAATTTTCTTTCTCCTCCTCGTATATTCAGTTTGCAGCCCATTTTAAGCACATTCGCCTAAATCGGCGATTATACTTAAACGCAATACTGATTGTTTAGTTTGTTTCTCTAAATCCTGATAAGACTATAAAGGAGCAGTTTATATTTGTTAAACAGCGCCTTCAATATTTCCTCACCTTCAATATTTCCATAAATTAGTACCTTACCGTTTTCCAATATTCAAAATTTTTGTCCGAGAATGCTGGACATGGATATTCGTGCATAGCGTTAACTAACATCATTTTATATCCAAGGAAGAAAGGACGGGTGTGGGCTGTGCAACTGATTCCAGCTACGTGCGTTGTTGCCTTTTTCTGTGACACAAATAATTTATGGAGGTTTGTTTTCGATGTTGTTCCCAAAACCAGATGGTAATAGCTTAATTAGTATTTTATGTTAGAATTAAATAGGAGTGCATTCCTAGGAGATAAGTTTAATTAGGACTGAAATAAACGGTTAGTTTTAAACTAAGGTTGCCAAAATGCAGGCGAAGTTATAACTCTTAGGAAGACGTATTCGTTTCATCTCGAATATTCTTGGCCAATATACCTGTATGATAGCAAATTTCCTTGGTGTTTGAGTCGTGTTCATGTTTGCAGCGCACTCTGCCAGATAGCTTCAATTAGTGGTCGAACGGGCAGTGTACACCCTTGGTGAATAGTGACCATGATCTGTTGCGACCACAAAAAGGAGCGTAGTTGAGATATGCGGCAGAATATTACTATGCAGTACAAATTCACATCACCTTTGGTCATCAACAATACGCAACTCGAATACATCAATGCGCTAGGCATGTGCAGGCATGCGGATTGAGTATATACTAGCCTCAGTGAATAAAAAAACTGAAGGATGCTTAAGCTTTGCCTTTAAGTGCAGGACGCGACAGAGTGTTGCAGCATTGCCAAGGAATCCACGGAACGCCATCGTCCTTCGGTGTGACCCCTTGCCCGGGCAGTTTAGGGAAACATATTTTGGTGGACACTCGAAAAGCGCTGTATGGCAGGGAAAATGAATATAAATTTTTTAAGGAAAGGAAAGGACGCCTGTTTCACATATTTCGGTGGACACCCGAACCGGGCCGTAAGGAAGGAAATTGAAATGAAAATTGGTTTTAAGGAAAGGAAATGACGTCTGTCACAATTCTTGCTGGACACCCGTACCGCACCGTAAGGGAAGGAAAATCCCTTCCCTTACGGCGCGGTTCAAGTGTCCACCGAGATGCGCCATTTTTCGCTCACGGCCAAAGACGCCGACGACACCGGCTTTTCAATGACACGAGCTCCTTAACGCTGTCGCGTTAAATTAGTTTGCAGCGCTTAAAAAACGCGATCAGCGAGCGAAAGCGCCCACGCGCCGCAGCATTTCAAATGCGAGCGGCCAGTCCGCCGGATAATGAGCGGTTAGGGTGCCTCGACGCCAGCTCCGCCATATTGAATCACACGGGATCAGCTCCGCTAGCGTTCGTTGCGACGCCGTTCATGCTGTCGGCGCGCTTCAGAGTGCTTCGACTTAAGCAGTTTTATTCGTCAGTATCGCACTGCGCATCTTTTTACTCATAATAGCCGTTTTAACATACGAGGGTCGAAGACGTAATTGTACGAATTAATTTTAGGGTCCGAGTGGTCCAGGCTGAACATTGATTGTAAAACATTTTATTCGCCGGGAAGAGCTTGGCAAGAGGCTGCGTTAAGTGGTCGAGAGTACATAGCCCTCGACGACTTTGTCAGCCCACTCCACCGCCAAAACTTGCGTTCTGGGGTCAGAGCTAGCCAGCACGGTCTCCCACCGCTCGAGAGAAGGAGCTGTAACTAGATCACCCGGAGGTGGCTCTATTTTGCAGTCCCACAGGATGTGATCGTAGGTAGCACGTTGGCCACAGTGTTTGCAGTTTGGGTTGTAAAGATCTGGATAAATGTGCGCGAGGAGTGATGGGGTGCGTATCGATCTCGTCTGTAGACGACGCCACGTAACCTCTGGCTCTTTAGTAAGTCTTTTGTCTGGAGGGGGGAAAATTCTCCTCTCTAGTTTAAAATGATTGGTGAGATCATGATATGTGATCACTGAGTCCTTCGTGAAATTCAGAGAGCCAGACTCATCCACTGCCCGGTCGACGAAACCTCGGGCTTTATTGTGGGCTGCCTCGTTCCCCGGATTCCCCGAATGGGCTGGGACCCATATCAATTCGGAATAATTTGGTGAGAATTTGGTTGCGTTAAGGATTCTAAGGGAGGTGTTTGTAATTCGCCCTTTAGCGAAATTATTGATACCCATTTTGGAATCGCTGAGGATGATGCTCCCTTGGGTATGTGCTAGGGCGAGGGCTATAGCCGCCTCTTCTGCCGTTTCAGAGGATTTCGTTTTGACTGTCGCCGAGACGATGTGGTCACCATTCTCGTTCACAACCACAACTGCAAAGGCATTGGTATTTTTGTATTCTGCCGCATCTACATAAAGTGTTGCAGCGCACTGTCTGTATTTCTTATGTAAGGCTTTGGCTCGTGCTTGTCTTCTACCCTCATGGTGTAAGGGGTGCATGTTTTTGGGGAGTGGTTTGATTAGTAGGGCCGTCCTATAGGCGCGGGGTAAGTCTACTTTAGCATCGTTATTCGTAGGTTGAAAGTTAATTCCGAGCCTGGTAAGAATACTCCTGCCAGTTCTGGAATTGGCTAATCGCGCTGTTTGAGCCATTAAATGGGCTTCTTTCAGTTCATTGTAGGTGTTATGTATTCCTAACCTCATAAGCCTTTCGGTTGAGGCATTTAGTGGGAGTCCTAACGCAGCCTTATAGGCCTGCCGTATCATGCTATCCAATTTGTCCTTTTCTGCTTTCGAAAATTTCAGATAAGGGGTGGCATAGAGTATCCTGCTCAGCGCAAAGGCCTGCACTAGGCGGCATAAATCTCTTTCCCTCACCCCTTGTCTGTGGTTAGCTATGCGGCGGAGTAATCGCGCCGTCGCTTCTACCGTGCGTTTTAGCTTAGTGAGTGTGTCAGTATTTTTTCCATTTGTTTGTAAATACAACCCCAGTATTCTCATGGTCTGTACCTCTTTGACAGATCGTCCATTAACATAGACGTTTATTTGCGGGGGGGATGTCGTGGTACGCCTACCTCTTTGTTTACGACGGATCACGAAGAGTTCAGATTTTTGCTCAGAACAAGTGAGGCCGGAATCCCATGCGCATGCCTCGATGATGTCCACTGCTGCTTGGAGTGTGTCTTCTATGTAGCCTTCGCATCCTTTGGTTACCCAAAGTGTGATGTCATCTGCATAGAACGTGTGATGTCGGTCTGGTATTTGTGCCAGTTTGGGGGGAATTTTGATGAGGGAGAGGTTAAAAAGGAAACGGGACAGGACGGAGCCCTGTGGCGTTCCTTTACTTCCTAGTTTGATTGGGGCAGACTCTATTGTTCCGACCGTTATCACTGCTGTTCTGTTAGTGAGGAAGGATCGGATGTAGTTGTACGTCCTTTCTCCGGGGTTGATTTCTGACAAGTTTGTCAAGATGGCTGTGTGGGTGACGTTGTCGAAAGCTTTAACAAGGTCTAAACCCAATATTGCTTTCGTTCCTGTTCCCTCGTCAGCTTCAATTATGTCCTTGTTAAGCTGCAAGAGAATGTCCTGGGTAGATAGTTGGGTCCTGAATCCTAACATTGTTTCAGGTAGGAGGTTCATGTCCTCCGCATAGTTTTGGAGCCTATTGAGGATGACATGCTCCATGAGTTTGCCTAGGCATGATCAGCCGGAATTTGCAGTTCCGGCTGCCTGTGTTCTGGCCCCCGTTGCAGACGATGCATACGGGTTGGCAGGTTGGCTGTTCTCCCTCAGGTGGAGGCGAGGGATTTTCTCCGCAGCGGCGGCAAAGGTTCGTTGTAGGTTTGTAGCAGACATCGGCCCGGTGTCCTACTCTCCTGCAGTTGTAGCATACCTCATGTTGCTCCCTGAAGGGGTGTACCCGAAAGACGCCGCACTGATAGATTACTTGGCTGGGTAGCTTCTTTCCAAAAAAGGTGATTTGTATTGTTCTGGATTTCCCGATCCTTCGGGCATCCACAACTTCTATTCCTTCGTTTCGGTTTCCGAAGCCTTGGCGAACCGCTTCGGGCGAGTCTCCCGTGTAGGCGTTGTATATGACCCCTTTTACCGAGTCTTCGGGCGCCGCCACGTACGACGTTACGTTGTAGGTTTGATCTTGGAGGTTCAGTTTTTCAATATTGGCGTATGCAGTCGCCCGTTGACGATCGGGCGTGCATAGCGTAAAGGTGTTGTTGGCCGTATTGACTCTGATAATGTCTTCATTCTTCACCGTATCATACGGCAGCCTGGCCACCTCGCAGGCGCAGAAGAGTAGTAGTCCGGGCGCAAAGTCCCTCAGATTCCAACCTTGTGGTCGGCAGACGATTTTGTAGTCGTCGGTCGGTAAGCGCGGGAGAAGGGCTTTCTTGCTGAGTGCAAGTAGCTTCTTCCCGTTCTTTCGCGATGGAAAATTGGAATTAGACTTGCCTTGGCCGTGCCCCTGCGCAGGCTCGTCGTCGGTTGATGCGGGCCCTTTATTCTTCAGGCCTCGTTGTCGGTCGCGGTAACGAAGAATGGTTTCCCATTTTCCGGCCTCGAGCTCCGACGGTGATATTTTCTCGCCTTCCACGGCGTACTCCATCTGTGTGGGTCACTGGGCGCTCAGTTCCCGGCGGAGAGGTGACGAGCTAGGTCGAGCTCGATGGCTAGGCCGGCAGTCAGCCGGCAATATGCCTAGGTGTCCGTAGATTGGCAAAATCCGGCTGCCGCAGGCACTGGACAATGGCCCGGATGTCGTCCAAAATATTCGAGCCCGAAGGCTGACTCTTTCTGCCGAAAAGTGGCTTCGAGGCGGGAGCCCATGCGAGACACGTCAGCACAGCTCCGTGGATTGGATTGGATTCCCCAGGCTGAACAATTAGTGTACCGTCTGTTGGTTTGAAAAACGCGCTATGATTTTAAAGATCCGTTGCCGAGCGCGTGCTTCCGCTCCGTGCGAGTGATATAATAATTGGTTTTTGGGGAAAGGAAATGGCGCAGTATCTGTCTCATATATCGGCGCACACCTGAACCGCGCCGTAAGGGAAGGGATAAAGGAGGGAGTGAAAGAAGAAAGAAGAGGTGCCGTAGTGGAGGGCCCCGGTAATTATTTCGACCACTTGGAGTCTTTAACGTGCACTGACATCGCTCAGCACACGGGAGCCTTAGCGTTTCTCCCCCATAAAAACGCAGCCGCCGCGGTCGAGTTTGATCCCGGGCTCAATTTTCCGGGCTCAGTGAAGGTCACTTTTTAGGTAGGAGTTATTTTTCCAAAAGCCTTACCTATCACGACCCAATTTTGCAGGCAAAATAGGAACTGCACGCATAGGCATCTTTAAAAATTCCAGCTTTTTTAAACTAAACTGTTTGCCGCGCGAGCGGATGATTTGTTTTATCTCTCTTTCTACATGCTTTTTGGTTTTTCAAGTCCTGCGCTTTGATAACAGCCGTGGGTCATCCAGTCGCGCGCTGCGGTTGGTTTCGCTTTCGTCGTGCGGGCTGTTTCCGTTTGTTGTGCTTTGCGAAGATTGATGTCTGTCTGCTTTTTAATCTTTCAAAGTGTAACTGCGAGCTGCTCGCCTGTTTATTGCTCGCAGGGGTGCAGTTACATCTGTTTACAGGCGGGCGTTGGTATATAGAAAGGATGCCACCGTATACCAACGTTGCCACTCCGCCGGCGTTTTCTTTCTCGTGGCCCACGAAAACTGATTGCCGCTCGTTTGCGATACGGTAAAGGATTACCGCAAGTTTTTCACTCGTTTAATCTTTCTGACAGCCGCACAATCACCGAGCTAGTGCTCTTGCGAGCGCTCATACGCAGACTTCGCTTTCGCCATGAACATGTGCACTGGTTGCTCTGCTGGGATTGCTCAGTTTGTGAAGCCCAGTTCTGCATATATTTTTTATTGTATTTATTTAATTCGAGCCTATCTGTACTCATTAATAAACCATCCATATAAACCTACACAAAAAGGGCGATTTCGAGGTCATTGAAGGACTGCAGTAATTCTTTTCTTAAAATTTTAAATAAGAAATAAAAGCAATCGACTTTGAAAAGTCATGCTTTGTGAAAAAGAATCGACCGGAAACAGCTTAGTTTAAAAAAACGAATTTTTAACGATGCCTATGCGTGCAGTTCCTATTTTTCCTGCAAAATTCGGTGGTGATGGCTTAGGCTTTTGGGAAAATAACTGATACCTAAAAAACTGAGCTTCATTGCTGCTTCAGCTTCATTACTGCTCCGAGTCCCGGGGCAAGCGAAAACAACGCAGGCCTTTAAGCGTTGACCAGGATCACATTGGCACACAACAGCCCGCCATGATGGCTCGGTGGACTTGCTCGTCAGTCATGCGGTCGAACACTCTCAAAACAGTAGAACCATTAGCGAGTCATCCGCAGTCACTGTGCCTGGAACAACTCAAGCACAGCTGCTTGCACCGAGCAACTGCGCCCGCCCGCCGTGATTCAAAACTGCGTCGCAGCGAGGAAGAGGCGGCGTGGGTGCACTCAAAGGATGGCACCACCCTGAACGGCGACGCTGGCATCGAGGCACCCTAGGAGCGGTTAGTGTTCCTGTATATGCTCCCGCAGAGAGCAGAGTTGCGCGAAGGTCCGCCTAGATGCGTCAAGCTAGATGCGTCAACACAGCCGCTCCAAAGTGTACTACATTGCGAGACCCTCGCGAGCGTGGGAAATGGTCTCTGGCGTGCACGGCCTAGTCAGTTTTGTAGCCCACAGGCCCAAACTCTAAACACGAATACGCATAGTGGTAATAAACATGGAGTAAGATGGAGAGTTACTCCCTTTTTAATCCTTTCTGTTCAGAGTGCACTGTACCGATTGCTAGCGATAGCGTCGCCTAACGGCCAGGGACAGCCGTCAGTTTGAAACACCCAGCTCCTCTCGAAGCGAACGTTCTAACTGCCCTTATATTTTATCCGAGGGCTAATTGCCTCCAGCGAGCCGGTCGAGTAAGCGTAGGGATAATTCTGTAAATAGAAGCTAAGAAGACAGAAAAAAAGAAGGGTGCGCCGGCACGTGCACATTGTTTTGCGGAACAAGGCCGCAGCTGCCGTGCTTGTACACGCGGCCGCTACCGGCGGCGTTTTGGCTGCATGCCTGCCCCCAGGACATGCATGCGTGCCAGTGTTTCTAAAAGCGCGGTAAATGTAGCCCCAACGGCGCGGAGCTCGGCGCTCTCGTTATATTGCGAGTAGACGGGACGAAACGCGAGCTGGCACGGGCAAGGACGAAATCATGCGAAGCGACATTTTTAATTGCTCAACTCTGCCCTTAAGCTAAGGAAAGTTCGGCGGCGGTGTGCATTATCGACACGTGCACTTGGCACTCGCCGCGATCTCGGAGCGCCTCCGGCTCTCGGGCCGGGGTTGACTCCGAACTTTCCAGACCAGGCGCTCGCTACGTCGTTGCTATAGCTGCCCCGAACGGCGTAGAATATAACCGGCAGACCATGACGGCGATCATTCGCAAACAATCTATCGTACAGTGCCGCTCATCCGCCCACCATCCTATATTCGAGTGCAGCAAGGTCACCCGAAGGCAGCGATTACAGCCTCACTGCTGCCAGGCGACTGCTGGCGACCACCATACGCCCGCATTCGGTCTGCCGCTTTATACGTAGGCTGTACAAAAATAAGGCCAACTTTCTCTTCTTTCTCAACTGGGAGACTTGATTGGTTTCACTTTTGTGGCCTGTTTTTCTTCACATCTTTCCGCGAGCGCCGACGGCAAACACCGCAAACCGCTTACTGGCGCACGGTGTTTTCGAACTTGGAAATTGAACGGTGCTATTTATAAGGTCTGGTGGAAGGGAGGGGGGGGGGGGCGCTTGTGCTGTTATATGGGCGGATGAGAGTTATCTACACGGCGTCGTCGCGTTTAATGCATAGTCAAGGGGCGCGACAGCTGTGCCCGCTGGAGAGCGATTGCGATTATTCACCCTTCATGCGAATAAAAAGGAAAAACCAAGGCATGCACTCTCGAGGGCCGTGCGGGCTATAAAAGCTATCGCATTCAGTGCAGCAACGTATATTATAGGATGTATAGGAAAAGGAACGGCTGCAATGTCTACGTCGTTATTCGATATATTCACGAGACATCGAGGGCGCCATTTTGTGGTGCAGCGCGTAGCTTCATCACTTAAAAGCGGAGGGCTTCATCACTTAAAAGCGGAGGAGGCGGAAATAAGCCGATTAGATATGCTTACATCCTTTCGCTGTGCTACGTGCACCAAAAAATGGCCGCCACTGTGACGTCGGTGGATACCTACGCCCTATAGAGTGAACCTCGTCATAACGAAGTTGCAGGGGCCCGGTGGTTATTTCGTTATAGCCGTAGCTTCGTTATAGCCCGTATTGACCGAACTTCCAAGGGGAATTGTCATTCCTTCGTTATGTCCATTATTTCGTTATAACGAGGTTCGACTGTATTGTTTTAGAAGTTACCCCTTGCTATCGAAATAGCGAAAGGCACACGACTCCAAGACGTCAAGGACACATGTACCCGCTCTCGGCGCCTGCCGTTACAGCGTGGTGCAACCTGATGCGGTTATTAGCGTGGCGCATTCAATCAAGATTCGATAGGCAAGTTTTCCCAAGAAAAAACTCTAAATGAATGCCCTGCGTAAGTCAGCGCGTTGGCTAAACCAAGCTCTTTGCTTCAAAAACTACAGTCGACTGTTTAGAAACAGTGCTGGCTATTTCAGTGTGTCTGTATCAGCGCTGACACAAGCAGGCGTGAAGTGGAGCCGATCGTATCTCTGCTCACTGCTAAGTGCCCCTGCTTGCGTCAATAATGTTGGTGTGGATTGATGCTGTTGCCGTATACTATGAGACATCAGGCGTGAACCACTGAACGTCACAGTCACGTTGGAAACGAGACGTAGAATGCCTTCTGCCTGTAGTAACTGGTGCCACCTGCGACAGCACACTGCGAAAAGAACATGTTGTTTAAGTGGTTTAGGCAACAGAGATCTGCACGCACATGTCAGTTAAAGTTCGAGCACGAGCCTTCGATGTGCTTTGCAAGCTAACAAGGAAGAGAGTACACTTTGTGTCAATAATCAGCTCTACGATGAACCTCCCGGCGAGTGTACAGTTTGAAAGCTTACAAAGTCGCTTCCGAAAGAAGACTTCCGAAATATGGGGAACAGATATTCGCCGCAAATATCTGCAAGTGGCCGCTGCGTACCTCGAGCTCAAAAAAGTTGTCTGGTCCTAGGAATTATCATTAAAACTTCTGTTTGGACGAGTTGGTGCATACAGATCTCGTAAAAAGTTTTCTCGCGTGTGTTGCCTTTCTTGTGCTCTGTGTCTGTTTTTGCTAAAATGTCTTGCAAGGCAGGAACTAGCAACCGCCTGCAAGTGCTGGTCGTTTAAATCTAGCGCAATGGAGCAATGTCGAACAAAAAAGAAGACTAGCTAAACTGGCATTGGCTTAGGTAAATTATTCGGCGAGAGC
Organism: Amblyomma americanum; assembly: GCF_052857255.1. Lineage (NCBI taxonomy): Eukaryota > Metazoa > Arthropoda > Arachnida > Ixodida > Ixodidae > Amblyomma > Amblyomma americanum. Next base: position 81,751,822 of record NC_135498.1, read on the forward strand.
CCTGACGTTCCTCCATTTTCACCATTCTCTTCTTTCTCTCTTCTTTCGCCTTCTTTGTCTTACTCTTCTCTTTCTTAGCTTGGCTTCTTCTTTTCTTCTCCATCTGTTCTTTTGGCTTGGCTTTGTTGTTGTTGTTAGCCTATCAAAAGATGCCACATACTGTTACGTATTCGACGGCTAGACGCCGATGGCGGCAGGACGACCGGCCCAAGGAACAGACGACCCACGCAGCGCCAGGAAGACAATGACCTTTATTCGTTCGGCGACGCGCTTTTTGAGCGCTAAGAAGCCAATCAGGGAGAGGCAAAAGAAATGAATATATCGTGGCAAGCGGGGCAATCTTATCTGTAGATTACAACGGAGAGTGCGACCAGCACCGCCAATGTTACAATAGCCACACTGGGGGATCGGCTTGGCTTTGCTTGTGTCCCTTTTTCTACTTCTTTGTCTTTCTCTTCCTTATCTTTTTGCTCTCTCTCTTGGCTTGGCTCTTGATCTGGCTGGTCTTGACTTGCAGACCTCTACAACAGCTAAAACTAATAAAGGGCTTCAGATACACGACTTCTTGGGGAGGGCTCCCATAAGCGGCTCTCGCCGCAAAAATAAATGACCGCTACAACATATCTGCACGGCTCTTCGCGCTTCCAATGGTTCCTTGATTTGTACCGCTCAATCTCCGAATCACCGAAGATGCATTAGGAAGCCATTTTCTAGGGAAGCGGGAAAGTGTAAAAGGCCCCAGAAGGGAAACAAGAACAAGTCGAAAGCTTAAACACGGCCATGCAGACAGATATGTTGCGGAGTAAAAATAATAAACTGTAGCGAATGGTCGGGGTGTGTGGGGTTTAACGTCTAAAAGCTGGGGGCAAGTTACGACGCTCTCCGTAATGGAGAGCTTCGGGATAAATTGACCACCTGAGGTTCTTTAACGTCCACTGACATCGCACAGCAGTCGGGTGCTTTTGTATTTCACCTCCGTAGAAATGCGGCCGGGATTCGATCCCGTGATCTTCGGCTCAGCAGTCCGCAATGTTCGTGCGCTCTCTGGAAATTTTTGACCTCGAACCAAGAACACATTGTACATTATGTGACGTCCTCATAAATAAACGATGCACTTGTGTTAGCGCACGACAGGGAGCAAAGAAAAGACAGGTGCTAAGACTGGTAGGTAAGGTGGCAAGAAGAGCAACAATCGGAGATTGTGAGGCAAGGAAATCATGTATCGTTCGTCACCATTCATGTAGTAAGCATTAATAAAATAAGGACAACACAATTTTAAGTCAAAGTTAGAAGCAGCCAAAGAAAGTGACCAGCCGTTTATACTGGTGGAAATGCGAACTGCAGTGACAGCTGGGGTTCGCTTAATGAAACACGCTGAAGGGCTAGTTGGCGTTGCATTGTTTCTAGAAGGGTAATTAAGCGCTACTTATTTCAGACGAGCACAGAGACAGACATGACAGGCCGGGCACTGACTCCAACTAAGTTTATTGAAACACACACGCGTACATTTATTTAGAAGGAAGGCTGTGAGCGCATGCGAATTTATCACAACAAAACACATTGTAGTTAAGTAGGATAGACAGAATTTTTATCCTACATTATTTAACATTCTGATTTCAGTAGCTCGCAGGGAGACTCAAGTGGTGCTGATGCACGTGTCGCCTCTGTCCTTGAAAAAATAAATGCTTCAGATAGTTCGCGTGCTAATCTCCTCGCTGCTGGTTAGAAATTTGATTTTCTGAAGTTGTGGCTCACAGTTTTCATTGTTGTTATCCTTGCAAGAGCGGCAGTGGAAGGGTTCATTCTGGAACGAGTCTTTTGCTGGAACGCGTCTTCTGGCCGCAGCGGTTCTGACCCGATCCTCTCAACGAATATGGGCCACAAGATCGGCAACGGCTGCATTGTGCGGCCGGAAGCCATCGAGAGAACCGTTAATGCGATGTGTGGCAGTTTCCCGTTGTCCTATGTTTTTTTTTTGTGACGTCAGGATCATGAGGTTAGTGGCGCATGGCTCGTCAGCTCGTCGTCACTCAGTCGCTCTCTACCCTGACAAAGATGGCTTGCCCGAATTAGCCCTCGGAAAAAAATAATCACAGATATACCTAATTACCTCACGTGATGACAATGTGATTGCTTTAGAAGCTGGTGATGCCGTTATCAAACGCGACGTCACGTCCGGCACGATAACGTCTTTTCTCTCCAGCCAATAAGAAAACCCCTCTGTGACATCAGTTACATAGAGCCATTGGGAGTTATCGGGTCTGGGGACGTCATTTCCCTCCATCACTGAACGCATTTTTTTCCCGATGGGGAAAAAAAGTCTCGGAGGGTTTTATTACTGTTGCATTAATAACTACGCGAACGTCACTAGAAACGCGAGCGTAAGCGATGGCTTCATGAAGATCCGGGGTTGCGCGGCCGTAAAAGCGAAGCGAAGGCGTCAACGGCGAGAGGATAATCACGCCTGAGCTCGCAGTGCCTAGGTGAGTGAACTGCGTCAGGATCAGGATGGCCGTGCAGCCAAGTCGAAACCGGCTGGGAGCCACGATGGCGAACCCGGACATTTGATCAACTTATCAATTAAATCTGTGGAAATTTGAGTGTTCGTTCAGCAGCGTACTCTCAACACTGCTCCCACTTTAAACGGTATAGTTGCACGCTTAATCGCTTCGTTCATCAGTAGCACAGCAGGAAAGTTTAGTTCAGCGACCATTCACGCTTAAACAAGCCGCACCTTTCATGGTCTCCGAAACAATTATTTTTTTTTCTCGTCGACTCTTGTAACCTACCTTACAAAACATCTCTTGCCACCGCCCCACACGCAAGCTTGTAAAATAACAGGGGCTTAGCAGGCGCTAGATTAACAGAATGTCCAAAGCACGGGATGAGCTGACGTGGTAGTCACCTTCTTTTTTACGCTTCTAGCTGCTATCAGTAAGTGTAGGGGTTTCTACACATACTATTACGTAACAAATCAGTCGCAAGTTTAAATCTGCTCTCTCATCGCTCGTGTTAGCGCGTTTTGCGGGAGTCGCGCACAGACTGCCGCCTTCAAAACAAAGGCCGCTACCAAAGCCGTAATAATATGCAAAAAAGAACAAAAGCACCACCACTCTGCAATAACTAACGCGAGAAGCAGCAAATATCGCGCATTTAATTTTCTTGAAGCTGCGGAGACTGTGAAGGACAGCTGATGAAACCTCACGGTTCTGCGAAAACCTGACATGATAGTGATTAACTGTTTTTTTTTCTATGGCGCAGCAAACGTGTGGGCTACAACGCGGCAAGGACGAACCGTCTTCGCCAAAAGTAAACGAAAAACAGGGTTTGCTTCTCGGCTGTATATTAGAACGTGTCATATATTATATTATATGTATATTAGAACGTCTCGGCTGTATTAAACCGTCTCATACCCAGAAATTCTGGACCAAAGCACTTTTGACCGGGAAACCGTTTATGAACGCAATTTTTTTTCATATAATGTGAGATTTCACTATATCAGTCAATATATCCGCAGACCACCTGACAGCAGTCTTGTATTTTTTTCTGTTCACGTTTTTGCTGTCGTAAAAAACGGTCCGCATTAGTTTATTATGATAGCCTTAACTGTTTGATCGGACCGATGGAAACACTTTAAAAGAAAGATTTTGCTATATATTAGAGTAATGAACCATTACCTCCAATATTTCCACGACTGTGTCTTACAATTTTTCAATTTTGAAAATTTTTTGCCTTATAAAGCAGGACATGTGAAAGGCAAGGACAATGGTTCTTTTTACCTTACACACATTTAGAGCTTAAGGTGTGCCATCAGTGCTACACAACACAGCTAAGAAACAAATTCCACAGCCTGGTTACTTCGGGCAAAGACGGTAGGTTGGAAACCGTGGAAAATGTCTAATTTATACTAGTCAGTGGTAACTGTCTCTCGCTTTCGGCATTAATATGTCAGCATGTTTAAAATATCGGATTAAATGAACTGTGAACTCAAAGGAGGTGAAGATGACGTTTAAATAATAATACCACTCGGCAGGGACTCCGGAACTCTTTTTTAGTGGGGGGCAGGACTTCGAGTTTATTTTGTTATTTATTTATTTAATGCTCATTCACATAATAAATTTTGTATTATTATTATTACTATAATTATTATTACTATTATTATTATTTTTTTAATGTTCAAAGGTTGATGCAAATTCTCACGTTGTGGTGACGACACTCCAGCAGTCGGGAAGACAACGAAAAGGCTTCCAAAGAAACTGTTTAAGGAACTCACTCCCGCCCACTAAGCACTGAATGACTCGGCGGCGGCAATAGTCACAAGCGCGCTGGGCGGTCATCGAACTGAATGCATGCAGTTCTTTGCCGCGCTCAATTTAAAGCTGACAAGGAACCTTGGAGATGAAGAACGAACAACAACTACAACAATCTGGACAAATGTGGAAGCATTTACACGTGGCCAAGATCAATGGAGATAAGTCTGGTTGCATCTAGTATTACAAAACTAAATGTTAAAGCCGTGTGCCGGCGGTTTTGAGTGCGAACGATCAAACGGTGCAAAGATTCACGGCAATATAAAACGAACTGAAATGGGCAGCTTTATAGATGTGCGCACGAGGAGTGATCAATTGCATCAAAAAAGTTTGTGCATAGTTTGTTTAAATTCTGGTAATCATGGTCGTGTACACGGGTCAGATAGTCAACTTCTGTTGGGGCATGACTTTTTTAGGTTACTCATCTACGAAATGCTTTGCAACTGGCTACGAAGCCAAGTAACTCAGCTCCACGTGCTGTGCTTTGCATTAAAAGAGTCCTAGGACTGAAGTGTTTCAATTGTCAGAAATATGATCCAAGTGCAAGCAGGGGAGGCTCCCCCCCCCCTTGTTCCGGGGTCCCAGGTACTCGGTTATGGATGAAGGAAAGTCGCAGAAAAGAGAGACACGTATCTGAACCGCGCCAAAAGGAAAGGGACGAAGAAAAGGATAAAAGAAGAGAGATAGAAAGAGAGAATCACAGCGTATGCCGGCGCCGGGTTAATATTGGCCCCCTGGGATTCAATAACCTAAACTGACAAGGCACAGAAAACGGACATATTTCGCAGGTCGTCTCCACTGAAACGATGTAGAGGGATCGAATCCCATGACCTCGTGTTCGCGCTCAGTCGCAGCTGCGGGTGCTGTGAAAACTGCGGCGTGAAGCCTGATATTGCGCTTCGCAACAAAAGTCAACACTGTAGCTACAGTAGCGACAGTGGTTGCGACTGGATATTCCTGCTAGGATAATTTCACGACAACCGTAGGACGCAGCCAATTCCGTGATGTAGCATTTGTTTGCAAAGACACCATGGGTGTGTCAGCTGTAGTTTGTGAACAACATGTCATGGAGGACTGTTGCTTGGAACCTGTGCTTTACCCATGTTAAGAGGCTCCCACAGTCTGTCCCAGTTCTCGGTGCACATGGTTTCTGAGTAACTACTGTTAATCGCATCCAACGGAGTCGAGTCATACAAATTCAGGAAAAACCATACATTCTTATAAAATACACTCAGCAAAAAGAGGGTAAAAATAGAGCCTTCCTCCTTAGGAGGTAGCTGAACAGTAAATCTGGAGAGGACATGTGGTGGTGGTGGTGGCTGTTGTAAATGTACAGGCGGGATTAGCCTCACTGGCCTGTCGGCAATTGTTCCGCCTTAGTCACTGATTTAAATGATTGCTCCTCTACCGCTGTTTCAATGTACAGGCGGGATTAGCCCCACTGTGGTCTGTCGGCAATTGCTCCGCCTTAGTCACTGATTTAAGTGATTGCTCCTCTACCGCTGTTTCAATGTACAGGTGGGATTAGCCTCACTGTGGCCTGTCGGCAATTGCTCCGCCTTATTCACTGATTTAAGTGATCGCTCCTCTACCGCTGCTTCAATGTACAGGCGGGATTAGCCTCACTGTGGCCTGTCGGCAATTGCTCTGCCTTAGTCACTGATTTAAGTGATTGCTTCTCTACCGCTGTTTCAATGTACAGGTGGGATTAGCCTCACTGTGGCCTGTCGGCAATTGCTCCGCCTTATTCACTGATTTAAGTGATCGCTCCTCTACCGCTGCTTCAATGTACAGGCGGGATTAGCCTCACTGTGGCCTGTCGGCAATTGCTCTGCCTTATTCACTGATTTAAGTGATCGCTCCTCTACCGCTGCTTCAATGTACAGGCGGGATTAGCCTCACTGTGGCCTGTCGGCAATTGCTCTGCCTTAGTCACTGATTTAAGTGATTGCTTCTCTACCGCTGTTTCAATGTACAGGTGGGATTAGCCTCACTGTGGCCTGTCGGCAATTGCTCCGCCTTATTCACTGATTTAAGTGATCGCTCCTCTACCGCTGCTTCAATGTACAGGCGGGATTAGCCTCACTGTGGCCTGTCGGCAATAGCTCCGCCTTAGTCACTGATTTAAGTGACTGCTCCTCTACCGCTGTTTCAATGTACAGGCGGGATTAGCCTCACTGTGGCCTGTCGGCAAATGCTCCGCCTTATTCACTGATTTAAGTGATCGCTCCTCTACCGCTGCTTCAATGTACAGGCGGGATTAGCCTCACTGTGGCCTGTCGGCAATTGCTCTGCCTTATTCACTGATTTAAGTGATCGCTCCTCTACCGCTGCTTCAATGTACAGGCGGGATTAGCCTCACTGTGGCCTGTCGGCAATTGCTCTGCCTTAGTCACTGATTTAAGTGATTGCTTCTCTACCGCTGTTTCAATGTACAGGTGGGATTAGCCTCACTGTGGCCTGTCGGCAATTGCTCCGCCTTATTCACTGATTTAAGTGATCGCTCCTCTACCGCTGCTTCAATGTACAGGCGGGATTAGCCTCACTGTGGCCTGTCGGCAATTGCTCCGCCTTAGTCACTGATTTAAGTGACTGCTCCTCTACCGCTGTTTCAATGTACAGGCGGGATTAGCCTCACTGTGGCCTGTCGGCAATTGCTCCGCCTTATAGTCACTGATTTAAGTGATTGCTCCTCTACCGCTGTTTCAATGTACAGGCGGGATTAGCCTCACTGTGGCCTGTCGGCAATTGCTCCGCCTTATAGTCACTGATTTAAGTGATTGCTCCTTACCGCTGTTTCAATGTACAGGCGAGATTAGCCTCACTGTGGCCTGTCGGCAATTGCTCCGCCTTAGTCACTGATTTAAGTGATTGCTCCTCTAGCGCTGTTTCAATGTACAGGCGGGATTAGCCTCACTGTGGCCTGTGGGCAATTGCTTGTAGCAGTGTGTCTGGCTGCGCCTGCAGTTTTAGTGCGGATCCACTACTAGGTAGATATTCCGATTTCATTCGGATTTGTAGTTACTATAGTCCAGGTTACACTGGATCAGGCATACATGCGTACGTATACGTCCCTGAAGCCTGCTTTGTGGCAGGCTACCCACATATGCCGACCGGGTTGTAGGCCACCCTAACCGGCAGGTCTTCACCTGGGTGCTTTCAAGGTTCTCAGGTCAATGTCTTCATGGTAAAGGCCTTTAGGGCAAAGTCCTTCATGGTAAATGCCTTTTGGGTAAAGGCCTTTAGGTAGAAGGCGTTTAGGCCAAAGGCCTCCATGGTAAAGCGCCTTAGGAGAAATGTCTTTAGGCCGCCGCGGTGGCTGAGTGGCTATGGCGCTCGGCTGCTGACCCGAAAGACGCGGGTTTGATCCCGGCCGCGGCGGTCGAATTTCCGTGGAGACGAAATTCTAGAGGCCCGTGTGCTGTGCGATGTCACTGCACGTTAAAGAACCCCAGGTGGTCGAAATTCCCGGAGCCCTTCACTACGGCGTCTCTCATAGCCTGAGTCGCTTTGGGACGTTAAACCCCCATGAACCAAAGAAATGTCTTTAGCGCGCAAGGACGTCAAGTGCCCGCCGTGACTAATGCTAGCGCACGATATTCCGCCCCTAGCGATGCTAAACCTTAGCCTATTTCTTATTCTTAGTATATGCAGCACATACTCAGTCACGTCCTGCGTAAAATGCGGCGAACAATTGCGCATACATAAACAAAGAAACAGGCATTTCACAACTAGCATGCAGGCATATGCCCAACTTCGAGGAGTTCTCGTTGTATCGTGACAAATGTCATAGGACAGGCAATGAATAAAGTTATAAGCGCTCAAACTGCTTGTCACGCATGAAGAATTATATTCAAGCGGACGTGGCATTCCGGTTGGGCGTCGACGGGTCGGCTGCAGCGCGCATGTGAAATGTGACATTTCAATGCTTGAGATACACGCGTGACGATTCGCGCTGCCTGGCCGGCTTTGTCCATCTTGCAGGCCATTGTCAGATATTTCCCCTCGTGGTTCTCGTGGTATGTACACGTCATATATTCTCGTTATACCCGTGCTACAAGTCGTTTTTAACGCTTTTCGAACCGAATGTGATCGGTCTAATTACCGGCCATTGCTTGCTACACGAGGTTTAAATTCATTAACGCATTCTGGGGCGTGCGCACAAGGTTTTTCACCGCGTTTTGCAGTAGCTCCGCAGAATTCCCCTGGTTAACACTGAAGAGGGCTCATGTCTTCGGAAGCATCTAGTGTACACGACAGCGTAGGTATAGGAGAACAGGTGCACGTTATAGAAGTGAGCATGGAATAACAGCAGAGAAAGAGACAGCAGGCGAAGAAGATAGTCTGTACGGAATACAGGGGCCTCTATGGGCATTCTGTCGGGATTCTTTTCAGCAGCTGTTGTATCCAGGTTCTATCCAGGTTTCTGGGAATTTTTTTAGTGACCTTTAGTTGAAAGGTAATCCAGGCCGACGGTATATACACAGCGAAGCAATTCGAGCCTTTCAAGTGCCTCCGAGATGCGAGATCGTTTACCATCGTGCGCTGTGCTGCGCTTTCATGATGTCATTAAAGATACGAGAGAAAATATGTTATCTAAGTTATGAAGGTTTTGCGTAAGCGCAAAAATATTGCGTTTAAAAACATATGGCTGGAGGTTTATTAGTGGTAGTGGTGGTAAAACTTCATATAGCGAGAGAATTCGCGGCCCGCAGGCCCCCTGGGTCTCCGCACGACTCCACCTACGGTTGAAACGTTCATGTGGTGGTGGTCCGTGACGGATGCGGCCCGGCTGACGGCGATCTTGTGCCTGGCCAGGCCCGCTGACCACAGTGAGGCCTCCCAGTCCTTGCGGGCTCGGAGAGGCATCGGCCCGGTGGGGAGAGGGGACGCCGGGCATGATAGGAGGACGTCTGTAAGGGTGGCCTTGGGGTGGGAGCACAATGTGTTTGGGGAGTACCGACATAATTTAGGAAAATTGGCTGGTGTAGGCAGCGTTCGCGTCAGCAGGCGAAGCCAGATTGACTGTTCTCTGCTAAGCACGGTTTTAGAGTGAGACCTCTGCTCCTCGGGTTCAAATGCCGATTTCGATGTGGATGAGACAATGGTCTTCAACGCCTCACAAGGTCAAACGGAACTTACCTGCGCGGTGGTACGGCCCAAGCTATGACAGTATGACCACGAGATCATACGAATACAACCGTTGGGCACCTTACCTTGACCTCTGACCTTGAAATTCGATTTGAGTCAGTGGGCACCACATAGACAATGACGTTCAGTGCCTCACAAGGTCAAACCGAACTTAACTGCGTGGTGGTACGGCCCAAGCTATGGTGGTATGACCATGTGATCATATGACTATGACAGCTGGGTACCTGACCTTGACGCTGAGGTATTTTACCTTGAGGGAGAGAGAGCGATTTGTTCTGCGTTCTTGGTTCGAGTCCCTAGTTTAAGTGGGTGGGTTTCCTTCCCTCTCTACAGAATGGCGGGTGCGTGCTATGCCTCGTGACGTCAGCGTGCTCGTCGCTGGCTGGTCGAGAAAATGGGGCGTATACCACACGGGCACCAAAGGGGAAAACCAGTTGAATTAAGAATTATGAAATGTGAACCTGGAGCCACCCGTGGTGAGGTTTGCGGTAATATTTTGCTCTCTACTGAAAGTTAGCCATTTGGAAAATAATTGATAAAATTTGACTAGGCTCATGCACGTTCCAAAATTTCGGAAGAAATAAGGTGAGGCAAATGTTGCTTGTGATAATGTTAATAGTCACACATTTCAGCGGCGTCTCTGAATGCAAAGCTCTCGAGCATCATTGTCGGTACACGCTGCATAATGAGCGCGCTTGCGATGCTCATTGAGCTCTCTTAACACTTCGATGCCTCGAGAAAAGTAACGAAGTGCTCTAAAACATTGTCATCTTATCACGCGCGTTAGTTGAATGGTTCTGTTCTGAAGTTTGCACTGAAGGCTCTTGGCAACCGGTCGCTGTCGGATCACTGGCCTTCAGTCATCAGTACAGCTCGTCTCAAGCTTCTGAATTTTTTAACGCCGTCGGGCATGAGTATTAGGCTGCAACAGTGCTGAGCGTATTGTGCAGTGCGCGCATGCTTTCTACGTTTTTCCTGTTCCTACTTTGACATCTTAATTGAGGTTTCTGCTTTCTTCAGTGCAGGGTAACCAAATGGAACTTCTTCTCGCGAACGCCCTTGCCTTCCCCTCCCCTCTTTTTGTTGAAACCTTGGTTCCCAGCCCTTGTGCGGATAACCTCTCGTTAATGATGATCACACCCTTCCTAACCCCCCCCCCCCCCATCCTGTGCACGCAGTGCCCCGTGACCTCGACAGTACGGAAACATGGAAGAATACTGACGTCGCGCTGATCCACGTTAAAGGGGACGTTAAGGACTCAAACATTTGTAAACTTTAGCGCTGGTACTTCTTCATCCTTTCAGCGCGTGAGTTGTTAAAGCTAGACCCACCACTTGAAGTGTGTGCATGTCCTCCTGAAATGACGTTATCGCATTACAAGGTCACACAAACCATTGCCATCGCTCAAAGCCTCCTACGCATCCTCCTACGCATAACCATGGACTCCTTACAATGAATGAAGACATGAGCAGCTGACGCTAAAGTGGTGTCGTATTACTTGAATACCATTTATATTTTTTAGAGCGAAAGCTCTCCTCCTCCCGTACAAAGCTGAAGGTCATGTGGCTATAAAATTTGGCCTTCAAACCAGAAGGCTTTGCTCTGACGTCATGCACGTCACTCACTGCGCCTCGCCATAGCTGCGCGCGTTGAGCCGACGGAGCACGCTCGCCTCGCAACTATCGAATCACGTGACTTCCTGTGCCTCGCCACAGCTGCGTATGCGGAGCCGACGGCACTCTCGCAGCTGCCGGAAATCGTGTGGCGCGCCGTTCGCTATGTAAAAGCGTGTTTTGAATAACGCAAGCGCTATAAACACAGACACAAACGGGGTCTCTATTTGTAGCGCTTGTGTTATTCAAAATCAAAGTTTACCACCTTGTTCAGTTATCTGGTGTTGCGTGTGCTTACCTTCACACAAAGCCGTGGATGAGCAACGAGTGCCGTAACGAGTGTTCCAACGGTGTATCGTTGCCGTCCAGGACAAACCATTGATAAGCAATAAAGTTTAATCAAAGCTAAACCATGTCTAACTATGCTTAACAGAGCTTTCGTTCGACTTTATAAATTTAGCCGGGTTTAACCGCAGCTAGTTTTTCTCTTTAGTAGCGCGATTATGCCACGTTGAAATGACTCCAGTGAGTCCATATTTCCTTTTCAAGGTCCTTCCTTGGAGACACGGCCACTTCCTAGTTGAGCATCGCAGTAGCAGCCACGGCGCTCTAGGTTGCGATTGGCGTTTCGGTCGAACATGAGGCAGGTCGTGGTTCCTTCCGTCCTCCCCATAATCTTCATGATCGTCTTTATTATCTACGTGCTGACGGTGAAGAAACAAGGTAAGCTTAGGCTGTCGGCCTCTTAGGTGCTCTGGTCACCCCCGTGCTGCAAATGATGTATTCCTAGCAGAGAGAGAGAATATATATATAAGGACCAAAGCACATGCGTACTCACTTACCGAATCCTAACTAGGCCTTTCTTTTCCTCCGCTAAACTTGAGGAATAAAAATGCAGTATAGACTTAACATCGCAAATTATGGTACATCTTTGGAAAACACATATTTTTCAGAATAGCTGCGCACGCTGGCTTTTCATTTCATATTTTATAAAGGTACTACTCGTGAAATATCGCCTCTACGATCTACGCCAGTGAGGATAGTCATCTAATTTTCAATATGTCCTTTTGGGCAGTAGCAGTCAAACAAACTGGCAAATGGGATGATTGTTGATGCCCCACGGAATGGTGCTTCTTTGCTTTTGTAATTTTTTTCAAAAATCAACCAGCTCAAGTAAACAAGTTGTAGTTTCTATTGTAATTTTGAAGCAGTAAGTTGCAGTTGTTCTGGTAAATCTGAAGTTAAAAGAACCCTTAAGGAGAAAACGAAGTCCATCTAGATTGAGAAATTAATGGTCCCAGGACTGCTAATATGGAATTTTTATTCAGAACAGACTCCCGTAAGTAAGAGAAATGAGCAAGTGTGAAGACGATAGCGGCGCCGATTAAGAATTTTAGAACTACGCCTGGTGAAATTCTTTACCGGCCGCAGTTGGCTCATCGCTGTCGCATGCACAGTTTCGACGGGCAGACCGTCGAAACAGCAACGCAGCGAAAACTTTGTTGTAGTGAATGTGAGGCGCCGCTCGCTTCACATACCGCCCAGTCCAGAGCTCTTAGAACGCACCAGTTGGGAAAATCCACTTCAAAAACTGTCTAGTCCCAGGAACTATTTTGTGGGGGCATACGAATTGAAGTGCCATCTGGAAGCGGTTAACAAAAACTTTCGCAGGTTGTCGCCATTACGCCCTCAATAGTATTTTTTTCTTGCTTGTTTTACCTCTTACTTTATTGATCGGACTCCTATATCTGCGGGTTTTTGTTTCCGCATCTATTTCATTGATTTTGATTACAGGCGGTCGTGTGTTTAGTAGTAGTAATATCGGTAGCAGTGTTGCGTTATAAGAATACAAAAAGGAAGGAAAAAAATGTTGCCGGCCGCAGCAATTGCTAATGCTTTAGTAACCCGAGCTGCGGCCGGCGGAAATAAAAGGGACAGGGAGAGGATAAAGAAGAGCAGTATAGAGAGGAGCGATGGCAAGAAAGGTATGTTCATCAACAGTTTCGGACCTGGTGACTTGGACACAGCTTGCATTATTGAGAAAAAGCGTCGCGGCAATCCGTAAGCCACCGAATTTTGGCACTATCGGATTGCCGTTTTTCGATACTAAAACACCACCGGAAGTTTCGCAACTCGTAAGATGAAATAATTCAGGCCCTGTCGGATTGCGTGAAGCCGTCGTGAGCGGCAACTTAAAAGCGCCAGCCGTTGACAAGATCTTGGGGTCATTGACGTCATATCTGAACACTGAGGCCGCCATTATTAGCATTCAGGTGACCGATTGGACTTGGTGTCAAGCAATACGGGGGCGTCATCTGTTGACACGTATTACGAAAAAACCCATGAAATAGGCATGGAACTGCGCCGTTGTTATCTTTTGTTTTATCTGATTAGCAGAACGATTCGCTGGGGATGACGTCATAAAACGATGCGACAACACTGGCGTTTAATTGGGGGGAGGGGGGGGGGGGGCTGAACGGGGAGGAAAGTGCTTTGTTTATCTCAATTTGTCAAAAAAAATACACTTGGGGTGTTACCGAAGGATACTCTACCATTCTAAAGCACAGCTTCTTGCTTCCGTTAATTTTTCTTCTTTAGGGCTGGTATAATTTAAGGAAACAAAATAATAAAGCGCTCAGTTGGCTTACATGCCGTTACTATGGTCGATGCGTGAGGCTGTTTGCTGAAAAATGCAGATTGCAGAAGTTGTATTAGAAGAGGATGTAAAATAAAAAGAAAAGCTTGCTTCATTGAGAAAAATTTGACTGCCAATGGCATTGTATTTAATTGAAGTGCGTGTAAGAGGGGGTGCCGGCATTCCTATAGGCGCAGCATGCAACTAACTTTCTCTATGTGAACTTGTAGAATGGAAGGCAGCTAAAATAAAACAACCACATAATACTCAAGAATGATGTTGAAAAGATGTACGCTGCGAATCAACTTGCCAAAGATACTACATTTTAATGTAATTTTTAAAAAAATTCATATGCATGTAAGAGATTGTGGAACTCATTACGGCAACGTTTTCCAACACGTATCTACTTAAAAAAAGGTCATTTAATGTGACACTCATACATATTAGTTGTTTTTTTTCTCTCGTCTATGCTGTTGTTTTTCTGTTCCTAATTGTACACAGGCAGCCAGCAAGGCAGTTTGTGACCGTGGCTTCTCCTCACGAGTGATATATTTTTTAATTAGTTGCAAAGCTATCAGACAGCTTCAAGTGTACAAAAATACGACACACACAGAAAACATGAGTAGAAATGCTGGTTACAGAGTTTGATGATAGATAAGTTTATTGAGCGGAAGGGCAGAGAGGTCGGCTCGAAAGATGTGTATGAAACTTATATAAAGTTAAAAGTGCATGCAACTGGAGACAGTCTTTCTTTTCGCACTAATACATCTGCTTTTCTCCGGTGTCGTCCTCTGTGGACCGGGCCTTCCACGCACAGATTCTTCGTCAGAAGTGACTGCGGAGCACGACGCCGTTAACGCAAGAGATCTACACAAAGCACTGGACTCGGCACCGAACACAACAGCAACGCTGCAAGAGCGGGTGCAGAACCTGCAGTTGGCCCATGACGTCACTAACTACACAAGCACCACCAGGGGTTGAAGTGTCATATGTGTCAAGGCGGTAACACGCGCAGTGGCAAGGAACATTTCCATGCCAACGGCAGACACAGTAGAAGAAACGACTTCCCCAAATTCATGAATGAGCTGGACTATTTTCTGTGGCATAGGATTTGGGGGCTATGTGAAGATGAGAGTCATCGCAAAAAAAAGAAACCCTGCAACCATGAGTGCAGTTTCTGCCGCATTGTTCGGACACTGAGCGAAGCGAAATGGCTGTCGGTTGCACGCCCGCCGCGTTCCAACTCAGCTGGTGTAGCTTTAACTGTGGGGCTCACATAAGTAGAACGTAGCGAATTAGCTAGAAATGGTTAAGTTTTATTATGTTCGCTTAAATATCTTTAACAACAACAGAACTGAGAGCACAACCACTCGGAAGGCTACACTTGATCTTCTATCCATCGCGTTTCGTCGTAGAATACCACCTCTGTCTTTTTCATAAAAAATTTCCTCCTACTTGCAGCTACGCGAAGAATTTTTATCATCTTAACAGTACGTGTCACCTCGACGCCTTCTTTCATGTTTTACATCAGAGAAACGGAACCGCCTTCCTGCACTACTATTCCTCATCAGTGATCACATTTGTGAAAAAAGGCATTAGCTAACCCTATAAATAGCATTTTTTTTTGCATTACACGCTTAGTATGATATTTTCCTTCGAAATTTTATTTCTCGTAGCCACACCACGCTTTTCTGGCTTTTGGTCGTGACGGTATATTTAAAATAAATAAAAACGAGCAGTTATCCCCAAATTTGCAGAGCGCAAGATTACTTCCGTTAAGGGGAATGCTTCTGTCATAAACCTTGACCGCTTCAGTTAAAAACCGAGCCGAAATGCTTTGCAATGCTTACTATCTAGCTTCTTAAACAATTTTTACATGTGCGAAAACTCTTCATACTTCGTATGGCGCATGAGTCTGTCGGGACAAAAAGTGCTTTGATTTCTTGCTTTAATAGCTTATCATTTTCCACGGCGAATTTCCCACCTAGCAGTAGCCAATAAAACCTAAAGTTTGAAATTGCAAAGTATCCCATCACAGCCACGGTACAGGAACCAGTATACATTACGGTATGTCGCCTGTGGTATACATGAGTTCAACGTCCCGACGCGACACATGGGATATGAGAGTCGCCGTAGTGGAGGGCTCCGGATTGATTTTGTCACCTTGGGTTTTTTAATGCGTGCTACGTTGGGCAGCATATGGGCGTTTTCGCATTTTACCTCCATCGAAATTCCGCCATATATTGCTGCCGGGCTTCGATTCCGTACCTTTGGGATAAGCAGCCGAAAGTCAAAGACACTGGGTCAACGTGGCGGGTCGAGTTATAACGGATTAGGAGACAGCGGGAAAAGCATAGCAGCAAAACGTAGAAAAAGAAAGGATGTCGCCCACAAAAGTAAGCCACTTCCCCTTGAAAAGCACCATAGTGTCGTGTTTGTTAGAATAATAAGGGAATAATGGTTACAAAAAATATATACAACCTCTTTATTTTATCAAATGGGTTTTAGATTGCAAGTGAAAAAAAGAAAAAGAAACTTCAGGGAAATACCGAATGAGGAAATTCTTCTCATAGGTCTGTTAGTGAGCAGAAACTACTTAATAATAATAATAATAATAATAATAATAATAATAATAATAATAATAATAATAATAATAATAATAATAATAATAATAATAATAATAATAATAATAATAATAATAATAATAATAATAATAATAATAATGATAATAATAATAATAATAATAATAATAATAATAATAATAATAATAATAATAATAATCAATCAATCTTTATTTTTTCGGTGCCCAGGAACAACCCAAAGGTCTTGGTGCTGGTACACCATTCACACGCACAAAATGTACATTTATTTCACTACAAAGGAAGACACTCAGGGGAGGTAATGCAGCAGTCAAGGCGATAGAAAAAAAAGACACATAAACTAGGCGCGACAGCAAGCATGAAACAAAAAAGCGAGAACAAGGAAACAGCGAGAACAGCGGTAAATGAAAACAGCTTGAACAGGCAACAGACATATAAATAACTAATAAAACAATAAACAAAGAGAATGAACACAAGAACGACCGATAACAGCCAAGTACAGCATATATCAAAATACAAACAAGAATAAAGCCAATACTAATATGAACGAATAAGAGATCTCTGAAATACAAGCTAGAAATACAATCATACACAATAAGAAATGTAATTAGTGAACGCGTTACAGACAATCAGGCGTGAGTACACAGTATTAAAGAAATAATATTAATGAAAACAAGTACACGTGATGTACAATTAAGGAGAGAAAAAAACAATATAATACCGGTGCAAACGCACAAGTGTAGTAAAGACAAAATGCATGAAAGGGGAAGTTATGTATGAGAAAAAGAGTGCTCAAAGTGGAACGTCACGGACATTCAATATAAAGGAAGGGAGAGAATTTTCGAATATATCAAGGTGAGGACAAAGAGAATTAAACAACTTTTGCATTCTGTCCAGAGGGGAGAGGGAGTGCAGGAGCGCAGAAACTTGGAATGGTCTGAATTCCCTTATGCTCTTTCGCGGTACACGCAAAAGGATACGCGCTAGGAGCTGAGGGCATAGAATGTGACCATGAAGAAGTTTATACAAGAAAATTATATCTGCCCTCACGCGACGGCAGCTAAGAGAAGGAAGCTGCAGTGAGTTACTCCGTCTGGGATGAGAGCTAGAAGTTTTGCAAGAAAACCGATGTTGAAATATGCGTAAAAACTTTAGCTGAACTCTGTCAATTTTTTCACAGTTCGACTGGCAAGTGCCGCTCCAAACAACAGACGCATATTCCAAAAGCGGCAAGCATATGGAGAGGTAGAGCTTTAAGAAAGGGAGTTGGGATCGAAACTCTCTCGAAAGCCTGCAGATGAAGCCGAGTGTACGCATAGCCCGTAGAGCAATGCGTTTTTTATGAGAGGAGAAGCTGAGGCTACGGTCGAAAAGTACGCCGAGGTCATTAATTTCATCAACCCTGGGCAGCGGCCTACCATTCACAGAATAATAGTAGAGAAGACTGTGCGTTTTACGCGTAAATGAGACAACCTTGGTTTTAGATGAATTGAGAGTGAGCCCATTCTTCAAGCACCAATCAGAGAAGGCGGATATGTCCGATTGCAATGACAAGCAATCATGAAGAGTATGTATTGCCTTGAACATTTTTATATCGTCCGCATAAAGGAGAAACGAGGAGTTTTTGACCACGGAGGAAACGTCATTGATAAAAACAGAGAACAGAAGCGGGCCTAATACCGAGCCCTGAGGAACTCCGCTGGTTGGAGTGTAAACAAATGAGGTCTGTCCATTTACACTGACAAAGCAGGACCGATCAAGAAGATAGTTGCGTAAGAGGGCTACAATTGAAACGTCGATCTCAAGCAGCAGAAGCTTTTGAAGAAGTAATGAGTGAGTAACAACGTCGAAAGCTTTGCTCAAATCACAGTACACAGCGTCTACCTGACTCCTCTGAAGGACTTCAGCTGATGTATACGTCATAAAAGTCACAAGGTTAGTTGTAGTAGAACGACCTTTTATGAAACCATTTTTTTTAATTGGTTCTGGGGGAAAGGAAATGGCGCAGTATCTGTCTCATATATCGTTGGACACCTGAACCGCGCCGTAAGGGAAGGGATAAAGGAGGGAGTGAAAGAAGAAAGGAAGAAGGAGGTGCCGTAATGGAGGGCTCCGGAATAATTTCGACCACCTGGGGATCTTTAACGTGCACTGACATCGCACAGCACACGGGCGCCTTAGCGTTTTTCCTCCATAAAGACGCAGCCGCCGCGGTCGGGTTCGAACCCGGGAACTCCGGATCAGTAGTCGAGCGCCCTAACCACTGAGCCACCGCGGCGGGTGAAACCATGCTGATTATGTATGATTACATGTTTGAGGTGGAAGGAAAGTACTTTGTGCAAAGCTAATTCAAAAAGCTTAGAGGTTGCACAAAGAAGAGAAATGGGGCGGTAGTTCGAAACATCAGATTTGTTTCCTGATTTGAAGACAGGGAAAACACGCGCCGTTTTCCACACGCGGGGAAAGGCAGAATTTTTCAAACAGTTATTAAATATCGTGGTTAAAACAGGGACGAAGGTACTATTGAAGGCTTTTATTATGGCGGCTGGAATGCCATCAGGTCCAGGGGACAAAGATGGTTTCAAACACTTAAGACTCTCACTTACTAACTTAATAATAATAATAATAATAATAATAATAATAATAATAATAATAATTGGTTTTTGTGGAAGGAAATGGCGCAGTATCTGTCTCTATATCGTTGGACACCTGAACCGCGCAGTAGGGGAAGGGATAAAGGAGGGAGTGACAGAAGAAAGGAATAAATAGGTGCCGTAGTGGAGGGCTCCGGAATAATTTCGACCACCTGGGGATCATTAACGTGCACTGACATCGCACAGCACACGGGCGGTTAGCGTTTTTCCTCCATAAAAACGCAGCCGCCGCGGTCGGGTTAGAACCCGGGAACTCCGGATCAGTAGCCGAGCGCCCTAACCACTGAGCCACCGCGGCGGGTAAACTACTTCGGCGAAATATCAATTCATGTTAGTTAAAATGCATTCTGATTCTTGGCAGCCTGTCTATTCTAAACTTCAATACGACATGCTCTCTTGGTCTCGCAACCTTATTCCTGGAAATATGAACGAATTAAAGCGGTAAAAAATGAAAGAAACAGTCCTTCGCAGAAAGGCAAATATGTAGCTGGCTTGTCCTTGGTAACGTGCACTGAGAGGAATGGCAGTTCGTCGATTCTCGCCTAGGAGCAACCGTATTCAGATTTCACTGGTGTAGCAGTTTTGATTTTTGATAGCGCAAAAAAAGACACGGACGACACATATGTGGACGGGACAGGCGCTAACTTGCAACTTCATTTTAGAAAAGCCACCAGGTCGAATAAACAGTAGCCGAACACCACTATCAGTCGATGAACGCCTATATCACTTTTTACATTTACGAGAACCCTAAAAAGAAAAAAAAAACGCACTTTAGCAGTGATTAAGTTTGAGTAAGCTTTGTCTCTTTTTTGTTTGTCCCCCGCACCGGGCTTTTCTTATTTGCCACGCGCTGTTCTTTTGATTTCGCTCCTCTTTGCGCATGCTCATCGACTGATAGTGGTGTTGGGCTCTTATATATTCGACGTGGTGGCTTTTCTAAAATGAAGTTGCAAGTTAGCGCCGGTCCCGTCAACATGCGCTTTGTTTTCAAAAAAACTGTTACCAACTAGCCCAAACCAAGCTACTGTTGTAGCAATTTGTCTGCGGGGAATTACAAGGTAGCTTTGATGGAGTTTGCACAATTTCCACTCGGTTCGACCAAGCCCCAGCCTTGGGCACCCCATAGAAGACCGCAAGAACAGCGTCTCAACTCTTTTTCCGCCATCGCCCTCAGACATCTCGCTCCTTCGAGCACGTATGCACTGAGCACAAGAGCCCGTGCTCACAGGGCTGAACTAATGGGTTGCATACGGGAGGAATTAAGACAAGACGCGTGTTCGAGGGTAAGGCCAACCGATAGCAACTGGTTTTTACCGTTCTTCTTGAAACTAGGTGAAGTAAAGCAACTTGACCGAGACGCACTCGCGCACGGATGCGAGTATCAGCATACAATTTTCGAATAGAATACGCAGGTCACGTTCACTGAAACGCAAGACGTCTAGTTTTGACTTCTGCACACTCGCATATCGTCTGTTATCTGCGGCTCTCCGGTTTCGCCGGCAGTGTGTAAAAAAAGAAAAAAAAAGGGCCGGTACGGTTAAGCATGTTTTCCGCAGGCATTTTTCTTGGAAACGCCCTGCCTGGGCCATGTATCCTCTCTGTCGAAGTGGGGCCACGTGCACTGGTGAGATTAGGCTCCTTATACAAGCGCCTTAGTAAGCGGGGATCATCGTATGCTATTTCTGTCGACTAAACCTTTATTTAAAAAAAACTTCGGGCTGGGAAAGGCAATATCGACGTACTGCCGGTTGCAGGGACAATGCCGGAAAGACAAGACACATGTGAAAAATTGAACCATGTTTGAAGCAAGTTTCGATAGTCCCATTTTGTCCCCTATTGAAGTGTTGAAACGCGCATGAAGAAATCATTACCCACGCCTAGTTCGGCGTTGTAGCCATGTCTCTGCAATATCGTGCCAGCACACTGGACTCGCTAGATTAGGAGCGACAGAAACGTGTGCCAGAGCTGCTTTGTTAGTGGAGCAAGGAACCTCTCCCAAGAAGTAAGGTGCTAGTCACAGAAAGAGGTTATGTGAGGCTGGATATTAGTGCCCCTGTGTATCGAGAACTGAGTGCCCGTTAAAAAAAACGCAGGTGGCTGAATTAAGCAGATTTCCGTCGTTAGGTAACGGCAAAACTGTTTGTCAAGTTTCTCAAAATTACTTAAAAAGGAATTACGTGGCGCCGCAGTAGTAGTGCATCCACATTGAGAAACGCAGGAGTGCCGGGAAGATGTAGCTTCGTACTTGGCTTGGCTATTGTTGGCAAGAAAATGGGGATTCAGTAGTAACAATGCGACTCTTCTGGAAACACACCTCTAAAAAATTCTTAGTTCCCATACAAGCTCAGAACAAAACTTTCTCTCGCGTTGTAATTGTTGAAGAAGGAAAAACCCATTATTACCATAACTTGATTTGCGGAGAGAGCAGTGCATCGCGGAGCAGCTGCCGAATCTGAGGCAAAGCTCACGTTTTCTGCACAATACTAGCAAAGAAAATTACGAAACTACGCCTTCCTGGCCTTTCCGCGATGGATGAAGTGTTTTTTCGAGAAACTCGCGCAGACGGTGGCGCCTCTTTTCCGTCAAGGTAAGTTTTGGAAACTCACTAGGCGCAGCGCCTTACGGTCGACGGTATGTGCTACGCTAAATATTTTTAGATACCTTTAGCACAGCGTGTACCGCCACCGCTACTTTGCACCGTCAGCGCGTGTGCGCTGGTTGGTCCCAGAGCGGCAGGTGTACCCACAGCAGGCTAAAGCCCCTTGATATTGCAACTAGCGCATTTCTGTGAACTTTGCCGCCGCGCCGCGGACACTCGCACATCCTCCTCGCCCGACTATCTGGTCGGCGCTTTTCTGAACGATGATTGGCCCGGCCTGTCCGTTGCCCAGGCAACGCACGGGAAAGGATCGTTCTTATGCGTTGCATATTGCAATCACTCAGTTCAGCCCTTGGGCGCGGCCGGGCAGCAACCAAACCACGTGACGTGACGTCACGACAGCTGGGCCCCAACTCGCGCGGTCGCGCGCGGCCGCAGCCACCACCTGACTCCCGCTAGGGGCGCTGCGCCGGCGCGTGACGTCACGGAGGAAAAGCTGGGCCCCAACTCGCGCGGCCGCAGCCGCCACCCGACTCCCGCTAGGGGCGCTGCGCCGGCGCGTGACGTCACGGAGGAAAAGCTGGGCCCCAACTGGCGCGGTCGCGCGCGGCCGCAGCCACCACCTGACTCCCGCTCCTCCCGCTAGGGGCGCTGCGCTATGATTGACGTCACGGCATATGTATAAAAGAGCTGCGCTCCTTCGCCGGGACAGTCTTATACCCCTGTCACACGGGCATTTCGAGGGCCCTCGAACCGATAGTCTATCGACTCAAAGGCGATCGAGCGCTGCTACACGGGCAGTTTCAATGGCGATCGAGTCAACGGAGCAGCACGGAACTCCATCGAGATATGCAACGCATTCTTGGCTTAACCAAGTTAAGCCTGGCCATTTTTTTTGTTTTCTTCTTTCGTCGGAGCCATGTGCAGGCCGTCTGCCTCTGCTGCAGGTCCAGCTCCGTTGACTTACGCGCTGACAATTCGAACTCTACATTTAGTGCCGCGTTATGTCCGATTGCGGGGTATTTCAGTGCACGAGCCGGACTGAAAATGGCGTCGTGCTGTTCGCGATTGCTCCAGGAAAAAAACGACGTCAGCCAAATAACAAAGGGGACCCACAACATCGCCCTTAAGGACTTTGTTCCGACAGAGCACACCGTCTTCGGCAATGTTCTGTGCATTTCGTGGTACCTAACCTACTGAGCATGCTTAAAACCTTTTGCGAGATAATCATAAAGCTGACAATATTGCTTTATTTGCTGATCATTGTGCGTCGTTTCACATGCTAATCTTTCCATTTGATGGCATTGCTTTGTGTGTTTAATCGCGTCTGTTGGCGTGAGGATTAGGCCTATTATAGTAACTTGAATTTATGAATCCCAATGTGGGTTTCCGCGAAAAACGTTTGCATCGTCGACGTTCTTTTTTTTTTGGGTCGTAAATACGCGTGCTGCTGACCTTGTGCAGAATAGAAAACATGTTGATTTTCGTAGCGTGTACGACAGTCTCTCTCCCTTGTGCCCCAGAGCTCTAGCGTGGTAGCTTTAACGGTATTATACCATCGTCTGTCTGAGGGATTATAAGGGGTGTGAATATTTAGAGAGATTAAGACGCTCGATTCACCGTCGCGACTGCGCGCAACTCTACCGCGATTCTGAGATCTGATGCTCCTCAGGCCACCTGAGGAGCGAGTCACAGAAAAGGTGATTTTTAGAGCGAGCTTTGAATTGTCGCAGGTATGATAACTGCTTTGAATGCTGCTTTCAAAATAACATCAGATTCTTTAGCTCCGTAGTTTATAAGAGTACAAATCATTTCCGTTAGACTCACTTAGTCACGGAATCGCTCTCTGGGGACACTTTCCTCCTCTTACATCCATGGTTTGCGGCCACCGACCCGGAAGTCTTCAAAACGAGGGCTTAAAAAGCCAAGCTGCGCCTCGCCCGTAGTCGCACCATGAAGAAGGGACCGAGCCGGTCCCGAAATGTCGTCTTTTTCAAAAAGTAACCTGGTTAATGTCATTCATCTTTCTACTAAATTAAATTTCCCAACCATACAGACTTCAGTCAAATGTTTTCTTTTGAGTTTTTTGGAATGAATACATCATTTCTGATCGCGCTTTACAGTGCTGAATATTGATTCAGCACGGGCATCTGAAGCATTCCTTGAATGCATTCGACGGATTAGCGTAGATGAGTCATCAAGAGAAACCACATCTTTCCGCCACTTAATAAAATCTTCTGTTGGCACCAGCAATCACACCAAAATTTTAAGCCAAACCCTTGGCCAGGCTCGCATCTGCAGTAAAAACTAGAAAATAAAGTTTTTCTCTTTCAAGCAGCCGTGAAATTTGTAATGAAGGCAATAAAGCCGCGGCGTGTGCATCATTCCGACGCGCCAAGCTTAAAAATTTCTGTCTGAAACCTGCTAAAATATGCAAAACGCGCATTAAAGAAAATTTCCCAGCATTTTCGCACCCACTCACTCACTCGTGAAACGACTTCGTTACCTAAATTACCGCAATCTTCACCTTGTTCGAACCCAAAATAACAGCGTCATAAACAGTATTTCCACAAAAATGTAGTGGCAGGTCAAATCTACATTTATCGGAGCGTCAGTGACCTAAAAATTATTGAATACAAAACGCAACGCAAATCTCAGGCTAATAAAAACTGCCGGCCGCGGCGGTCGAATTTCGATGGAGGCGAAATTATAGAGGCCCGTGTGCTTTGCGATGTCAGTGCACGTTAAAGAACACCAGGTGGTCGAAATTTCCCGAGCCCTTCACTACGGCGCCTCTCATAGCCTGAGTCGCTTTGGGACGTTAAATCCCCATAAACCAATAAAAACTACCGTATAGAGGAGCACGGAGTGCGGTTTGATTGCTCATGCCGCAAGCCCTCACGTTTAGTGGTTTTATTGCTCGAGCGAGAAAGTGATAAATGTGGTTCGTGGCAGGGTCACGCATGTCGCATCAATTTCTTGTGGTTATGTTTAATAATAGAGCGTGAAAAAAATCGCAAACTTCGGCGCGCTCATGTGTGCCAGCGAACACATCGGGCCGGCGAGCGCGCGATGGCCTGCGAAGCGTGCCGTGCGCAGCGCGCACAGTCGGCGGGCGAGGATAATCGAAGAGCAAAACGCGGGAGTGGAGGAGAGTGCCTCTACTTTCAATATCAAGGCGCTTTACAGCAGGCGGGCCCGTGGCGCCATCTGGTGCCCTCAGGGTGAACTGCGCATGCGCTTTGACGGTGCGCTGTAGCGGTGTATAGGAAACCAAAGCACCGCCGAGCGGCGCTGCTGCTCCGGACAGGGAGCGCCACCTCTGGCAGGAAAATAAACAGTGGGGATAGACGGGGGGGCTCTCGTGCAAGCTTCCTTCTTTCGCTCACGCTTCCTCGCACGTGCAGACGTTTCGCGCTGCTTCTGTCGCGTGTCACAATGATCCGGCTGCAGTGCGGGTTCAAAAAGATATGCCAACTCGACAGCTTTTTCAGAAAGGCGAACCTAATCAAAGGTGAAAAGCTCCTCAATCATGTTTACTCCGTGGAGCAAATAATTGAAAACAACGAAGCCAGATTGAAAGGCAAGTGCGTGTCACAAGTCAGCGACAGTGTCGTCTACGACGTGTGCCTTGAGGTAAGCCTGTCCGTTTGTTATATGCTCAAATCATCGAACGTTTTATAAGCACTAGGTACGAAACGAAGCGGTGCATTCGATTGAAGTTCTCCGTTGTTGTAATGCATGGGTTTCGATATGACATTTTTGCAGAATTAACAGAATTAATCGTGTGCTTTCGTGAACGACGTTTCCGGCGTGGGGAAAAAATTTTTATGACCATATCATACTATACACTGTAAAGCTTGGAAAGGTACGAGACACTTGTGCACCATCCGTTAGAACATCACCCGCTGGCTTGGCCGGGAGGCAGCCGAACTTAAGAGCTGAAAAGCTACACGTACTGTTCGCCTTTTTTTTTTAGTTTCACGTTTTTATTCCGATTTTGATGGCATGCACGCACTTTATTTTTTGCGACTGTCGGATTTAAAGACGTAAATATGTAAAATATGCTTCACGAACGCGATGTTCAGCGTGAGGGGTGCCGAGCTAGAGGCGCGCTGTCGTAGCTATGGTATCGCTCGCGCGACGCGCTCGCTTAACATTGTGCTGGGTTTTTGAAATAGTCAAAGCTTTAACCAAATCTTTTGCCTTATTTTCAGTTTTGTACGCGCGCCCGTAATAGTGTGGCAGAGAGGCAAACGAAGCTGCAAAAATGTACACTGTGCCAAATGACATGCTGCTGAAAATTTGTAGCAGGGAAATTTGGGAAGGAAATCACGCTTAAAAAGTCGGCAGGCGTCCACGCTGTCTCAATTTTATTTCCACATTTCATAGCTGGCATGGTTGTGCCACGAAAAGCAGGAGCTGCTTGTTCGAGAGGGGCGCTGCACCTGCAAGGCTGGAATTGCAGCTAAGTGCAAGCACGCAGCAGCGGTGTGCCTGTACGTGGATCAACACGAAATGAAGTCGTGCACCAGCGAGCCCCAGAAATGGGGCAAACCGAAAGGAAATCCCAAGAGGAGCTTAGAGCTCTTCCTCTGCCCTCGTAAGTATTTTTGGACATCCGACGTGTCACACAATTCTAACTGGCAGTTTTCAGTTTGAGTGAATAATTACTCTCCTTACCCCTTGTCTTATTCTCCATAACAGGAGAGGGCAGCAGCATTCCTGACATCAAACCTGCTGACCCTAATATTATTTTCGGCTATCCGGACATAATGTGTCCACTGAGAGAAATATTGGAGCTGCAGGATCGAAGCGCTGATGATGTTATTTGTGCAAACGTCCTAAATGACATTGTTGAAAAAGTCACAGAAACTGTGGAAAAAGAAATATTTCATGATTTACTGCAACCAATGTCACACCGGCCTGTTTACCGGTATCTTAATGTCCTTGATGACAAAACAACACAGGCAAAAGACTTTCTTGTTGAAATGGATGAGGAAATGGCGAATATCTACAAAACAAAAGTAGTGCTGAAAGAAGCACCATGCGACATGTGCTTCTACACCGTAGGCCAAGCAAATTGCTCACGGTATGGAACTAAACTTTAGTAAAGGATAGCCAACGCATCTCATATACACTGTGTTGATTCTTTTTTGCAAATTTTCCAATTTGCAGATGGCATGAAGAACGTCGCCTTCGAATCACTAGCACGAAAGCACATGCCATACGCACAAAACGAAGTGACGAAGGATTGCAGAAAGCTGCTGATAGCCTCTGCAAGACGTCATCGTACACGAGTGCTGCAATGCATTATGGTATTTATTTATTTTTTATTTACAGAATACTGCAGGCCACTCTGGGCCCTTACAGGAGGGGCAATACTATGCAACAGAAATACAGAAAACACTGCAAGAAATTTTAAACACAAAGTCGATAACTTCAATGGCGTCAGTGTTCTAGTTTTCTTTTATGTTTTTTAAACAAACATTTGAGGTGTTTAGTTATGGTATCACATCACTGCTTTCACTTCTGCTACAGCAAGCCTGATTTCAAAGTGTGATGTTCATGGTTTCTTTGCTCTGAAGTATAACGTGTAAATATGTTTCACTAGGCATCAAAACTGAAGCCACAGCACGAGAAGATCTGCAAAGAAAGCTCGGCATCCGTATTGTGCAGGTGAGGTTACTCACGAGTTTACGTTACAAGTTACTCCAGGCATGCTCTCTTTCCTGTTGTATGTTTCAGCTTAAGCACTAATCTCAATTATTCATGTTCTAGGCAGGACTCGTGCTTCCGCAGCAGCCATGGCTGTGCTGTAGCCCAGATGGACTGGCAACAATTGGCAGTGAAACTGTGCTAATTGAAATCAAGTGTACATTCAAGTACAAGGAAGAACCTTTTATAGACTATGAAGAAAGGAGGAGCTTGCTCCCCTACTTAATGTTTGATGGGGATGTGATTGTGCTGAGACCCACACATTGTTATTACACACAAATGCAAGTCCAGCTGTATATCCTCAACCTGCAATGGGCCATTTTTTATGTGTACAGCCCCAAACATTCTGTAATAGTGAAAGTAATTCGGGACGAGGCTTTTCTGTGGGAGCTTATCCCCAAGATGGAGCATTTTTATTTCAAAATTTTGATACAGCGTTTGTTCTAGGCTTGTATGCTCTATTTTTCTGCATTGATTTTCGATGATTTCCTGAAATCAAACTTTTTGCTGGCATATCTGCCATTGTATTTTGGCCTTGTTCAAGTTACTCTTTTGTATATTTTGCTTTTATAATTTCCCTGTAGACGAGCCTATTTAAGCAGTAATTTTTGTTGTAATTGTAGTTTTATCTAGTCGGGCTTATTGCAATGCATAGTTGTTGTTCGTCTGTGTAGTGTTATGAACGGGATGCACACCTGCCGAAGATTAATGCGAAGATTCAATCGACCAGGATGACCACGTGGTAGCGGCAATTTCGACAGGTCGTTGACCCACGAGGCCCCCACGAAAAAAAAAATGTGCTGCGAATCTGCCTGCGGAATCTTTCCATGCTCTTCAGGAAGGGGGGAAATGGCCTTCCCTTTGTCTGTTTCTTCCAAGAAGCGACAGTGGTCAGACAACAAGGGAAGAAGGAAACTGCAGCATCCCCGAAATTAACCGTGACTGACAAGTGCCTGTGTTTGACTTCCAGCGAAGTAGCAGCCGACCTCCGAATCCTCCTCGCCCATTTTCACGGGGCTCCGCGTGCCATGTGTGGTGACTGTTTCGATCTGTGCCTCGTGTGTTGAAAGGGGCGGAGCCTATTTAACATGCATCCTGAGCCAGAACGAACGCTCTGGGCCTTGGCGATAAGGCTCATCCAGTCGTTCGATGCTACGAACTCTTAATTCTTGACTGTTTGTTCTTTCTTTCGTAAAATAGGTAAATAAATTTCTTCAAAGTGCCTGTAAACCTGTTTGTGTTTTCGTTGTCCCAAATGTCAGCTTCTATTCTTCATGATATCTTATCCGGTCGTAACAGTAGTCATACTGCTTTAATTTGGTGTGGTAGGGTTAATAATGCGAGAGCATTACATGGTTATGTCGCGTCAGTAAAAAGTGCCCGCAAATTTTGTCCACACAATTATGTAGTTCTGTTGAGATCAATGTGCACAAGTTTGATTGTGTTAGGTAATGCGTGAGTAGATTTTAAAATGGGAAAAGTTTGGTTCTTGAATTTAAATTAGGTAATTAATTTAATTGAAGTAATGAAAATAAATGCTGTGTTTGAAGCAGGTTTTGTGTGACGAATTCGATGAAAAATTATGTAAATGCGAGAGAAGGCTTACTTAGTATAAAAATGAAATCAAAGAATAAAATATAAAGAAACATAATTTTAAAAATAACAAAAACAAATAAAACTACAAGATAAAATTTTAAATAAAAAGTAAAAAAGAACAGTGGACAGATAAAGAGGAAAGGCTTTCGCATTTCAGCTCTTCAGCAGACTTAAATGCTATCCTGTAAATTTTTTTTTGCAAAGAACTGCTTGTCTATTATAGCAATAAAATATATCATCAAGCCTTTGCTTGCTTTTTACAGACAGCATTGTTACAAATAAGGGCAACAATCAGAATCCTTCATTACGTTTCATTATTATAATTGAGCAGCATATGCTTTTACATTGCACATTGGTCTATTTGATACTGGTCTGTGTTGTCTGAGTGATCTCCATTGCTGTAGTAGGTTACAGTTCACACTCAATAAACCAAGAATAAATGCTGTGTTCTCAAATGAGGTCAATGCATTGGCTTGTGTCCATTACTATCAATTTTGCATTCTTTAGCTTTTTACGACTGATTAAAAAAACATTCACATGCACTACAATGACACATTACAGAACCATCACAGGACTTATCACTTCAAAATAAAAACCAGACGGAAAACATTGTTGTGATTGCGGAACAAATTTATTGGTTAAAGTGCACATAATTGCGGTTGTCTAGTCACAGGTTGTCAAATGAAATTGCAGAGCTATTTTGTTTCTTTTGAAATGTCATCTCTTTTACAAACGTAATCCATGCACGGAAACCAATTTATGAATGCCACAGCAAACCAAGCAGGCCTACTTCTTAATTATCGGTGCTTGCATGTTCACAAGGGCAGCGCACACAGACACTACTTTGTTCATGTGTGGGACCAGGCTTAGCGGTATTCTGTTGCTTAGAACGTGATATATCTTCAACCTTTGGATTACTCGTTCTACATGGATGCGTACAGAGGCAATCTTGTATGTCTGCTCCATGGCTTGTTCAGACAGCTGTCCAACCCCTGAATTAAAAGGAGGCATAAGTAGCACTGCACCTTTCCCTTCTACAGTTGTCCGTATGCTTGGGAATCCTTTGTCACTTAAAACTAAGTCCCCTGGTTTGAGAAGCTGCAGGAAGCCAGAGTCCTGGGTTATGAAAGAGTCGGTGTGCCTTCCTCCATAAACCCTAGAAATAAAACTTATCATTCCATTAGGAATTATGCTTATCAAAAATTTCAACGTGTATCCTCCTTTGTAATGAGAATACAACATGTGTTGACAATCTGGATTTGATGGTGTTTCTGTGCGGACCTCGGTGCAATCTATTATTAGGGTGCAATTCGGATAGTTGTCTTTGAACGGGGCAGGCAAAGAAAGCTTAATTATTTCTCGGGATGGCATGAAGACCCAATTTTTCAGGGCAATGCTTAGAATGTCAAGTGTCTTTCTAAACACAGTTGACGCTGTTGTGGCTGTGACACCAAACATAGCTCCTAAGGCACTGTATGTGATCCCAAGCCGTAGCTTGGCAAGGAATAAGCATAACTTGTCTTCCCTTGACATGGCATTGCGCCTGTACTGTGGTGCTGGCAGCAAGTTCAGAAGGAGGCAAAAAACTTGCAGTGTCACACCGCACAAATCCTGCAGTGCCTCTTCCTTTTCCTTTAGGGATTCAAAGCCAAAAAATCCACAGTTTCGCTTCCAATTTTCATTTGTACTTGCAACCTACAGGAGAGAATAAACATACAGAATGATGAAATGAAAAGAGATACACTTAGGTAAAAGAAATAATACATTAAAGTGACATTTGTACTCTATGGTGTCTAAACAAATTCATTCTAAAAAACAAATTAACACAGGCATTAAAAATGATAAACAGGAATGTCATGCAGGAACAACCAATTAGAAAGGAACCTTGCCCAATAATGCAAGTAAATTGGATTGAAACAAGAGGTGCGGTGCTAACAGCAAGACAACACCACAATTCAACAAATTAGTTAACGAACAGCAGCATCATCGTCTAACCTTGTGACTCATTTCTGTGTGTGCGATTTGAGCAGATGCTTCAGTGCCATTTGTTGCTGAGAGAAGTAGAGCCAGCTTCCCTGAAGTAGCACATTCCTCTGTTTGGCATGCCTGAAAAACATGAAACAAGGATATTTTGTGGTATTTAGACAAACTTAGTGTGCTGCCTAGGGCAGTTGAAAGAACACTATTAAAAGCAAATGCATGCTGCCCTAGTAGCGCGCTTTGTTTACACTGACTGCACAGGAGCCCCAAACTGAAAGATGTCCTTACAGCGTCCCTCTTTCTTCCAGTGGAATGACTTTCTTGTCTTGCACTACACACAAGCACCAAAGAATGCGAGTCACTCATGTTAAGCAAAGAGGTAGCTGTGCTTGTTTCCAGAAATGCATTGCTGAAATCCATGGTGTTGAAGTCGCGAGGCACATCTTCCAGAAGGGAGGTTTCCGGGGCCTGCATTGTTGCTCCAACCGCTGTACTTTGTGATGGATGCTCATCTCCTACAAGCTGTCTCGAAGAGATTTCCTTCTTGAAACGTGCCTGCCACCTGCATTGCACAATCAAAAGCTAAGGTTAATACCAATCGGGTAGGCT
This sequence comes from Amblyomma americanum, assembly GCF_052857255.1. Lineage (NCBI taxonomy): Eukaryota > Metazoa > Arthropoda > Arachnida > Ixodida > Ixodidae > Amblyomma > Amblyomma americanum. Next base: position 81,783,287 of record NC_135498.1, read on the forward strand.
GCAAGAAAACCTGCCATGAAATGTAATCACTAAATACTTGCCCATGCATCTATTATTCATATTATGCTGACTCTGTGACTTCATAAACCAGGTTAAGTCAACAAAACATTGTTCAAAACATGAGTCTGTAATTTCTACTGGCAGCCTCACAATTTTTCTTTCATACCTTTGCGCCCTTTCCTGATCAGGCGCCTTTTTTCTGTAGACAGGTGGAAAAATGGTTGGGATGTAGGATGGATCTTGGCTGATGTCACTCTTGCTGTTGTCCACAAAATGTCGGCTGCAAATTCGCGTATGTTCTTTTGGCTGCCACAAAGTTCCATCCGGACTGCACAAGAAAGAACAATATTCCCTCTTATCCACTGCAAAGACAGGAACACACATGCATGCACTCACACACATACACGAACACAAAACGAAGGTAAATGCACGAACACGCACAGTAACACGAACGAGTGCACGCACTCTAACAGGAGCGCACACGAAAACACAGACACGAACGAACACATATGCACACAACAAAGACATGAACAAATAAAAGAAAATCGCACGAACTTCGAAGGTGGCAAATGAGAGAACCGCCGAGCTTCTAAGCACTGGACAAGTGATATTCACAAGTTAATATTCTACCGTAATAAAGAGGCACAACAAAGCGAACAAGCAAAACAACGTCAAAGTATATTGAAATTAAAAGCAGTCGTTCCGACACGAGAAAGCTGCTTGCCCGACGCGTAACTTGCAGACCTTTGACAACGTCCGTAGTTCAGCTGAGTTTAACCAACAGCACAACAATCAAATTGCGAGTGTGAATTTAAACGGCGACACCTACGTCTAAAAGAACAAGCCGAATCAAAACGCTTAATGTTCTCCCCATGCCACCGTAGCTTGGCTTTCACACACACACACAGACTGCGAGAAGGCAGCGAGCTCGAGATAACTTTCTGCAGTCGTCGCGCGTCGTGTTAAGGAACAAAAACTAGTAGCTAAAACGGTCAAAGCAAAAAGCGAAATAAGGCTGTAACGACTTACTTGACTCTCCTTACAGCGGTGATCCAGGATTGTCGCCTTTCTTTCTCGTACCATCTTCCAGGGAATCGATACAGTTTCACAGGCGGATCGCGTTCCCTGCTGTTGTCTGCACTGTTGTGGCAGCCCACGACACAGCAGTACTTCGGACCCCGCTTCTGTTTTCGATGGGCCGTTTCTGCCATTGCGAAAATTCCGCTTCAACACCCTCGTCGAAGTAGCAAAGCACACTAGCCGTGCGGAGACTCCGCTGCGCACCGGCCGGACTGAATCACGTGCGCACGCGCGCGCCCACGCTTTCAAGCAGGCAGCACCTGCACGAGCGATTCCCAGTAGTTCCGCCTCCGCCCGCGCGGCGCTGTCGTCGCGCGGGGAAACTTGACCTTGGGTCCCCTATACGCTATGCTAAATAGAGAGTTTGCGTGGTCCGCGATCCACTACCGTGATACGCTTCCGCGGAGCGCCAGTGCGCATGCGCAAATGTCCTTGGCACCAGATGGTGCCATGTTTCCGGCTGGCTGCGTGAATGACTGCTGCGTCGAGACGGTCGACACCAATCAGCGCGTGCCCACCGGCTGGTTGCGGAAGCGGACCATGGTAGCGGATCGCGGTATGCTATAACTCTCTAATGTCCCTATTAGAGGCATTTAACGTAGCGCGATCCGTGTCCTTGATCTGCTTCCGCCCGCCACCAGTGCGCGTAAGCTGATTGGTCTCGACCGTCTCGACGCAGCAGGCATTCGCGCAGTCGGCCGGAGAGTGGCGCCGTCTGGCCCCCCGCGGAAGCGGATCTCGGTACCGGATCGCGGATCACGTGGTGCAATAACTCTGTTATCTGGTTAGCACAGGGACACGGGCAAGGAGAGAAGCACACCGACAGGGCGCTATGTGTTCCCAGTTATACGTTATCGCCCGGTCTGTGTTCATTTCGTCGTCCGTGTCCATACGCTGTCTGGATAATTCTGTGGCTGCTTGTGGCGCGTCACTGACGATAGGAAACAGGACTTAAGGAAAGAAGCTAGAGGCACCGAGATAATGCGGTCTCTTCTTTTACGGTATTGTAGTTAGTGCATACAGTGGGCGGAGCGCATCGCAGATAGCATCGCATGGAAATTATGCGATCCTTCATCACAAAGGAAAGCGGTGATGGCGCTCCTGATGTTCTGATTTCTGATGTCCTGATGTTCCCGAATGTGCATGGAGGGGCCCCTTTCATGAAGCCAATGGTTTCGATGGTACAGCAGCTGGTAGCTTGGTACTTTGGTAGTATTATGGTAAAAGTATGGTAGTTTTTGTATTATATTTCTTCCTTTTTTCTGAAGAACAGTGATCCTAGCGGATTCTAATAGCATGCAACGGCCGAATGAAGTTGGCTCGACAGTACACCTACACAAAAGCTGCTGTTCCTTATTTCATTGAAATGTTCACGCTACACACACGCTGCTAGCCGGATTCTCGATAACGGTGTCACCATATACTGGTTTCTATGCGAGGAGAGACGCCCAAAGCCGAACACCAAAGGCATATTTTTTCTTTCCTCGCCCCCACCACACCACACCTGCCCCTCTCGCACGGGACATTTAAAGGCTCAGAAGAACAGGAAGCCGTGTCGAAGGTAGTCCGGTTGCTTAGCAAAGCGGCAGAACCGGAAGGCTAGTACCTGTGTGCAGCTGGAGTTATTTGCGAAGACGTGCGCAATTCTTGCCCAAGGTGACCATTCCATCATGGCTCCTGTTCGTCTTGAATCTCTTGGTTGTGAAATCCGGGTGTGTATATATATATATATATATATATATATATATATATATATATATATATATATATATATATATATATATATATATATATATATATATATATATATATATATATATATATATATATATATATATATATATATATATATATATTTATATATATAGTACACTCAGAAATTTTCAGAAATAGGCTCTTTGTGGTAAAAATATGGCTTTTGTGGCATAGTGTTACCAGTGTTGGCGGACACCATAAAACCGGTGAATCGTCTTAAGTGGTAGGCTGGCTAATTAATGTTTAATAACTGACTTTTTAACTAGTATATATAGGCGCCTAGTTGCAATTAGAGATTTGTATTAGGTCGTTAGTAATAGCCATATCATATCAGTTTTCCCGAATTTCGAAAAGGCGATTACCCTCGCCGCTGTGGGGCTCGATATATATATATATATATATATATATATATATATCGTGGTGCTTTCTGAAGTGAAGAACGTGCTGAAATTATTGAGGATTCCCCGTTTCGAATAATCTTTAAGCACCACTGTATGCAATGAGGCAATCTGGGATATGTTCTAGGGTTGTGCATGGAGTGCTATAGCGTAGTTGTCGTTCATGGTTTCCTCTTAACACTACTTTATCGAAGCATGCAGCTGATCTCTGCGTTTCTGCATGCTTAGGATGCTGTCTCTTAAGCTTGCCCAATAGCTATAGAAAATAGCACTTTCGACCACAGCCAGTTCATGCCCTTGCCCGAGTCCGGGATCGAGCACACCCTTATTGTTTCGTAATGCCTGCGATGTAATCTTTAGGCATACGTGCGACTATTTGAAAATTATCCTAAATGCGACCGTTTCTTATTACATTAGTATTCAGCTGGCGAAATACGCTGTCTGAGTATCCCGATATTGCGTTGTGATTGCTCCTTTCTGCAGCCTCCATAATTATAAAGTGACCGCCCATTCCGAAGCGCGAACACACCCAAATAGGTGAGGTTTCCTTAAACGTTCAGTGCGAGCGCGATAATTTGATTGATCAGTTGGATTCAGCGTGATTTTTTGCATTTAGTTCTGGGCAAATTATCCGCTTGCGAGAGTGTTCATTTCATAACAGCGAATTCCGATCCAGGCTTTCAGCATTGGGGGGCCTTATTGCTAAACACGGACGAGCGGATTGGCATTAATGAACTCACGAGCATTGCCTTTTGTTACCAGCCTCTTGATGACATGCAATGCCTAAAGCGTACAGCTTAAACGCCCCCCCCCTCCCCCTCCCCTCCCCCTCCCCCCAAAAATTCTTAAGCCCATACATTCGACTTTGATGGACACTTAGCGAATACTTCAATAGCACACAGTAACGTGAGGTTAAATTCTTAAAAGGAATCATGCAGGCATGCTCAGTCTAATTCCCTTTCTAAAGGGCATTGTCAGTGACCTGGATCAGCTGCGTCAATACGATCGTTCTTTGTTAATGTGTAGCGAAATATTTCAAGCCTTGGTTTTTGTTCTCCAGTGCTTTGTGTAGAACGCTTCTTTATTTGAAACAGGGGAGCTTAGGACACGCAGGACCTTGGGCCCCCGCACGGCTCCACTGCACTCAAACGTTCATGTCCCAGAGGCTCATGACGCTGGCAGCCCGGCCTGTGGCGATGGCTTGCTTGGCCGGGTCCTCGGAGCGCAGTAGGGTCTCCCAAGCCTCCCAAGTGGTAAGTTGCTCCAGGCCCCGCGGGGGAGGATCCACCGGGCATAGGAAAAGGGTATGATCGAGAGTGGCTTTGGGGTGGTGGCAGAGGGTACAGGAGGGGTTTGTGTGGACTTGGTGATAGCGCGAGCGTATATAAGGGGAGGGTGTATGGAGCCGCCTATAATTGTCGAGGGAGGGATGGGGTGGGGGTAAAGCCGACGCTCGGCTTTGCAGGCCTGCGTCAGTTAACTCACTGCCGCCACCTCCGGAGAGACTGAACTAAAGTGTGCTTTGGCTGCTAAATTTTCGAAAACTGCAACAGAAGTGATAAACGTACAGAGAACGGAACGAAAAAGAAACAGAAGGCAATCACACTGTGACAGTCTCTGTGACACAAATGTGCAGAACAAACCAAGCAAGAGCCTGTGCAGCTATAGGTATATCTGGCAGTGAAGAATAACACATTGCGCATTGCACACATGCGTTTTAGCTGCTTGTGTAAGTCGCGTCTGGGAAAATTGAGTAAGACCGAGAAACAGTTTGCAGGTTTACCTGCTGTCAAGTAGTCAATGATTCTTCAATACGTTAACTCCTTCTATCTCTTGGCACGTAGAAGAAGCTCCCCAGATAAGCATCGGGTGATAGGTTGAAATTTATTCGTTCATATCTGCGTCTGAATAAAAAAGTCGGATCCAATTATCCATACATCCTACATCCTTAAATCCTACGCTGTCAAATACCGTTCACACACAGTGCCCACCAATAGGGTCCGAGGTTCAGCCCCGGGGCGGCTGAACAGAGTCTACAGGCTCGTTTATGAGTGGTGTGTGAACGGTGAACTAATCACAAAAAGGAACAAATAAACAGACATAGCTGGTCACACTGGCCGTCGAACCACCGACCTCTCGGTTCTGAGACATGTGTGTTGTAGTTGTAGGCCTCTTGAAATGGCACATACCCACGGTGGTGTCGCCGGCCCGAGCCCATAACGTTTCTTCATTCTTGCTGCCAGTTTTTGACATATAAGAAAACCATCGCCTGAGTCGTTGCCAGTCCTTCAACGACAACACCAACAGCATAACGCAATGCGTGCTCACAAAGAACATACAGAGAGAGCTGATTGCTGACTTCGGCTTGGGAGCGCTCGGTTTCAATTCTGTTCAATTATATTTATTTCGCACATCAATGCATGGGCCGAATTATGCCCTCGAGGAGAGGAATAAGGAGACCATTAGCCTCATTTCGTGGTCTTTGCAACGGTCGTACACGCCTGATAGCCGGCGTAGCAACACTTAAGAGAGAGTTTTGGCACAGCGCCTTTCCGCGTCCGCTCCGCGCAAGCCGGCGAGTTAAAATGCTGCTGTTGACGAGAGAAACGCTCGCCCAGGAGCGTTCCAAGAAGACCGACGACTCCGCTCCGTTCCAACGTGGGCCATACGGAGCGCGGAGCTATGCTGACCGGTACGGCCGAAGCCAGCTGGTCCAGCAATGCAGCCGACACTTCACCCTATAACTCATTCGTATTCAAGAATAAATAAAGCCGCACAAACATTTTGTTTTGCATCTTATGCAATGTTTACAAACACGCAATTTTTGGCTGCACAGAACGGTGAGCAATTATTTCTTTTTCTTGCTGCACTTACAACTTTCATAACCTGAGCTTGCAATTAGCGGCTCGCCTCTCTCGGCTCAGCTAAAATACAATTTCAAAAGTACCGCTCCGGTAGGGCTAAACATGTCGTGTGAGAGGAGCGAGTACGAAAAAACGGTCTACAAAAACAATCTCATATAGATTCAATGCAAGGAAGGCAGTTACCATAAGCACAATTATTAATTACCAGTACGTTGTAACGACGTCAATTTTGAGATACAGTCTGGCGGCCTCTTTTGTTTTTTTTTTTGAACTTCAAAAACTCCTGACAGAGGTTGGCGAATATATTCGCTCACAGGAGAGCGTCAACAGTAGGCACAGCTGCTTGAATTCGCTGCGTATTGCTCACGCTCAAGAGCACGGGTTGTCAGGCAAGCTGTTATCGTTGTCGATTGGAAGGTGGGTCGTAGAGCCGCGACAGCTTAGTTACTATGGGGCTTTCGGCTGCCGAGTACAAGGTCGCAGCATCGAGTCCCAGCCGTGGAGGCCGGATTTGAATAGGGGAGAAACGCAAAAGCACCCGTGTGCTGTACGATGCCAGGCCATGAAAAATATTCGCGCAAAAATTTCATTGAAAACATTTGAATTTCATTGAACATTGAAAATATATTTTTTTCTGTTTTAGGGCTAAGCGCTGAGAGCAGACTCTGCATCGAACTCCTTATTTTCAAAATCAACTGGGTCACCTCATGATGGTGGTGATGTTAATTCCGGTTTACCCCCGAGGAAATCAATGTCTTCGTAAAAAAACCTCGTGCTCTCTGCTCTCTGGTTTTGGGCACGTGGAACACTTAACTCCTTAATCTCAAAAAAGTCGTTCGAGCCACTTTTGATGGGGTAACGGTCAAGTATACAATTACAAAAATAATTTTTGACACCGTCAGCGCAGGTTGGTTTGTTCTTTGTGTACGATTTACACAAGTGTTTGACGAAGAATGTTGACCGCTTGAGGGCCTTCCAGAAGAAACAAATATGTACCACTTCTTGCAAAAAGATGCAGTAGCAGAAATTGGAATCAGCTATCCGCAGTCGGCCTAGCGGACCGCCAAGCAACCTGACCAAGGGACACCGCTAACCATCTTGGCACGCCTTGTACCAACCATGAGAAGGCTCTCCGAATAGCAATCAGCCTACTTGGCTTCCTGACAGCAACAACCTCCTCCCCAGCCCGGAGCGCCGAAGCCGCGCCTTTTAATCTTCGATACAAGACTCACGGGCCAAATTTCATACAATCCATCAGGTAGCGCAGGTGTCGCTGGCCCGGCAAGTATACGTGTTCGTTGACTCTATAGCGGTACGGCCGCCTCCACTCTTCATTAGCCTCTGCTCTGCAGTGCCAGACACTCACTCCAAGCGCACGAAAACAATAAGAGGCAGGCACGAACGACCGAACAAAAATAACCAAGCAAACAGAACGAGCGGGAACGAAGGTGTGTGCTGGCGAAAGGGACAGCCACCGCTAATGATCAGGACCTCTGAACCCGCAGACGTATACGCTTAGCACAGACAGTCGCTCAGTTAACGCACATCAAAAAGCACGCTGAGCTCGATGGCCAAAGAGAGAGACGCGGCTTTACCCTGTAACTACAGCTGGCGATGACGAAACAATTAAAGAACTGCACAGCCGGACTATGCAAACGCCTCACTTAACAACCCTGGGTCTGTTGAGCATAAATACATTCTGCGACCGTCGGCGCCAGCAAGCTACTGATGAAAATGCCGGGGGTCATAGCGCGCAAAGCATATAAACGAGACGCGAAAGAGCTTAAAATTGATGGCCACAATTTTCGGGAACACAACAACAGACAACTTCACTGCGAGAAAGCCTATGCTGTCGATGTTGCAAAAATAATGTGAGCAGTGTATATTTTTCACTGCTAGTGGTGTATATGCCCCTCATTTTGAAGCTGTAATTTGTTGAGAATGATTTTGACAGCACTTCTAGGCACTTTATGGTCAAAGGACAACTAGACTACGTTAAACAGATCAAATGTATGCAACTTGCACGCAAAGCAAACGATGTAATATCGTGCTAAGATTTTAAATGTTGATGCAATCGCCGAATAAATATACCACGGCACTCGGGATACGCCACAGCGTACAGCGCAAAGTAGGGGGCTCCACGATTACCACCTTAGGGGTATGACGTGGTAGCGTTAATGGATTAATCAATGCCCACATGTACAGAATGGTCCATTCTCGGCTTTAGTTTCATAGATCCCTGGGGAATCATACCACTCCTGGACCAGTGGTGCAGCAGTTAAGCGATGCGCCACTGCCCTGCGGTGGCAGGTGCTCTTCCCGAGCGACCAGTCATCAGCTGCCGCCTGTCACTGTGTTCAGTTTGCTCAGAATGTGATGGGCAGGTTGTGATAAAGCCACAAGGTCACGTCACCTAGGTCGCCCAACTGGTTGCTTCTGCGGGGATTTTTCGCCCATAACGCCGACGACGTCAGCGACGACGAGGCCAGATTTTCTGCACAACAGGCGTTTTAACGATACCGCATCATCACCTGTAGCTACCCCGCTCTTCTTTGATTAGGTGAGGAGAAGCATGAAGGTCACTCCGCCTTTAACCGGCGATTACATCACTATTTAATTGTAGCTCGAAAAAACTTGGCACGCTTTACGAATAAGCTTAATACAACCCGATCCCCGAATCTCGTCGAATTCTCGGAAATGGCTGGAATAGCACTCGCCCACCTGTGTTCGTAGAACTACATGTAGTTGGAGATGATGCCGTGGGCCAACATCGCATGAGTATTTTTTCCTATATATTCTTTTAGATGCTTATCACCCTAGTTGCCAATAACGGCCTTAACAGAGACATACTTTGTCAGAGCCATTGGAAAAAAAATCAAAATAAAAAAGGAAAATGATATTCTTAGTTTATTCAGGCCCGGAGCTGGCAAGCATAAAAGCTCTCGTTCAACTTATCTTCCGTTACTCGCTGAGAGACCAGGTTTGCGGGGTCGTAGCTAACAGAAAAAAAATTGCTGTCACTGGTAGTAGAAGAACAGGTCCCCACTCTGGGATCACGTGATCATCTTTCGGCCAAAGAGAACTGAGGATTTTTATGCTGATGAGTTCAGTAATCACACACCTTATACGGCCTGTTGGGCCGAGGCTGGGGTGGAAGAAGGCTTTTGATTCTTTTTCATTCCGAATAAGCATGAAAAAATTCAAAGGGGACACATATGATACAGTGCACATTCCTTGTCCTAAATAATCGTGAACGGCGAGAAAAGTAGTCCTGCTTATTAAGGATCACAGTGTGCACTGTCTGGAAGCATGTCGGCAGCAACTCAACCTTGCGGAGGATTTCTTTAGTGGTTTTCCTTTCAAATGTGCGTGCAGGTAGCGTTGGCGTTTGTCGAGGAAATCCGACAGTTAGAGAAAAGATTTTCTGCATTCTAACCGAAGGTAGCTCTTAGAAAAAATTATTCGCTCAAGAAATAGTTCTTTGTCCCTCTTTCACAACATCTGCAGCGCGATAATCCTTCAGTATATATTGTGAGAGGGGTTATTTACTTGCGTATCACATATGATGCAGCGTGTAGTTATAAGAATTATGCTACTTTATAGAGTTTTACAATTTCAGCTGCAGAAAATAAATTTGCTGAAGTCTTGTGATTTTACAACTTTTCGCATTCTGAAGATTACGCGCCTTCTTAATAGGCACTCGTCCTAAATAAAGCGGTTTTAGGACACTAGCACATTTTTGGCGGAACAGAGAGGGAGGTCCTGTATCCATTCGGCAGATGGTGTCAGGAGTGGAGCTAATATGGTTAGTAAGGAGGTCGAAGATTTGATAAGATTAGTATCAAGATTAGATGATGTGATTAGAATGTACCCATGAGCACCCCCAATGGGTAGTTTGAAAGCGGTGTCTTCTATGCCAGCAACCAAACAAATAGTCCGCGATGTTATACTCGGAAACTTTTGTGTCACGGAATTCGCGGGCGCGGAAAATTTACCTAAGAAAAGAAAATGGCCCAGAGTTTTTTAGTGAATTTTAAGAATTAGCAGAATTTTTTTCGTTTGAAGTTATGTTTTGCTAGAAATTAGGATCGCGGAAAGTGAAAGGTGTAAATTCCGGCTCAAAGCACACGAAAAGGCAGATGGCGGCACAACCGACGGCAGTGCAGGAAGTCAGCTGCGTCACCTAGTGCGATATAGGATATTTATGAGAATCAGTAAGTGCACATTTAACACTGCAGACAATTGCTTGTGCGTCAAAGCGTGTCGTTGTGTGCAGAGTTTTTGTGGACTGATAAGCCATGCATCGGCGAGGGTATTTGTATAACGGAAGAATTCGGTTCAGTATCAAGAGCTTGGATTAATCGTTATGAGAGTTGCGGCCTCTGGTTTGATATGTGCGGAACGACGCCTGCAGAATATTATGGCATGTATATATACGTACGTGTGGCAACAAAATACCTTGGCGTCCCTTTGAGCGCCTATGAAGACAGTGCGAATAGACAGCGTGCCAAAGATTCATGGATATATGCTCACACTTGTCCCAATGGTTTCTGGATGTTTGGTAGGACGGCCGCATGTAATCTGCTTCTCAGCACTTTTTATTCATTTAATCCATTTCATTATTCATTACAATTATTCATTGCACTAGACTTTACATTCAGAGTTTTCGCTTCTTTTTCATGGGGTAGACTTGATTACATTTTGCAGCATGTAAGCGCTGGCGGGCTTTTAGTCCACCCATTAAGTCCGAGAGATAGTTTTGTTTTCCCGGGACACTACACACCCAATATCTAACGAATTCTTGCAAGTCAATATGGTTAATCTTTGACCTAGCCCCATTGTCTTCTTCTAACGTTTCTGATAGTCTGTGTGGAGACTGAAGAGGTGTACTTGCCCGTTAGTTTCCTACTTGTTCGTTTTCCCCCTAGGTTCCTGTTTTGGCGTCGAGGAAACCGTTGGGAGAGTTATTTTTTATGCTCTTCCATCCACACATGCCCCGCTCTGTGTATTTTGGTTTACCGGGACATGACATACTTAAAGACAGATGCCACTCTCCCGAAACGACTGATTATTGTTTCATCAATTTTTTGGGACACAGTGCAACAAACATTGAAAAAAAAATTACACCGGATTCTGCAATATCTCACTGCACTACCATGTCTTGAACCTTTAAACTTCTTCTCTTTAACCGGATTGCGCAGCCTCCGGAAAACACGCATGATGAACAGACATTTGTGAATCTTGTTTCTGCATAAGACCACTTCAGCATGATTGTACACCAAAAAGAAATTGTATGGCTGTACAGAGTTCGAACCGGGGTGGCACTCACAGTGCTGTGCTTTTCGTGCTTTTCGTTTCCAGTTTTAGTGCTTAAAAGTTTATTTATATGCTCAGCATTCACTCTTTTTACATAAAACACCGCATCATTGTAATACCGCTTCAAGGAAAGGCTTCTGTCGCGCAATAGGTTACAGCATCGCTCTAGATTGCACTTCAAATCGCATTCTTACTTGAACACCTTTAATCGTCTCTTTATGTATTTTCCTTTAAACGTCTGTTTTTCCTTATGATCGCGGAAAGGGAATGGTGTACATCCGGCTCAAAGCACATGTAAAGCCAGATGGTGGCACAACTGACGGCAGTGAGGTCAGCTGCCCATATTGGTCAGCGCTAACGGAAACACATCATGCCACAGTCCTGGTCAGCAACGAAGTGTGGAAGTCAAGAACGGTCACCACAAAAGTAGACCGGCCCATGTGCTGGTCCTTTGATCCTCGGTTCCAGCGACGATCCTCGCCATTCTGGTGGCAGTCGGTGATCCTTCTCACACGGTTCCCAGACCGACGGAAAAATCACGCACAACGACACTGGAGGCTCGCAGTGAACGGAGAAACTCGGAATGTCGGCAGGAGCATCGCACGCAGCAGGTGTGCAGAAAAAGGGTGGGAAACTGTATGCGGCAGTCCCTTAACGTCGCTTGCTGCCACGTTTTCCGAATATCAGCATCAAGCATAAACAGCGTTAGTAGCAGAGCAATATAGTCGGCCGAAAGAAAACAATATCAAGAAGCCTTTCGGGAGATGAAAAGACGAACAAACAAGTAGTGCCGTACCAAGGCCTAAGCTTCGGCGGGAATGCAGTGCTGTTAGAAAGTGGGCGACAGTCTGCATGCACTGTCAATCGCCGATGACAGGAAAATCAGGTGGCCTTATTGGCAGCTCAGACAGGCTACACAGGGGCGACAGCGAACGGTATAAACGCAAAAAACAACACAGGGATCCGCTGCACATCTCCTAAGGTCCATTATGCACACATTAAGGCACGCTTACTGCATTATACAATCAATATCTATGCAGGGGTCGTCACCGGTATAAGCTGCCGTTGTGCCCAGCAGACAGCGAGTGAAATAATTTATAAGGACACACGAGGCCACACTTTCCTGGCACGAAAAGCACCTAACGGGTTCCTCCTACCACCAAAGGAACTCTCGCGCTTTTGCATTTTGCGAGACAGTCTGCTCTCGGCGTGGTTTAAAACACGCAGCGTTCTTTCTGCAGGAGTACATCAGGATGATACTTGGTGCGCTTCAGTAGAACATGTGCACTTCAATACATGATATAGGGTGCACCTCAGTGCGGTGTGAAGTGCACTTCAGCACAGGTTATGTATGACTCCTCGCACATATGTGTACGCTTCATCGACGTGATGCATCCTATCTAGCCCGGGTAAACTGAGGACCCCCAGGGGCTAAAGCACTTCTACTTACACTCATTACCTGAAATTATGCGCAGCCGAGTGAGACACTGACTTCAGCAGGGCCGTAACGTGGGCATCAAACACGTCCCACGGAAGTCCGGCACATAGCCGAACCTCAAACGCGAACACATATATAGTGACGCAATGGCACGCCGCAAGTACGCCAGCGTGCATAAAAACTTTCGCGTACCATACTAGTATAATCGAGAAAGCACACGTGAATGTGACACGAGCTCCTATCGCAAAATATTAACGCTCCGGAAATAGCCGTCATAAAAAATACATGCAAAAAACAAATGCCGCTATAATATCGATATACTTGAAGTAGAACACTAATACTCCTGGAGCACTTCATACGTCAAATACGCAGCAGAAAGTTTTCTAATAAACGATTAATATTCGCACTATTAATAACAGGGCAGAAAGTTCTCAGTTGCGTCAATAGGTTACGTCTTCAAATAAACGACGGACCCTCACGTATTCACTGGGACGCCATCCGTGTGGTCACCAGCGTAAAACGAGACGTCAGGCGGGACGGCCTCGCCAGCGGTATGCGTCACGGACAAAATGGATCGTTCTGGAGGAATGCGTCTGTCAGGCGCTCGCTGTATTCGTAGACGCGGCGGATCCTGTTAGTACCGGCGACGACTTGAGAGTCGGTGCTGTCGCAAGCGTTCCGCCAATCCTCGCACTCGATGTCGAACAGGGCAAGGCTCACATTGGCCCCGTAACGGCGCCTGACTTCGCACAACTGGGAGGGATGAGAAAGAAGAGGGTGTTAGTGGAAGAACTGTTTTGCGATCCTTGCGGTGGAGGCGAGAGGCGAAAACGCACGTGCACAACCTAACTATGCATTGATCATCAGCCCTGTTATGTCCAGTGCAAGGCAAGGGCACGCCACACTGACCTCCAATTGGCCCTGTCCTTCGATAGCTACGGGCCCCGTTATCTACTCTCATTCATCCAAATCGTCGCCCTCTGTTCGTTTTGTGTGTCTCTTGATATCCATTCCGTTGCCTTAGCGGTCCATTGGATATTTGCACTCCTAAATACCCACAACAGTGAGGTCTGCGCAGTCCCACCGGCAATAATAATAATAATATTAATAATAATGGGTTTTCGGGGAAAGGAAATGGCGCAGTATCTGTCTCATATATCGTTGGACACCTGAACCGCGCCGTAAGGGAAGGGATAAGGGAGGGAGTGAAAGAAGAAAGGAAGAAGGAGGTGCCGTAGTGGAGGGCTCCGGAATAATTTCGACCGCCTGGGGATCTTTAACGTGCGCTGACATCGCACAGCACACGGGCGCCTTAGCGTTTTTCCTCCATAAAATCGCAGCCGCCGCGGTCGGGTTCGAACCCGCGCCATCGGCCATACCATGCTGAATACGCCGGTTCTCGTCCCACCGGCCACGTGTGCATCTTTCCGTTGCCGGGAGGGGGCAGCCCTTACAAAAATGGTCCATAGACAGTTTATAGACTTCTTATAGACTCTATAACCTTCCTATAGATATTTTTTGTCTATTCATAGTCTATAGAATGTCTATAGAAAGTCTTTTAAAGTGTATGGCCATAAATCTATAGATTGTCTCTAGACTGTCTATAGGATTTGTATTGCCGATAGACCGTTCTTTTGAAATCGTCTGCAGAGGGTCTATAGACTTTTAATGACATAAGTCTATAAACAGTCTATAGACGGTCTAAAGAACTTTTTGTAAGAGGGGACAGCTTAGGATCAGGAACCGAACAATAAAACCTCTGAGCCACTATGGAGAGTAGCTACAGAAAAAAAAAGTTACCGCGCCGCATCAGCTTCGCAACAAGACTCTGATGATATACACCAGACACAAAATACAGAGAAGCGAAAAAACAATAAAAAATTGGAGCACAATTGAAACTGAGAAGATACGCGGATTAAGAGATATATGTGTTAGCACTCCACTTAAATATTGCTATCTGATAGAGATCGCATTTCTACGAAAACGATCGTGCTCGCGCATATGGTGACATGCAATTATGTTCTGCTGTTATGTTTGCTCTAGTCTCTTGTCTTCTGCTTGCGCTAAAGTTCTGTTCTTATTCTGTGCACGGCGTCCAATACTGCTGGGAAACTAAACTGCGATTTATTTTCTCGTCGGCAACTGGCAGCGACGGAGTTAGACGATGTATAATTAAGCACCTCACCTTCAGCGTAGCGGTGTAGATGACTTCGAAGACTGACAGGTATTCGGTAAAATTGGGCGGAACGGCGTATGCAGTCTCGTCTGCCATGATTGAGAAATTGAGGTACAACTTCATGGGGTCGTTGCAGTACTGGAAAAATTAAAATGTTAAAAACTCTAATAGACTGCGCCGAGAATGCACTGCTACCACAATGCTCAAGCTGTTTTATCTACAGGTAGTCTTCGTGGGGGCGACGGATTTGATGCCGCACATATAGATTGAATTGTTTTCTCTTCGCCGAGAGGGATTGCCCCTCACCAAAAAAATGTAGGCACATTATAGCTCGTCTACATTAGAACACAAGCCACTTTACCAAGACTACAGTTAGGGCTGTAGAAGAATTGTATCTGTCTCTCCTAGGAGGTTCGTTCCTTCAGCTGCACGTGAACTGTTCTAGTGTTCTATATGGCTGCTTGATATTTATTGCCTAGCAGATATACATCTAGGTACTCGCACGATACGACGTTGGGCTCTAGAAACTACAAATATGGACTTAAAAACCTGGTCTAATTGTATACCCTTTTGAAAACACAGACTACATAGCAGCAAGTAGCAGCAAGTGAGAGTCTGCGTCAAAGCCAGCAGTGACAAGTAGCGACATATGTACAGTCTTTATCAAAAGTATACAGCCCAAGGGGTCTGCTTCTCAGCCCTGCAGCGCGACTCCTCTTGATTAGTCAGGAACCTTAATCTCGCGAAGGCGGGAGGAACTTAAGTCCTCAACACTCCCAAGCTTAGAGCTGTCAAATGTGCTGAAGAGCTCCGCTACAGGGTTTGAAAGCAAACCCCTTGGGTTGTATATTTTTGGCAAAGACTATACACAGGTATACGATAAAACGTAGATATGCAGTTTCCTCACCGTTTCCGAGGTCCCAGGAGGTGTGCCGGCGTCCACACAGGTATCCCCGAACTGGGCGGTCGCTTGAGTGGAGGTCATGTAGACGCGCGTGCACAGAGTCAACGACATGGCCACCGACGGGTAGATGTTCCACGAGGTGCTGTTCTGCACCCAGTCCAGCGCCTGGAACTTACGAGCGACTGCTGTGAAAGCGACGAAGAGTGCGGCCATAAAATGCGCGCACGATGCTCACTCTTCCTCTAATCCTCTTCCAGTGCTCTGCAAATCTGTTGCTAATCCTCTTTTAGAGTTATACTAATTCTCTGCTCATCACGAAAATCATGATCAGCCTGACTACACCTTTTGCAGTGCAAAGACCTCTGCCATGTCTCTACAATCAACACTGTCCTTTGCCAGCTGCGTCCACCGTGTCCCCGCAGAATTCTTAATCTCATCCGCCCAACTAACTTTCTGTCGCCCCCAGCTACGCTTGCCTACTCTTGGAATCCACTCCGCTAACCCATAAGGACCAGCGGTTATCTTGCCTTCGCATCACATGCCCTGCCCAAGCCCATTTCCTCCTTTTGATTTCGACTAGGATGTCATTAACCTGCGTTTGTTCCCTCACCCACTTTGCCCGCTTCCGGTCTCTTAACGTTACACCTACCATTTTTCTTTCCATGGCTCGCTGCGTTGTCCTTAAGCTGAACCCTTTTCCTTAGCCTCCACGTTTCTGCCCCGTAGGTGAACATACTGGCAAGACACCGCTGTTGTATACTTCTCTCTTGAGGGGGTGGCCAGATCCTGTTCTGGTGAGCGAGTGAGTGCGCTGTCGGTTCTGGTCACCGAGATCAGGCCACACGTCAGGCCTGGTTATGCGGTTCCATCGACACGCGGAGTTTTGTTCAAACAATTTGGAGAATTGTGCCACCGGGATTCGAGCCCCGGTTTTTTGCATGTGAGGCGGACGCTCTACCTCTAAGCCATCGCTGCTAGGTAAAATAAACAAAACAAACCAATAAGAAAAAAAAATGAATATCCTTTGCTAAAGTTCATATATTAAATGTCCCCATTACTGAATGAACCGAAACTGTCGTCCATGGCTTCAAAGTAATGATGTGAATGTTTAAGGACTTCAAAAATATGTTCCAGATTGAAAACATTCACCGGGAAAAGAAAACACTGCGCAAATATCTTAGGAATGTAGTTAACTCGTTTACTCTCAAGTCAAAAGCATTACAGTGAATAACTTACCTTAAAGTGCTCTAGAACAGATTAATATAAAAAGCTGCCGCTGTGGCTCATTAGTTATGGTGTTCGGCTGCTAACTCCGAAAGACGTGGGTTCGATTGCGGCCGGGCGGTCGGATTTTTATGGAGGCGAAATGCTAGAGGCCCGTGTGGTGTACGATGTAAGTGCTCGTAAAAGAACCCCAGCTGTTCGAAATTATCCGGAGCCCTCCACTACAGCATCCCTCATAGCCTGAGTTCCTTCATGACGTTAAACCCCGTAAACCAAACCAGATTAAAATAAAGTGAAAACTAACCCTCTTCTAGAGTTAAACTGAAGTAATTTGCTTTCGACGTTAAGGCCATGGTTGTTCTGAGGGCGATATGTTATACCGGATGTACCAGGCAACAATATTTTTTTTAAAGGCAGAGTATTCTATAACTGAGTGCTGCTTTGAGTCACGTGGCGGAACCTCTGGTATTTTCTGCAAAGCTGTTTATTTAGGTGACACGGCTGATTACCTGACATCTTAAATATTGGCTTCTGGAAGAAGTGTCAGTGCTGCAGTTCTAGTTCGTGTTAAGAAAGAGCAGAGTGGAATGTTGACAACAATGGTATTTACGTCTACGTGGTTGCAACCGAGTTTCGCCACCGAAACTCTTTTGCGCTCGCCGTTACGGGCCACATCGGCCGCCCCACTTCCACAGTGTCGTCGTGACTGCCTCTCCTAATATCGCCGATGAGACAGCCATCGCGCTATCCATTATTTCTTCCCGCCCAAGCCCCAAAATAATTATCTGCGACCCCAAAACCCGAGTCAATAATTTTTCTAAAGGCCGAATCTCTCCCATCACACTATGGGCCCCACACCCTCCTCCCTCCAAGGGAACGAGGCACCCCCCTTCTATGGCCGAGGCATTACTATCCGTGCGGCGCACAGCCCCTCAGGTCAGGTCAGCGAGGGACCGGTTGACCGCCTATCCCGAAATTACCCAACGACCGACAGGTTCCTATCCCGAATGCACGATATCTCCTGGCGCCATCTCCAAACGCACGTCTTCCCAAATCCCACAGTTCCCTGCCATATCTAACCCACCGCCTACTCTCCCAACTGCAGATTTTGCAGTAGGCACGCACTACCAATCCCACACCATGTGGGCCTGTCCTATGACCCCTTTTCCCTTAATCACTGCCGAGGAGCAGTGGGAGACCGCGCTGCGTAGCTCAGAGCCGGACCCTCAGGCTCGGCTCGTGCAAGGAGCTGACTGGGTCCAAGGCACTTGTCTGTCCGACGGGGTGGACCTGTTTACATTACCAGTTTACACTACGTGCTTACATTACATGTTGGAAATGTAATAGCATCAGAAGCTGTTGATGCCTGCACCGGAAGTGAATTCATTAGAGTTTGGTGACGTCGCTTTCCTCCAGCCAATGGGAATTATCTGGCCTAGTGACCTCACTTTCCTTCAGCCAATCACCGAATGTTATGACCGACTTCCCGATGAGGCTTGTAATGGTATCGCGTTAAAAAATGCGCCACCCTTAATAGAAGTGCAGTCAACGTCAGCGCTGTAGCGACGGCAGCCCACACGTCACGGGTAGCGTTGCTCACTATGCTGACGGTGTTGTTGTTGTTGGTGCTATTCCGAGGCGACGCTGCGGTGATGACGCACTGCGGGTAGCCGCCGGTGAACTCGTCTTCCGTGAAGTGCGTCCAGGGGATGAGGCCTTCGACCGGAAACCGCCTGGGTAACAGTGGGCGAAAGGGCCACGAAGAACGCCAGATTTGTGACGGAGCGTCGTTGAAAGTCATCGGGCAACCACTTCTGTAGAGCGTAAACTTGGGATGATTAGTTTTCTAGGCAGTCTTAGGAAACTTAGCGCATAAGTGAATTAAGGGCGACCAATTGGACTGATGCAGAGGAAATCTGCGATATCATTTTCCATTCACTCGCCAGTCTATTCCAATTCTGATTCTGTGCCAATTCTTGTTCTAGTGTCTTTCGCTCACCAATCTATTCAGATTCTATTCTGATCCTACTCATTCCGCTTCTATTCGTAATCGCTCCAGTTATTAATTTTATCGCATCTTTCTTAGTTATTGGGACTTTTAGTATAATTCCATATGATAATCCAATGCAAGGTACTCGAACATTCAAGGTGATGACTCATGCATAGCATATAAGAATAATAGAAGCGGTTCCAACCGGCTTTTTGGCGGGAAAGTCGCAAAAAGAACATTGGACACTTATTGTAGACACTATAGTAGGCAATCTGAAGGCAACATTAATCTATAGTGCAGAAATATGAAGAATCTTGAGCACCTGTTTAAAGAACATGGAACACGGTGTGGGGCTGCACTTCATTAAACAAGGAAAATAAAGAATGCCTGCAAGCGAAATACAATCCTTACATTACACTGGAGCGACTCTCCAGCCACCAACTCAAGAACGGGGGCGGCTCTCTAAAAACACCCAACGACAGTTAACATTTTATGCGATAGCATAAGGAACCCGTTGAGGCATTTTGCATTGACTCGTGTCACACTCTGCGGAAGAAAGTAAACCTCACAGCAGAAGCGGGATTCGAACCCGCATTTGTGCGAACAGATGCGTTCTGCGGCCGGTGCTTCCGATCATTATGCCTTCGATGCTTTTTTATTCCCTTACTGCCTGGAAAGGCGTGGGAGTACAGTGAGATCAAAGTCAGACGGTTATTTCTAAAACTGCAGCCTTTTAGCTGGCAGCGAATATCTTAACTTTTTCAGTTGCGTTAAACTCAGACAGTGTCCTCCATCACATAATTGATTTTGCTGCAGCCAAACATCCCACGGGTTAACCGCCAGTTTCTCGCGCAGTGATCTGGATGTCGTTGTCTTCATCAACTTCCCCCATTCTCGACGCCTCCGCCAAAGCGCCCCACCGAGCTGCATGTCCTATATAGCAAACCAGTCTGGGAATTGTTTAGGCGTCCGGTAGTCTTTTGCCAGTACTGCTGTCTTCCGCGCATATAGAAAAATACAAATGTTTCACGACAAAAAAAAAAACATTGCTATAGTTATGCTTGAGTATTGACGCGAATAATCCAGCGAGTAGCAGACAGCGGTGCTCTGTTTGACCAGGAGGTCTGTCTACCGCGTCTCTCTACGTGCGGCCAGTACGGCTTGGTCGTGTTGCCACTCACGCTTACTCTACATGCCACGAGCACGTATGTGTGCGGCCGTGCATGGTTGCTCAGGAATTACCGCGTCCGCCATGCAAAACTCGCCATGCCCCACTAGTTGCTCGGCTATATACACTATACAGATGAGCACACAAAGCCACCACATGGCTAATCCGAGCACTCGTAGTCAGATGCGGCAAAGAGCTGCTGTTCCGAGCCGATTTCGCGATGTTGCCGGTGAACGCGGGTGCTGAGGGCATCAAAGACAGCATCAAGAATGTCACCAAAAAAGTGAATGAAACCTTGTACACTCACTGAAGGTGTTGGCTGACGTTTCCGAGGAATAGCGCCTCGTTGGCCGGCCAGATCCGGACTCCCAGGATTATGAAGCCGCCACTGGGTGCGCGAGCACTGGGATGGGTGCCGTTCAAATCCCGCTGTCTGTCTCTCAGCACCTGCATACGGGAGTGCAGTTGTGGTCTTTAACGAGGACAACATCACAGCGACTTTTCGCTTCCGGTGAGTACAAGTGATTTGGATGCCTGCCATTTCGCATAAACCAGTTGTGATCTGCGTATCTGCATAGCTGAAGATCACTGACGGACGACAAAGCAGTCATATCTCAGAAAGTTTGGCTGCGAAAATTTGTGACCTTACAAAAGAAACTGTTCATTTGCATAATAGAAATTCATTATTCCGACTGGTAGAAAAAATTACAACAAACCTGATTACCTTACATGTGTTGGCAAAGCGAAAGCATCAAAAGCTGTTGATGCCATTACCGAAAGTGGCGCCGCTGGCAGCATCGAGACGAGACTTCCCGATAGACGATGGGAATTATCCGCTCAGGTGGTGTCTCTTCCATCCAGCCAATGGACGAATCATGGCCCACATTCTTTGGCAAAATTTTGAATGTTGAAAGATTGAAAGGTACTGCTACGGAAATATTGATGGTAAAAGTTCATTCTTCCGATGTGTAGCACAATCTTTCTTTTAAAGTTTTTTCATCACTCGCAATGAGCAGTCAAGACTGCCGTAGAAAACCAATAGGGAACGCTTTTGGCGATAGCAAAAATCGTAATAGTAAAAAAGTCAAAGCCTGCCTGCCGGCGAGAGATCTGCGGATATATTGATTGCTACAGTGAAAACTTACAATATCTTAAAAAAATGCGTTCACAGACTCTTTGCCGCTCAAAAAAGCGTTTGTTAGGAACATTTGTCCAGAATTGTTTATGAGTGACGACATTTTCTCCATGAGGATTTTAATACTATAGCATTAATTATGTCCCAGCGATAACGTAACGTGACTCTTATTCACTTACGACAATCGTGCATCGAACATTCATACCTCTTTGACTCAACTCGAACAATCGAAGTACAAAGGATTCGGCGGCGCGGCTAGAAAACTGCCAAGTAGGAACAGGGCTCGGAGTTGCACGTTTCCAGGAAGAAGTCATGAACAAACGCTTCCCGCTGTCGGTATGCCTCGCGCTTTGCCAGTACAGACCGCTTAGCCATTAGCAGTGACGTATACTTAAGCAGCGGATGTGGTCACCCATCGGATGACCAAAAAATCTCTGAGAGCGGGCACTACTATGAACCGAAAGCAATGATTAAGACTCTAATGGGAGCATCCAGTGTGTCACTAGCGTTGCTAATGTCATTTAACTGAAAAAAAAGCCTGCTGACCGACTATTATGTTGCAAATCTGGGCTAGGTTGCGACGTTAGCTTTCCCGCTTATGTCACTCGTTACGCCATCGCAGGTGAACGAGAAAAAGCTCAGAAGTACAGGTCGTCCAATCTTAGGGTGAACATGCGAGCACATGTCCGCGCTCTTCGAAACGCCAGTTCGTCTAGTGCATAGAACCAAAGTGACAAGTGATGAGGGAACTAGAGGGGATGGTTTCTAGGGTCCTAGTTTACTTCGATGCACGCCCGCGTCTGACGCACTGGCGCTTTAGAGATCGCATCTGCGCTCTCGTGTGTTCACACTAAGACTGGTCGGCGCTAACCTTTCCTAACTCAAGCCGGGCACTCCGAACCGTTTATTCAATGAACAGACGTGTTAAGGTTTTAAGCTGGGCGAGTTAATATGTCACGCTTTTATAAACGACGTAAATGATAACCGATGTGAAAAGAATAAAGAGGAAACTTATAAACGTAGCAAGTCAGTGCACACCTGTGCTGAAGTGGTGCGGCTGTCTCATTATTCCGGTCATGTGCATGGTTCCACTCAGTAAATAAATTCAAATAATAAAGTTTTATGAAGAAAAGGAAATGCTCACTAGTTGTCTCGCTCACGGCAGACATTTGAACGACGTCCTGAAGGAAGTAATGGAGGAAGGAGCGCAAAAGATGGAGAGAGTATGAGTGGGGAGGTAGCTCTCGATTTTAGAGCTTGGTTTTTTTACCGCGCAATGACGCCACACAGCACAGAGGTGTTTTTGAATTTCCCTCAGACTGAAATGCGGCCGCCAAAGCCTTCATTCAAACTCCCGATCTCGCGCTCAGCTAACGAGCGCCATAACTACTAAGCCACTTCGGAGGGTGAGAAGCATATATTTAGAGCGACTTGATTTACAACACCTGCGCTGTTTCTATTTTAGGTCATCAATTAGTCGATATCAGTTGTTTTTGTTATAGTGCCGGATCAATCATCTGATCACACCACTTCGGGTACATCAAACCTTCTTGCTGAGTTAACCAATTTATATATAAAAAATTCTATGGCGATTACACATTCTGGGTAATGCGCGTGGTGAGTGCCAGCTAGCTCCCTGTAGCACTTTTGCGAACAATTATTTATCTATTTGTGCTATCAATCATTTATCATTACTCTTGCATGGGACTAACGCCAAGTTCATCCGCGCCTGGAGACTACGGGACTGGCTGCAACACGAAAGCGCTCCCCGCCTGGCGCCCTCTATGTCCTGGCTGACTAACTGCTCCTCGGCGTGCGAGGAGCAGTCGACTTACGCTCAGCTTACGCTACGCGCCCTCCTCTCCTCCCCGCACTTTCTGCGCTCTGTCGGGCACATGGGCGGACGCTTGATGCTGACTGCACCGGCTACTACGCATAAACCGGGAAACTTCGCTTCAGGAGGTAGCACTCGAGGAGTGCCGTGGCCGTACCTACCCTGAGCAGGTTGAACACCGCACTGACTTCGTTTTGGATGGACCGATTTTGCCACGGCTTGACTTCCAGGTCGAGGACAGCGTGGTGGAATATGTTCATCGACCAGTAGCTCTGCAGCTTGTTCCGCCCCGACGAACCCCTCAAGTGCGCCATCACGTCGGCGATTCTTCTGCAGGAACGGTAAACCGCATGGGAAGCACAGAGGTCACTGGCCATGACGATAACCAATTACAAGACTGCACGTATAACAATGAAAAAGAAAATGGCTTCACTAAGCAGGAAACCCGGAATGGATAAAGACGCACGCTTATAAAAAGCTACCTCTATCCACAGGTTCTTTCCGCACACGCAGTAATGGGAATAACTCCGTACGGGGTTGAAAGTCTGCGGAATTACGGCTGCTTTCAGCATGTTTTTTTCCCGAGTTGTTTCCATATGATTTCCACCTGATGTACGTGTATCACAACTTTATTGTATAATGTCGGTAGTTTCTATGTAGATTCTACATGCTTTCAGTGAGACAAACTACCAACTTACCCATTCCATTGCCAATTCCACGTTACCCATGCATTAAGCATCCAGAATTGCAGGAATAGTCCCGCAAGTTACTTCAACGGGGTGCAAGGAAGAACTTCTAACGTTCCGACAAACAGGCTTGACAGACTAGCCATTTGCTTTGCTCTGCGAAAGGACAGCAGTCCGTACAGTCATTTGGATGGAGGTAAATGCGAAGAGGTAAATCTGCTCATTGCTTAATGCACTCAGAGTTCATTAAAATGCCCACAAGCCATCTCACAACGTGTGAAAAGTGCGGGACCGACTACGGTCCCGACTTGACGTCTGAACTACCAGACCGCTTTTAAATTAGTTGAAGCATATGCCAAATTTATAACTTGACCGTCAGCGAGGATGTTTAGGTCGGATCTATTTTTCGCCGCAAGCGCGTGGAGGAGCAGAAATCTTACCCATGCGGGAAGCTGATGGCGAAGCTTGTGTTGGGGAAGCGAGGGACCATGGCGAGCATCTTCTGGACGTCTGCATGGCTGTCGTCCAGCAAGGTGTCCTGTCCTGCCCGGGTGTACAGCGGAATGAAGGCGAAGTCGCACGCCCCTGCCAGGTCTATCGCGCTGTAGTCCTGCTGGAAGGTGCCGAATACGCACCACACCTGTCTCCTCCCCATGGGTCCTGGCGCCAGTGTCGCTACAAGCGGTAAGGGGAAAGCAAGCAGCCGTGGTCAGATGTGGTTCCTTGCGATGCCTGGTGGTTTTGAGCCTTAGAGCTCTAACTGCTTGCATTGGCAGGCAAGGTAGTGTCAACCATTGCTGAATACAGCACTGCGTCCGCCTGCCCTGCTCCTGTCTGTGCACCTTGTCTCACCACATTGTGTAAAACGTCGCGCATGGTGCAATGCGTGACACCCTCAGATAGTTTCCGTCGCCATTTACGCCATAAGCTACGTCAATGCTCTTCCCGTGTAATCTATTCTTTTACGTCCTCCTATAATCCACGAATAATCTGTCCATCGGGTTGCTTTCTGCCGATTAACTTCCTTTACCTGTGTAAAACCCGAATCGTCACAAATTTGTTCAATGCCTCTTCCGACTAGAAACTGAAAGATCCCACACTGAACAAGGATATCGTCATCGTTACCTTGTTTTGCATGCAGGAGCGGAAAGATTGCTAAAGAGTAAGCGCATAGAGCGAGTTGTTGCACTTAAATCCGGAGAATCAAGTATTACTCTCAGAAAATGAAGTGCTTTCACTAAAATTATAAAGCGCTTTTAGACACATTACACTCTTCTGAACATAGAACATATGTGCATTGACGCAAAGTACAAGGCTTGGCTTACTTGTAGTGGTGGTGCTCGTAGTAGTAGTTGTAGTAGTGGTTGTGGTTGTCGTGGTGGTAGTTGTTGTCGTAGTGGTAGTGGTTGTGGTAGTCGTAGTGGTGGTGGTAGTTGTGGTCGTAGTTGTAGTAGTTGTGGTAGTCGTAGTGGTTGTGGTAGTTGTGGTGGTTGTGGTAGTTGTGGTGGTGGTGGTAGTTGTGGTGGTGGTAGTTGTGGTTGTAGTTGTGGTGGTGGTAGTTGTGGTCGTAGTTGTGGTGGTGGTAGTTGTGGTCGTAGTTGTAGTGGTAGTTGTGGTGGTGGTAGTTGTGGTTGTAGTTGTAGTGGTAGTTGTGGTGGTTGTGGTAGTTGTGGTTGTTGTGGTGGTGGTAGTTGTGGTCGTAGTTGTGGTAGTTGTGGTGGTGGTAGTTGTGGTTGTAGTTGTAGTGGTAGTTGT
Source organism: Amblyomma americanum (assembly GCF_052857255.1). Taxonomy (NCBI): domain Eukaryota; kingdom Metazoa; phylum Arthropoda; class Arachnida; order Ixodida; family Ixodidae; genus Amblyomma; species Amblyomma americanum. The sequence continues at coordinate 81,809,010 of NC_135498.1, forward strand.
GGTGGTGGTAGTTGTGGTTGTAGTTGTAGTGGTAGTTGTGGTGGTTGTGGTAGTTGTAGTGGTTGTGGTGGTGGTAGTTGTGGTCGTAGTTGTAGTTGTAGTGGTAGTTGTGGTGGTGGTAGTTGTGGTTGTAGTTGTAGTGGTAGTTGTGGTGGTTGTGGTAGTTGTAGTGGTTGTGGTAGTTGGCGTCGTTGTAGGCATGGTAGGCTCCCGAGGAACTGCGAGTGCAAACAGACAGTGCTTCAGACGCAATGATAAATGAGGCCAGGCTCACTGTGCGGCCAGATGCCGAATACTCAGCTATCTCGACGCCAAAGTCCTCCCTGGCTCATACGCGTATCGCACCATAGAGACACAGTGCTAAATAAATATTTATACAGGCGCATGTTGAAGTGTGAAAAGTATATTCGGGTCAGGCAAGGAAGTCACCAAAGTGAACAGCTCATTACGTACGTGGATAAGAGCGTACTCTTTCGCACTATTGAGTACATTCCCACTGTCAACGGCATTTGCAGTCTCCGTGGCCGATGCCCGGTGCTAAACAATGAGGTCGAGCGGATATTGTGTTCATTTTGAAACTCTCGATTGAAGCTCTCTTGTGGCATTACTAAAGTACTGAGTTGTTATGGGGTTATACACAGAGACTTACCTAGCATGAATTACAGGCTTGGAAAATTGTACAGGGTGACTGATCTAAAGTGAAATGCTATGCTAAACGCGTACACCAACAAGGTAGATAATTCACTTGATTTTTGATTAGTTTTATTTTCATATTTATGTTTATTAACTTTTGCGCTTTTCCTTAATTTTTTAAACCTGCAGAGTTGGGAAGAGTGACACCGCCGTCTGAAGAGCGAACCACTCAAGGCACAATAACTAGAAACCATGTCGGACGCCATCCCCAGTTCTTATGTTTCATTACGTTTTAAGCATTCACTTGACAGCGAAAGCATCTATAGTTGCACTGTGCGTATACTGTTAACAATACAGATAACAATACTTGTAGCGATACGGATCTGTATTCACTGCTCTGCGTGGTGCCAACGGCTTTTTATTTTGTCTAACCAGGCAGTAGCAGGCGAGATAACGTAACGCACCAGGAAAGCTAAGTGATAAGTTCATTTTTTCGGCTCTGGAAATAAACATTGAGGTCGTTGTGCGACATATCCTCGGAATATAGCGGCTGGGCCGGATAGGAGCGTCGGTGGGTAACGGGGGCGCAGCAAACAAACTATGGTTAATATTACAAGTAAATCACACGAGCATGAAAATACTGCAATATATGGCCCGAGGATCCGAAGAAATCCTTAAATATTTCTTCTGAGCTTGGATGCAGGTTACTGCGCACAAGACAGCTAGCCTTCACCGCGCTTGCCTTGCATGAGGATGAGGACCAGGTAGCACAGCACAGCCAGCAGCGCGATGAGGAATGAAAAGAGGAGCAGGACGATGCACCTGTTCTCCCTGGGAGGGCAGAATAAGCTTAGTTTAGTAATAATATTAGTAATTAATGTTAGTCATTGAAATGAACGCTGGAGACAAACTGAGATTGCCCAGTACTGATATGTCACCGTGCTCCAACGAACGAGAGGCTGCTTCTTTTACAAGATAGAAAATACCAAAAAAGAAATAGACGTATCGCTACCATACGTCGTTTTCGCAAACTAATTACAGGTTTTCAACGCATACTTTTTTTTTGAGGTCTGGTCATACCGTTATTCACATCAGAGTGGTGGTCACGGAGCCAGTTTCAATATGACGTGACGGGATTGAAATTACTGGCGAAAAAAAAGGCTTTCATTTCGTCTCGTATTATTACCTTAAAGACCCCTTTCGAAGTATTACATAAGCGGCTGTTTCTAAATCTAAAGTAAAAAATTTCAAAATCTAATGCGGCTGTTTCCAAATGTACAATTTTCTGCAATAATGACGTCTTTTCTTGCCGACCAATGATAAGAATAGCTGCGAAGAGCCAAACATGTTTTGCTAACAACAAAATTTGGTGGCTATGTCCTAAGTGTCTACTTAAAGCGACCCATTGAAGAATTAAGGTTATCACACTTAACGCTGTAAAACAGGTCGGCAGAGCTATAATGAGCCTGTTATTCTCCCTCAATCTAAAAATCGCCATGGTTTAGCAAAAAAAAAAAAAAACGCGCTACTTGAGTTTCCTCCAAGCACCAAGGTGTTCCAAACTTTTTTGTTTTGCAAGCACTGTGAACTATCGCACTAGTGTGCCGGCATCTACTTAAGTCAGTAATGACGCACTTAGTGTAACCACTCCTTTCTATGCAGCACCGCTGCCTCCGAAGCTATTGGCAATCGAAATTCATTAACCGCTAAATTTCTCTAAATGCGCTAATTTGCGCATGATCACTATGTTGATTATGCATGAATTCTTTGTTAACTATACATGTAATATAAGGTTACTTGGTTATTAACGCATTAAGTTTTATATATTTTCAACAAAATAAAAACTCCAGCCAACGTCACCGTGTGAAAATGGTATTCCGAATGACACGAAGACCAAAGGTGCAATTGACAGTTGCTTACCATGAGCCAGCTACGACTGAAACTGTTGATGGGGAGGCACGGGCCGCAACCGGTCTGGAAAAAATGCCATACGTTTATCAATGAAACACGAGGAAAATAAGCGAGGATCTCGATTTCGTTCGTCTTTATGCCACCCTCTACACCCCCCCCCCCCCCTCCTCTCCCCCGAAGCTCCATACCCTACACTAACGGGTGCACTGCGTTCTAGCGGGGATTCGCTCTACATTCATGGATAGATTGCAAAATATTGTTCTCCAAGTGTCTCTTCGTAAGTGAGCTAAGAAATTGGCAATTAAAAAACAAAACTTTCAGAGTGCAATATTTGGAATTTCATTTTTGAAACTGATCGTCGAAATCAGTTTTCTATATCCATAATTTGCAACGAAGTTTTAGTTTCGAATGCCACAAATGTCATCTAAATGATAGAAAGGTTGACCAAGTCGTGAAGCCCTGCTTTTTTACTGACTTTTTCGCGTATTAAAACCTAATCTTGTTCGGAAACTGGCGTCAATCTCGTAGAGAAAGGACGTTAAGGTAATGAGATGTCAGGTGCCGAAGCCGAAGAAACAGGTACAGTCTTAGTCAAAAGCCTTAAGGCCACAGCGTTCAGCTGCAGCGAAATGAAAGTTCCTTCAGAATGCTCTCTGTAGCGGATCATTAAAAACACAAGTCAAGCAGGAAGCTTCTGTACCGCAAGAAGAAAACTTCTGCCAGCTTCTCGAGGTAGTTCGGTCTTTAATAGTGCCGTAATGGCTTTGTTATGCGTCTGAAGCGAAAAGCCTTTGGTCTTAATAATTTTGACCAAGACTGCACGAAACAACCTCCGGGATAAAGGGGAAGGGCCCTAGGTTAACAAGATTCATTACCACCAGTGTTTCTTTGCATGCGGCAAAATCTCAGCGCCGCATGTCCCTCCGGGTATGCCTCTTTTTCCCTAACGGAGCCAGTAAGACGAGCGGTGGCAGCACCCCCAAGTGGGAGAAGCAATCTTCGCGGTAGTGTTCGTTTTCGCGGCACAGCTAGAAGCAGCAGAGTCGAATATTTCAGTATGCAAGAATTTCATGAATGCCGCAATCTAATGTACCAATTCCATTGACTTTGTCGTGAATAACACATTAGAAGATGAGATAACGTTATACAATAGCCCTAACACTTCCTCCTACGAAATGCTTAATTTAGAGATATTACTTACATTTCCGCTGAAAAAAGAAAATAAACAGTAATGCACTAGTAGAGTAAGAAAACTCAGTTTTCCAGCTAGTAATCATTTGAGGTCATGAATATGAAGTCAGTTTTTAAGATTTAGTGAAATATTTTACACGCCCACTGTACACAATGCGGACCAAAAAAAAAAAGGACAGGTGACGTCAAGCACAAACAGCAGACGACCTCCTTGCCACGACGAAAAGGCCTACAGTAGGGGGATCACATGCGCGAATAACGGGAGAAGAGTCTCTGACGCGGAGACCGCTCCGAAAGCCGCCGCCAACCGTTCAGAAATCCGGCAGGGTTCTCATACTTTCGACGTCATCATAAATATCAACAGTTCCGCTCAAAAAAACATTTTATGTGCCTAGCATATACACGGCCAGTCGTCAACACTCCCCTGGCGAGCATCTGTTCCCGGTGTAGCATTGATAGCCACCGCGCATTTCTTTTTGAAAGAGAAGGAAGGCGCGACACGGAAGTGAATATTAAGGGAATAGTTGCTGAGGTACCACCAGCCTGACTACGTCCACTGCTGGAAAAAGTCCTCTCCCAAATCTCTCCAGTCAGCTCAGTTCTGTACCAGTTGCGGCCACAGTATCCCTGCAAACTTCTTAATCTTCTCCGCCCAAATACCTTTATGCCAGCCCCAGCCTGCTACGCTTGCCTTCTCTTGGAATCCAATCCGTTATCCTCAACGACCATCGGTTATCTTGCCTTCGTACTACATGCCCTGCCCGTGCCCATTTCGTCTTGATTTCGGCTAGGCTGACACTAACTTGCATTTGCTCCCTGATTCACTCAGCTCTCTTCCTCTCACAATGTTACATTTTTCTATAGCTCCCTGCGCAGTCCTCAATATAAGTTGAACCCTTTTCGTTAGCTTCCACGTCTCTGCCCCCTAGGTAGCAGTGAGATGCAGTTAAGTACTTTTCTCTTGAGGGATACTGGCAAGCTACCATTCATGATATGAGAACACTGCCAAATGAACTGCAGCCCATTCTTCTTCTTATAGTGATTTCAATCTCCTGGCTCGGATCTGCAGTCACTACGTGCAATAAGCAGATTTATTCCCTTACCAGTTTCAGCGCCTGACTGGCTATCGTAAACAGCTAGCTGTTCTTTTCCGAGACACTTGAGCATTGATTTAGTATTCTGCATATTAATTTTTAAACTTGTTGTTCTGCCCTGCCTGTTTAAGTCATTGATCGTGCTTTCCAATTCCTCCCTTGAGTTACTTAGCAAGGCAATGTCATCGGCGAATCACCAATTACTAAGGTATTCTTCATTTACTCTTATCCCCAGTGATTACTAATCCAGATCTCCGAGTACCTCCTGTGAACACGCGGGGAACACGTGATAAATGGCGTTGAAAAGATCGTGTCTCCCCGCCGGACATCCTTCCTCATTGGGGAGTTAGTGTCCAATAACTGCACTGGGGCTATGGTAGATGGCGTAGAGAAAGGCTCCGGATTGAGTCAGACCGGCAAGGAAAGTGAAGGGAGGCAGTGAGAGCTATGAAGTGCACAAAGAGCATCGGACGTTAACTTCGTGAATAGAAAAGGAAGCCGCAAGCGCTGTGCTGAAATCATTATTTTATGCTGTTCCGTCTTTCCCGCGTTATAGGCCGCGCTCCCATGCATTGTACGCCCGGCGGCATACGCCCGATGGGAAGGCAGATCTAGTGTAGTAGTCATCTTCGCTTGAGTAATGAATGACTCATCCTACACTTCCGCTACAGATGCACCTCACAGAACTTTATAAAAATTTTGAAGACATTGAGGATATATTATTTTTCTTTTTCTGTGCCATGATGCGATCTGCATCATAAAAGCAATAAAGTTTCGCACAACAGTCGTCATATCCCAAGGCAGAGCCCTATACATCGATAGTGACTTATCCCTCCTGGCGCCGACATGCAGTCTATGCAAGATCCAAAGAGTGAGGTGTGTAGCCGGCTTAGCCCAGACTATGCAGAGCAGCGTATCTGTTCGCATGTCGGCTGAAAAGCAGAGTGCCAATTTTTGTGTAAACGCTGAGCGGCGGGGCCAACCACGCTTTAAACCTTGCACACTCGGTTTGCACAGTTACACTGCCGTCACCCCTGCCCACTTTTCCGGACTGCGACGTTTAGGGCAGCAGACGAAAGACAAAAGCAAATAGTTGAGTGGTATAGTCAGGAGATACCTTGCTGCAACGGCTGAAGCGACAGCTCAGGCACTGGAGCTTCTGCAAGAATACAACGAATATAGCACATGAAAACAACAAGACGGTTGCGAGTTTGTAACGCTAATGACACGGCATTTGGTGGCCTAAACACAGCATTAGGTGACCTATTATCACAGGGCAATTAAGGCATATCAAAACGGATTTATCAAGAGTGGATTCTCGATCCACTACTCCTCGGCAGAGGTTTGGGACGTGTCGGGTGGGAGGTACTGGGCTCGCGTGGGTGGCAGGTGTATTTTTTCTGGTGGGTGACCTGGGGTGCATTTTTATTGGTGAGTGCATGGCGGAGGCCTAAGTTAGAGAATCCGGGCAGCATGCATGCGGGAAGTGCTGAATGGGAAGTGCATTTTTTCCCGTGGGTGCCCGGAAGTGGCCTTGCGGACGCGGACAACGGAGCAAGCTAAGGAAAAAAAAAGCTAAGAACAGCTACGCTGTAAAAGGTGTCGCAGATTCTTAAGCTCTGGAGCATGATACGGGTCATGAATAAACTCACGACGTGCAATAAAGTCGCAATCAAAACAACTGCATCCAGCTTACGTTCGCAATAAAAATCTGCTGTATTGCTATTTCTGTCTATATTAACATTTGTTCGCTGCAAAGCACTGATTTAAAGCTGAGAAAATCAGATTTAAAATTGAACATTTTTTCCCACTACTGAGTTCAATCATGTCACGATCATACGTGACGAACCGTAGAATATTGTCCCAATTTCGATGATCCGGTGTCACGTACATTGAGATCATATCCGATAGGGTGCGATGAAAACGCTCAGACCGTTGACCTGGGGATGGTAGCTTGATTTTGTCTTATGAAGGGTAGATGATGCGTGAACAACTTCGGCAACGACTGTCGAAAAGAAGGTCTTCCCGCGGTCACTAAGAAGAACCCGGGGAGCACCGTGCCGCAATACAATAGATCGCAAAAACAAATTTGTGCAACCTCTTGAGCCGAGCCAGTGGGCACGGGTGCTGTCTCGGCGTATCGCGTAAGGTGGTCGACAGCTGTGATGGCCCAATGGTTACCTCGATCGCAGAGAGGCAGGGGACCATATATGTCGATGCCGACGACTTCGAACGGCGTGTCGGGACAGGGAAGGGGTCGTAGGAGGCCAGCGGGTGGGGAAGTCGGCCGTTTGCGACGTTGACAAATGACGCAGGAAGCGACGTATTTAGCGACGCTGGAGGATAGGCCAGGCCAAAAGAAACGTCGCTTCAATCGGTCGTAGGTTCTGTGGAAACCCGGGTGACCGGCAGTAGCGTCATCGTGGAGAGCCGCAAGGATACGGGAGCGAAGCACCCGCGGCACGACTGGGATCCAGCGGGTTCCATCGGGGAAATATGAGCAGCGGCGTAGGATGCCATCTTAGAGCTTGAAGTTGCGTAGCTGTCGGCGGAACCGGGCTTTGGGTGGGCTCGAAGCGCCGGTAAGGCGGTCGATGATGGGACGGCAGTCGGCGTCGGCGAGTTGTTGCGAGCGGAGAGCGTGGTTGTTATCGGAGTCGTCAAAAGAAACTGATTTGATGTGCGTCGGAGAGGGTCGGCTCTGGTCAGATGAGGGAAGGCATTGGGTAGAAAAACAACAGGCTGATTCCGAAAGTGGTCAGCGAGAAAGCGCGTCAGTGTCCTGGTGTTGGCGACCCGATTTATAAAGGATGTCGAAGTGGTACTCTTCTAGGCGTAGAATCTAACTGCCAAGTCGTCCTGTCAAATTTTTTAGCGCTACAGAAGTACAGCGCCGAGACCGTGACCACTGACATCAGTATGCAGGATGGTTGGAGCGGTGTAATTAAAGTGGCCAAGGACAGGGTCCGATGTGAGGGCGTGCTTGAGGTTGTTAAAAGCAGTGTCGCACTGGTCAGTCCGTACGAAAGTGCTGTGCGCTTTTAGTAGTTCATGAAGTGGAGCAGCAATAGTTGCGAAATTTCTAATAAAATGCCGGAAATAGGACGCCAGGCCGAGAAAGCTGCGCAAATATGCAGTCCGTTGAGGACGAGGAAAGTTCAGGACCGCGATGATTTTGTCAGGGTCTGGACGAATGCCTTCGCGGCTAACGAGATGTCCCAAAATTTTAATTTCCTTCTGTGCAAAGTGGCACTTCTTGGTGTTCAGCTGAAGGCCCGCTGAAGCGAGGCACGTGAGAACCTCATTCAGGTGCGTGAGATGGTCTTGAAAAGTTTAAGGAAAGGTAACAATAACACAAACAGGTTCTCCACTTCAGGCCACTAAGTACAGTATCGATAGTTTTCAAATGTGGTTGGTGCGTTACTGAGGCCAAAGGGCATAACATTAAATTCGTAAAGTCCATCGGGAGTTGCGAAAACAGTTTTTTCTTTGTCGGCCTCGTGAATAGGTATTTGCCAATAACCTGAGCGTAAATCCAAGGTCGAGAAATATTCGGCGCACCCGCCGCGGTGGCTCAGTGGTTAGGGCGCTCGACTACTGATCCGGAGTTCCCGGGTTCGAACCCTACCGCGGCGGCTGCGTTTTTATGGAGGAAAAACGCTAAGGCGCCCGTGTGCTGTGCGATGTCAGTGCATGTTAAAGATCCCCAGGTGGTCGAAATTATTCCGGAGCCCTCCACTACGGCACCTCCTTCTTCCCTTCTTTCACTCCCTCCCTTGTCCCTTCCCTTACGGCGCGGTTCAGGTGTCCAACGATATATGAGACAGATACTGCGCCATTTCCTTTCCCCCAAAAAACCAATTATTATTAAATATTCGGCGCCTCGAAGAGAGTCGAGGGCGTCATCAATTTGTGGCATCGGGTAGGCATCTTTGCGGGTAATTTTGCTGAGCGTACGGTAGTCAACACAAAATTGTACCGAGCCGTCCTTTTTTTTTTTAACCAACACTACTGGTGAGGACCATGGGCTTGTTGTGGGACGAATAATATTGCGGTGTAGCATATCATGGACATTTTTTTCAACAACTTTGAGTTCGGAGAGAGAAACCCGATAAGGCTGTCGCCGTATGATCGAGTTCCCTTCGGTAAAGATTCGGTGGTGTGCAACCGTAGTCCGTCCCATTGGTGGGGAAGTTGCATCGAAAATGGCTTGGTGATTGCGAAGCAACGTGAGCAATTCTTGGCGTTGATGCGGCGTGAGGTTAGAATTAATTGTCTTTGATAGAACAGTGGGAAAAACGTCTGATGAAACAGGTTGGTGATGCAGACGGGCGGTGAGCACCACCAGGGACATAGGTTGAGCATCCACTGCGCAAGGGAGGGCCTTTAGGCAGCACGAGGGATTCGCGTGAAATTTTCATGGCTGCTACGATCGCTGAGCCGCCGCAGAACCGAACAAGACTTGACGGGAAGGCGATTCCACGCGCAAAGTGACGGCGAGATGGTGCGATGAGTACGTACCCATCAGTGATGCGGTCGGAAACAACGGTAAGGAGTTTTTCGCACTGAGGAGGCAAAACTGTCTCAGCTGCGGCAGTGAGGGGATTATGTCGGTCGGAAGAATCATATGAAAAATCAGTGTGTCATATGGATGAATCGGTTGCCACAAGAAATTAACGCTGAAGTTGTTGACAAACTCCATCCAAAAATCATCAGATGCGCCCAAGGCGAGAGCACGGCAAACTGCACAAGGTGGCGGACACCGTCAATAACAACGCGCACAGTGCACTTCGCGGAAGGGCGCAGTGTGACATCATTGAATGATTGAATGGACACTTGAAGGATTTTGTGCAATTAGGGTGTTGAAAGCGACAGAATTTATTCCTTTGGGTACGTGGTAGACGCGGTCAGTTTCCGGCATGGTGGGACTAAAACACCGGCAAAGCGCAAGTACGTCCTCGATGTAAGAAGCATAGGATTCATCGGGACCTTGAAAGCGGGAAGCGAGCTTTTTCTTGTCGACCTCAGTCCGAACAGCCTAGTCGGCAAAGTACTGAATGAACTGTTGTTTGAAGGTGGGCCAGTTAGTAGTGTGAGGTTCGAGATTTATGAACCAGTTTCTGGCGACCTCAATGAGGTAGAAAGAAACGTTGACGAATCTTCAAGCGTCGTCCCACCGGTTGTAGGCACTGCAGAGTTCATAGGTGTCGAGCCAGTAATGCACGTCTTCGGCGGGACGACCAGTGAACATCGGCGGGTCGGAGGGGGCGGTGCAGGTGAGGCCGAGGGTGGGGGTCCGGCAGGATTGTCTTCGGTTGACATGACGATGGTGGGAGGTGCGCAACGGCGACCGGAACGCAGCTGCAGCGACAGGCAGGGCGCAAGGCAGCAAGGGGATCGAGTTCGTGGATGGATTCGAGTCCAAAAAATATCTTGTGACCGCGGCTTGCATATGAAAACTGCCGATGGCGGCGATAAATAACTTACTTGACCTTTTCTGAGAGAAATGAAAATTAAAGTTGGTTTTTGGGAAAAGGAAATGGCGCAGTATCTGTCTCACATATCGGCGACACCTGAACCGCGCCGTAAGGGAAGGGATAAAAGAGGGAGTGAAAAAACAAAGGAAGAAAGAGGAGGCGTAGTGGAGGGCTCCGGAATAATTTCGACCACCTGGGGATCTTTAACGTGCACTGACATCGCACAGCACACGGGCGCCTTAGCGTTTCGCCTCCATCGAAACGCGGCCGCCGCGGTCGGGTTCGAACCCGGGAACTCCGGATCAGTAGCCGAGCGCCCTAACCACTGAGCCACCGCGGTAGGGCGTTTTCTGAGAGAAAGCCTTGTTTTCAACTAAAAAAGCGTTGTTTTAATAGAACACGAGAATCTGTTCGCAAAGGCCAACTTCATGTTATCTGCAGTGTTAAATGTCTTCTCCAATATAACAACTGCGTACTCGTCTGACAGCCGCAATACTGCCCTCATGATTCGAGGCAAGACTCTTTCGAGGGCTGCGCGATTACTTATTAGGCATATACGACAGGAATATCGGATTCAGTCATGCAGCTTATCTACAAGGTGCAACCTTGATTTTCTTTAAATTTAATTGCGGTATTCCTTTCAAAGTCTCAATTTAAAACTGCGTTTAAAGCGCACTTGTGAAGCCGTACGGTTTCCAGAGTACGCCTATTCTTCTGTTGCGATAAAAAACGTCGTAATAGAGGTAGTGGGTTCAGCCTTACCTCTCTAAAAAAAAAGACGGAATATAGGTGCACCAGTTTTGTGACGTTTAAATTGCTAGTTCTGCGGCTGCAATGCCGTCATGAGGAACAGCAGACACCGCTGAACCGTGATAACACAGTCGGGCAGCAAGATTACAAAGCAGCGAAAAAAAGAGAACAAGTGCAAAAAATGGCTGGCATTTCAGAATTGCTAAGTATGAAATATTGTGAATGCACAGATTTTTGCAGTTGGACACTACCGCCAAATACCTGAGGGCGTCAGTGAAGTGTCCACTCGCCCAAGGAGCCACTTATGCGCCTTTACTAACGAGGTCAACGACGTTATCAACGCGAAAGCCAATGAACCAAATGAAGGTCGGCGGCCTATTGCTTAATTAAATTGGTTAAATTGGTTGTCGAGGAAAGGAAATGGCGCAGTAACTGTCTCATATCTCAGTGGACACCTGAACCGCACCCTGAGGTAAGGAATAAAGGGTGGACTGAAAGAAGGAAGGAAAAAAAAAGTTCCGTAGTGAAGGGCTGCAGATAATTTAATAACAATAATTGTTTTTTTTTTGTGGGGAAAGGAAATGCGCAGTATCTGTCTCATATATCGTTGGACACCTGAACCGCGCAGTAAGGAAAGGAATAAAGAGGAAGTGAAAGAAGAAAGGAAGAAAGAGGTGCCGTAGTGGAGGGCTCCGGAATAATTTCGACCACCTGGGGATCTAACGTGCACTGACATCGCACAGCACACGGGCGCCTTAGCGTTTCGCCTCCATAAATACGCAGCCGCCGCGGTCGGGTTCGAACCCGGGAATCTTTACCGAGCGCTGACATCGCATAGCACCCCTTTTCATTTTACCGGCTAGGAGGCAAATAGTGCTTTCGCACCAAAAATGTTTGAGCTTTGTCCTATGCTAAGAAGTAAACGAGCTTTATTTCTCACCCCCGAGTGACGGCCCGGATTCTGTGGGCGCCAGAGACGACCCTGCAAGCATGGAGAAGCGAATATAAGCTTGCGGTTCAAGGCGTTCTTCTATCACTGCGCCAGAGCCCTCACGAGGAATAGAGAGCACCAGCGTGCGTCGGAAGCATGGCACACCGTAAAGGGGTGCACCAGCTCGACTCACGTGATTCGACGGCCGTCGAGGTGGTCGCGGTCGTGTAGCCGGTGCTGGTCCGGGTGCTCTCCGAGGTGGCGCTCGAGGAGGACCCATTAACGGGAGCGGCGGCATCGCCTGGTTGGGCTAACAACCATGCAGGTACGGTAGCAAAAAAATACGTTTCACCAAACGAACTGGCCGCGGCCAGAAAGGGCGGAAGTGCTAAAGGAGCTAATGCTATGAGTATTAACTGGCCAGAGCCGTCAGTCTCTCAAGAAGCAGCCATTACCCTCTGGAGAGAGACTAAAGAGACACCAGGCAGAGCTAACCTAAGCCGCGGCAACAACGAGCTCTAGCTTGTGTAGTTAGCCCTATTCTACTCCCCCCATGACTTAAGGGTGGTCAGCACGAGGGCCACAAGAGAGGCACCGGTCAAGTTTTTCAGTACGGCCTCCCGCTCGGGGAGCTTGAATCTGAGACTCGCTCACCCATCAGCGTGTAGGCAGGCCAGGGAGTCGATGTCGGGTCACCGCTGCCGTGAAGAGCGAAGAACCCCGGAGAACTGGCTGAGAGGCGAAGCACAGGAGCGAATAGCAGGACGCTGCAGCACAGCAGGGCTTCCAATCTTCTTCTGAGGTCGCGAGCGCCACGCAGCCGCGCGTGGCCTTCTTCGTCTTCGGAGAACTTGCACGCTCGCACGGACGCTCATAGCGAAGGGCTTCATAATGTTAAAGCAAGGCCATAATAAATTTATTATGTCAGGAAAGTTAGCAAGGTACGAACTAAGCTGATTAATTATGCAAACTGAAAGCACGAATGAAGCCTAGGAAGAAAGCAAGAACAGCGAAATTTGAACCAATGATGCGATGGGAACATTTCATGAAATAGACCCGGCAACAAGAGGCACATGACAAAGAAAAGGCTGAAGTGTTTGTCGACTATAAATTTTATTAAATTTTTTTTCGTTTGGAGGAAGCAACAAAAAGAACAATAACCACCACACAATATAGAAGTGTGTTTTCACTGGGTATTTTTGGACACTGTGGCATAGCGTCTAACGCTATGGCTGATTTTTCAGCAAAGTCCGCGTTTTGGGGTCCTGTTATTCCGAACATTCGGTTCTTGACAACTGCCCGCTTTCAACGTTTCTAGCACTTCCACTACTTCTGACACGAGCCTGTTTTTGCTGCAGCGGATTTTCACTATACTTGTCATCCCGTTGGAGTCTCCACCTACGCATCTCACGGCATGCGAGGTGTTCATGACCCTCTTGCGCTGCTTAATAGCACGACTGAGTATCAAGGCGAAAGCCTTCAATGGTTCAGGCTCGCGTCCGTCCGTTACGCTCTTCAACTCGATAAGAAAAAAATCCCTGTGCACGATGGGATTCGAGCCACCATCCTTCCGTTCCTCAGCCGAGCGTGCTAACGACTACGCTACTTCCTGCCAACGCATATGTAGTGCTTGTCTAGGACGCTGGAAAGTGTTAACAGAAAGGCATCGAATCAGACGGATGCCTTCCAAATGGCCTCCAGTGTCTCGAGAATTTAAGATTCACAAAAAATTGTGTACTTAATTTACATCTTAACCACACATCAGTGACACAGCAGCAACACCGCTCTAAAGGATTTCTTCTCACCGCACTTTAGGGTCAACAAAGTGCCCCCCCCCCCATGAATTTTTGTTTATTTATGCCGATAGGGGTTCTCTTGGTCGAACCTTCGTGGCTCATGAGACGAGAGTGAACCCGTTGATAACATTCTCCTTTCCTGCTAGCGGGCTGCTTCTCTGAGAAACACTTTTTTTGAGACACCACTCCCTCGATCAGGACTGAATCTTCCTATTCCGGTTCTGCTCTCCTTCGGTGAAAACGCCAGAGGAACTGTCCTGAAGTCAGTGTGCGATTTTCTTCGCGAATATACCAGTGTGCATGGAGATTCCTGACTTTGTTATAATTTTCTAAATTATATTACTTTGAACTGAAAAGTGAACCAATGGCTGCCTAACCTAACTAGTCAAATGTGATTGTCCTGTTTGCGTTTGCAACGTACCCTGGGCAATCCCGCACTGTGGGTATGTGCCACTCGAGCAGTGGTCAACAACAACAACAATGGTCACCAAAAGAAGTCGGTAGAGGCACGTTAGACTGCATTGTTGTGAGAAGGCGTCAGCCCACCCGGTCACTTTGTGAACGCTGTCACCACGGGCTTGTCATTTGTTATTTCTTGTCATTGTAATTCATTGTCTCTGCGCTCCTTCCACTGGGTTTTCGTAAACGTGTTCTCACGGCAAGTGGCCCTATAGAGATTAGCTCGAGAAACTTTCCATGCTCCTAAAGTATTATGGGAAGGACACTACGTTCCTCCAGTGTTGCTGCGTGTCAGTAATTCATTTTTTTCAACCCCTCCCTAACATGCGTGCTTCACGATAGCCACTCATTGCCCGGTGTATATGAAATGCGCGTATGTTTAGAATCATGCAGGACAGAAGATTCGTTTCTTTGGAGGACACAAGTCGGCTGGTTCATTGGCTCTGCAACAGACCGTTTGCAAAATCGGTAGGCCGCTTTCCGTGCAGACGTAAGATTCCAGAACAATTGTCGGCCGACGGTCAGGCCGCCGAGGCATTTGTTACGGCTTTGATCTGTAAGTATTGAGCAAGTGTCTTTGTTCAATACTTGCCTCCTGGACAACGGCCGTCTGAGGTAGAAACTTGGCTCAGCAGGAGAGGTTTTTTGGGCGAGACCTATACTCATACAAGAGCGACTAACTCTCCCGCAATGTACAAACATTCACTATAAAGTCAATTTCACCTCTAGCAACTGAGAAGCTCGAGCCGTATCGGCACAAGAAGGAAGTAAGTAATTAACGATCAATCATTGTGTTCGCTTGAAAACCAGGATTTGATTTAAGTAATGGATGCGTGGCGCCACCTGTCCACATTCAATCCTAAACTAGAGCAGATCACACACTCTTGTTGCTTCGTCCAAGCAAAGAAGCGCCAATGGAAAAAACAACCGCAGTGGACACAGGTAGACCCAAATGGCGAAACGGAATTTCTAATAAGCACCTTTTTAGAGAGGAGAAGCGGCGGCAGAACAACAGGTAGTGATCGATCTACTGTCTCAGGTTAGACACAAAATGGGCACAGTGGGGAGACCGGCCGACCAGATATGTGAAGGTAGGAGTTTAGCAGAGGAACCTGGCAACGAAAACGCGCGAAAGAGACCTCCAGTCTGCGCGAGCGCCAGTCTCAGCTACTCCAAGGATGCAGGAGGTGCTGATATTCGGGAGATGATGCAAGAGCCGAGGCAGGAAACTCTTGAAATATGGTGGTGCTGCAGCAGCGAAGCTTCACCGCAGCTGTATATGCACAGGCCGGCAGCACAGAAACAATTGGGCCTTGGTACGGAATATGCAACCTCAATTAAGTGAAAGCCCATGTGCCCTGTACCCAAAGCAACCGTACCGATCGTAGATGGAGGTCCCCTACCCTTACTTCCTGTCCCCTCATCTCCCTCGTATCACTTCTTCAAATTGCCTGCTATCCTTTATTTCCGCTGCCCCAGCTCAGGTTCCGCCGTAGTGATGGGAGATGCCGGGGTTAGCAAAAATCTTTTACCTTCCTTTTTGTTTTTATTTCACATTAAACACTACTACAATTTAGATGGAGGGGGATCAGGAACTTAGAGGCGAAATGCCCGAGGCTCAGTGGGTGTGGGTAACGAAGAACAAATAGACAGAGAGTCTGTCATAACCATATTACTTGGGAAACAGTAGTTTCTAATTTACGTAAGGCTAAGATCATTGCTAATAATTCGGCCAGATAAATTGTGGTGAAGTCGGGAAGACAGAGAGAAAAGGACTGGAAGGAAGGAAGGAAGGCCTCAGACGTTGCTGGCACATACCCACTACGGGGGAGTGGCCAAGACACAGGCGGTTAATTACTGGATACAGGAAATTTTTGACGGGAAAAGCAGTGGAAATAGTATGTAGTCTGATAGATTGGAAGAGGGAAGGAAAGGGGTCCAGTTAACTTGGAGATCGAAGACGGGACAATTGCTTAATGTGCATAATAGTACACAATGCCTGTAATGTTGCAATGGCTTACTGACAGAGATCAGGAAAAAGAAATTAGAATGGGAGTCGCTGCGTTTCTTGAAGAAAATTTTGCACAGCAGAGCGCACACTCCTGTCGCTTCGTCCAAGCAAAGAAGCGCCAATGGAAAGAACAACCGCGGCAGACACAGGCAAGCCCAGTTGATGAAATGGAATTTGCAAAAGACGCTTCCTCAAATGAGAAAAGCGGCGGCAGAACAGCAGGAAGTGATCCATTGTCTCAGGTTCGGCACAAAAAGGGCACAGTGGGGAAGCTGCCAGGCCAGATCTGTGAAGGTAGAAATTTAGAAGGGGAACCCGGCAACGCAAGCGCGTGAAAGAGACCTCTAGTCTGCGTGAGCGCCAGTCTTTGCTACTCCAAGGATGCAGAAGATGCTGATATTCGGGAGACGATGTAAGAGCCGAGGCAGCAAATTCCTGAAATATTGTGTAGCTGCGAAACCTCACCTGCTCGCAATAACCGACGAACACTTCAGCCTTTTCTTCGTCAAGTGCCTCTTGTTGCCCGGTCTATTTCATGAAATGTGCCCATCACATCCCTGCCTCAAGTTTAGCTGTTTCTCTTTTCTTTCCAGGTTTCGTTCGCGCTTTCAATTTGCATTACTAACCAGCTTAGTTGGGACTTTGCTAACTTTACTACCTTCATAAATTCATTACGGCCTTGCATTATGAAGCCTTTAGCTATGAGCGTCCGTGCGAACGTGCAAATTCTTTGTTGATGACGAAGAGGGACACGCGCGGCTGCGTGGCGCTCGTGACCTCAGAAGAAGATTGGAAGCCCTGCTGTGCTGCATCATCCTGCCCGTCGCTCCTCTGCTTCGCCTCTTGACCCCTTCCCTGGGCATCTTCGCTGTTTGCTGCAGCGGCGACCTGACGTCGTCTCGCTGGCCTTCCTACGCGCCGATGGGTGAGCGAGCCTCCGTCTCGATTTTCGCCAGCTTGCTAAGCTCCCCGAGCGGGAGGCCGTGCTGAAAAACCTGACCGGCGCCTCTCTTCGGGCTATCGTACTGAGTACTCTTTAAGTCAAAGCGAGATTAGACTGGCACTAACTACACAGCTTAGTCCTTGCGGTGAAGGCTTTGTCATTGGGAAGGTTACGTCTTGTTGGTGTCTCTTTAGTGTCGGTCCAGAGTCCAAAGGGTAACTTGCATCTTGAGGAACTGACGCCTCTGGCTATGTAGCTGTACCGTATTCAGCCATTTCTGGTCGTGACCAGTTCGTTTGATGAAGTATATTTTTTTCTGCTCCCATACCGGCACGGTTGTCAGCCCAGCCAGGCGATGTCGCTGCTCCTGCTGGTGGCTCCTCCTCGAGCGGCACTTCCGAAAGCACACCTACCGGCACTCGGACGAAGACCGACTACACTACCTCGACGGCCGTCGAATCACGTGAGTTGATATGGTGCATCCCTTTGCGGTGTGCAATGCTTCCGATGCGCGCTGGTGCTCTCTATTCCTCTTGACCATTGGAGTGACTGACGAACGCCTTGAACCGCATTCCTATTCGCTTCTTTACGCTTGCAGGGTCGTCTCTGGCGCCCAGTGTTTCCGGGTCTTCACTCAGGGGTGAGAGAGAAAGCTGAGATTTTAGCAGAGTGGAGTGTAGGCCGCGTTAATAGGACATTTTGAACTGACTGTGCGCAACTAGGAAGGGCGCAGAGAAAGGACAGAAAACTGTTGCATACTGTATAACGATTTTGGTTTTCCTTAGTAGCTGCATACAACGGTGTCAGACAAACGGCAAAAGACAACAGCACGCAACAGCATAAGACAACAGCTTGAACGTTTTTAGTGCGAAAACACTATTTGCCTCCCAGCCCGCCAAATCAAAGTGTGGAAGTGAAGCATCTGATATTGTCACGAAAGGAAACGAAAGGCGCATAGCTGGCTCTCTACGTCAGTGGACACTTCAATCGGACGATGAGCTACGCGGCGGCATTGACAGGTGTGCGCTGCATACGTTAGCGTTGACAACGTTGTTGCAGAGACGCGGCACTGGAGCAATACGCCGCCGGCCTTCATTAGGCTCATCGGTGTTGTTGCGACTGAAGGAAGGATGAAAAGGAAAGTTGACGTTGACTCTTCCTGTCCCCTCACCTCTTTCATTTCATATCTCCATTCTGCCTGCTATCCTTTATATCCGCTGCCCCAGCTCAATTGCTTCAGTATCGATGGCAGATGCCGGGGCTAGCAAAAATCTTTTCCTTCCCTTTTGCTATTATTTTTAATAAAACCGCTACCACCACCACGTTGACCCCGTTTTAGACCGTTGATTTTGAGGAAAAGAAATCGGCATAACTAGCTGCTTGGGTCAGTGGACACCTCCATTGCGCTTTGAGCTATGTGGCGGGAGGAAAAATTGGGGTTTGAGGGAAGGAAATGGCGCAGTATCTTTCTCGCATCTCTGTGGACACCTGAACCACGCCGTAAGGAATTTGGTAAAGTAGTAGTGAGAGGGGAATGAAGAAACAGGTGCCGTAGTGGAGGACTTCGGAATAATTTCGACCACTTAAGGGTATTTAACATGCACTAACATTGCACAGCACACTGGCGCCTATTGAAGCGAAAGCTTCGCTACGCTAGGGAAAGCCGATTTCGCCGTGCGCTGCAGGTTGATCTTCAAGTGAGCCAGAGGTCGTGTGGCTGTAGGCGTTAACGATATGTGATCCACCATGGTGTCGCAACACATAACCTTTGGCCTTTCGATTCGCCGGTAGAGGGCGGTAGAAAAGTGAAGTGACAATCGCGTGATGTGCGATGGAAACTACCGTTGTGACATCAGTCTGGGGGAATATAAGCCGGAGCCGTGCGCTTGACTTCGACGCGAAAGAGGACTGTGGTGAGGAGCAAACGTATAGCGTTCATTAGGTGGCCAATCTCTCGCGATCAACCATCAATTTTACGTTACACATTACATTAACGTTAGAGACGCCAAGCCGCGTCTACTTGCCCGATGCCCTACAGCTTTCGCTCTGTAACCAGGTTCAGCAGTAGTTAAACCGCAGCAAATTTTGCGTTTCGCCTCGATAAAAACGCGGCCGCCGCGGCCGGGTTCGAACTCGGGAGCTCCGGATTAGTAGCCGAGCGCACTAATCACGGAGCCACCGCGCCGGTAGTGAAAGATGTGCGCTGCATACGTGGGCTCTGACAACGTTGTGGCAGAAAAGCGGAACTGTAGCAATAAGCACCACCGCGGCGGCTTCGTTTTTATGGAGGCTAAGGCGCCCGTGTGCTGCGCGATATGAGGGCATGTTAAAGATCCCCAGGTGGTCGAAATTATTCTGGAACCCTCCACTACGGCAACGCTTTCTTCCTTTCTTCTTTCACTCCCTCCTTTATCCCTTCCCTTACGGCGCGGTTCAGGTGTCCAACGATATATGAGACAGATACTGCGCCATTTCCTTTTCTTAAAAGCAATTATTATTATTATTATTATTATTATTATTATTATTATTAATATTATTATTATTATTATTATTATTATTATTATTATTATTATTATTATTATTATTATTATTATTATTATTATTATTATTATTAGCAATAAGCATCCGCCGCGGTGGCTCAATGGTTAGAGGACGGCTGCTGATCCTGGGTACCCGGGTTCGAACCCGACCGCGGCGGCCGCGTTTCGATGGTGGCGAAATTCAAAAAGCGCCCGTGTGCTGTGCGATTTCAATACACGCCACATATTTCTACAGCACCTACTACTACGGTACCTCTTTATTCTCTTTGTCCCTCCTTTATCCCTTCTCTTACGGCGCGGTTCAGGTGTCAGCTTATATGCAAGACAGATAATGCGCCATTTCCTTTCCCCAAAAAACCAATTTTTCAGCATTAAGCCGCCGGCGTTCATTGTGTTCATTGGCGTTGGCGTTGACAGTGTTGTAGACTTAGTTGATTTTAAGGGACGGAAAGGTTCCTAACTGGCTCACTCGGACCATAGACGCTTCATTAGCATTTTGAGATACGTGGCGGTGGGGTCCACCTGAAAAAAAAAAAACGTGCTTTCGCATAACATTCCGTGCTTAGCAATGCTAGAGCGCCAGCCATTTCGTGTACCTCTGTATTTTTTGTACTCGCTATATTTTCGCTGTTTTCCTTGCATTCTTACTGCACGACATTGGGTTATCACGGTTCAGAGGTTTCTGTGCTGTGCATCCTATTGACAGCGCAGCCGCAGAACTAGCAATTTATAGGTCACACAACTTTGAAATGGCGCAGATAGGTTCCGAGAGAGGTAGGGTTAACCTAGTACGACCCCAACTACGACGTCTGATCGCAAGAAAAATATAGGAGTACTGTGGAAACCACGCGGCCTGCCAAGGGCGCTTTGAACGCAGTTGGAAAGTGAGACTTGAAAAGTAATACGGTAAAGTTAAAAAAAAACCAAGATTACACCCAGCATATAAGGCGCATGATTAATTTGGATAGATCTGTCGTATATGCCTATTCATTTATCTCGTAGCACTCGTAAGAGTCTTGCCGCTCGAATTGGAGGAACAGTATTGCGGCTGTATACGCCCAATAAGCAGTTATTTTCTAGAATACATTTTACGCTAAGGGTAAAATGAAATTGGCCTTTACGGACCGATACTCGTGTTCTATTGAAAAAACTTGCTCCTTTGTTCGGAAATTAGCTTTTTTAGTCTAGAAACACCCGCCGCGGTGGCTCAGTGGTTAGAGCGCTCGGCTACTGATCCGGAGTTCCCGGGTTCGAATCCGACCATGGTGGCTGCGTTTTTATGGAGGCAAAACGCTAAGGCGCCCGTGCTCTGTGCAATGTCAGTGCACGTTAAAGATCCCCAGGTGGTCTAAATTATTCCGGAGCCCTCCACTACGGCACCTATTTCTTTCTTCTTTCACTCCCTCATTTATCCCTTCCAGTACGGCGCGCTTCAGGTGTCCAACGGTATATGAGACAGATACTGCGCCATTTCCTTTCCCCAAAAAACCAATTATTTTTATTCCAAACGGCGATAACTTAGTCCTTTTCGGCCTGGTCGTGTCGAGATTGAACTCAGTAGTGAAAAAAAATGGTCCATTTTAAATCCAAATATGTCGGCTATAAATCAGTGTTTTGCAGCCAACAAACGTTAACAAAAGCCAGAAAGACCCAAGCAGAAGATTTTTATTGCGAACATGAGCTGGATGGAGTGGTTATGATTGTCCCTTTATCACACATTCAGGGCTTCTGCTTACCCCGTACCATGTTCCGGAGTTTAAGAATCGACGAAGCCTTTCGCAGCGTTAACTGTTCCTAGCTTTTTTTTTCTCAGTTTGAGCCGTTCTTGGCGTCCGCAAGCCGAACGCCGGGCGCCCAGAGGAAAAAACACACCTACCACCTATGACAGCCCAATACCTCCCACAGGACACGTCCCGAAACTCTGCGGTGGCGTAGTGGATCGAGCATTAGTCTAATATATCAATTCTAATATGCGTTAATTGCCCCGTGACCATAGGCCACCTAATGCCGTGTTATTAGCGTTACAAACTCGCAACCATCGTGTTGTTTTTACGAGATAGATTCGTTGTATTCTTCCAGAAGTTCCAGTGCCTCAGCAGTCGCTTCAGCCGTTGCAGCAAGGTGCGTCCCGACTACAGCACTCAAGCTTTCGCTTTTGTCTTTCGTCTGCTGCCCTAAATGTTGTATTCCGGAAGTGGGCAAGGGTGATGGCAGTGCGAATGTGCAAACAGCGTGTGCAGTTTTTCAAGCACCGCTTGACCCTGCCGTTCAGCGTTTACACATAAACTGACACTCTGTTCTCCAGCCAATAGGCGAACAGATACGATTATCTGCATAGTTTGGACTAAGCCGGCTACACACCTAACACTTTCGATTTTGCTTAAGACTGTATGTTGGCACCTTGAGGGATAAGTCATTAGCCATGTATATGGCTGTGCCTTGGGATATGACATCTGCTGTGCAAAACATTTGTGCTTTTAAGATCGAGATGGCATCGCGGCATACAAAAAAAAAGATATGTCCTCAATGTCTTGAAAATTTTTAGCATCTGCAAGAGTTCTGTGAGGTGGATTTGTAGCGGAAGTGTAGGATGAGTCATTAAGGGACAGAAGGTGACTAGTACACGAGATATGCCTTCTCATCGGGAGTATGCCGAGCGTACACTGCAAGGAAGCGTGGCCTATAACTCGAAAAAGACTGAACAGCAGAAAATTATGATTTTACCACAGTGCTCACGGCTTCCTTTTCTGTCCTCGAAGTTAACGTCCTTTACTCGATTGGAAACCGCTGGGGATAAGAGTTTAATGGCGAATACCTTGTAACCGGCCATTCACTGACGACATTGCCTTGCTAAGTAACCAGGGGGATGAATTGCAAAGGCATAGTCAATGGCCTAGACAGGAAAGAAGAATGGCAGGTTTAACAAGTGATATGCAGAAAAACTAGCCAGGCGCACGTAGTGTAAGGGAACAAATCTACTTAGGGCAGGTAGTGAATGCAGATCCGAACCACGAGCTTAAAATCATCGAAAGAAAAGGAATGGGCTGGGGTGCGTTTGGCAGAACTCTCACATCACGAATGCCACTTCACTTGTATTTTTTAAGAGGAAATACATAACAGCTGCATCTTACCTGCACTCGCCTACGGGGCGGAAACGAGGAGGCTAATGTAAAAGGTTCAAATTAAGTACAGAGCAGGGAGCTATAAAAAAATTGTAAATGCAACGTTAAGACACAGGGGGAGAGGAGAGTGGATCAAGGCACAAATGAGAGTTAATGACAGCCTATGCGGAATCAAAGAACTGTGCTTGGGCAGGGCACGTAATGCGTAGGCAAGATAAGCGGTGGTCGTTGAATATAACGGATAGTATTTTAAGAGGAGGCAAGTGCACAACGGGATGGAAGAAAGTTATGTGGACGGATGAGAGTTTGAAGTCTGCGGGGATAAGGTAGCCATAGCTGGCACAAGACTGAGTTAGTTGTAGAGATTTGGGAAAGGCCTTTGTACAGCTGTAGACACAGTGAGGCTGATGCTGATGATGATAGTTTACATATGCCATACCATACCATACCATACCATACCATACCATACCATACCATACCATACCATACCATACCATACCATACCAAACCATGCCATACCACGCCATACTTTAGAAATTTTTCCTTTACATTAGCTTCCATCTCACCCGTTCCTTTTCTTTCAACAAGGAATGCGTGGTGGCTATAAATGCTACACCAGGCAACAGATATTCGCCAGGGAAGAATGGATGACTGGGAGTGAAAATGTCGGTCAGAAAAAATCTTCATCGAGTTGATTTTTTGAGATTTGATTACGCCAAAAGTATGCAAACCCGTTCGGCTTTTCCGATGGTTGGCGAAAGCTTTGGGAGCTGTCTTCGCGTCACAAACTGCTCTTCCGTTAATCGCACATGCATCCTCTGACTGTAAGACTTTTCATGGAGGCAAGAACGTAGACTGGCGTTTATTCCTGACGTCGCCTGTCTATTTTTTTGGCCCGCATTGTGTAGCGGAGGGTCCAGAAACCTTTTTATTCCGTCTAAAAATACCGACCTCAAATACATGACCAAAATGATTTCTTGCAGGAATACTGAGAATTTTCTTACTAGACTAGTGCTTACTGTTTAGTTTGTTTCTTTCAGCGGAAATGTAAGTAAAATCTCTAAATTGAGCATTTCTTCGGAGGAATTGTTAGCGCTACTTTTATAGCGTTGCCTCATCTTCTAATGCGTTATTCACGCCGAAAGCAATAAAAACAGAAGATTAGATTGCTGAATTCATGAAATTCGAGCACAATGAGGCATTCGACTTCTGATTAATAACCACTTTAGCGAAAATTGCTTTTTTCCACTTAAGGGAGGGGGGGGGGGGGGCGCCACCAGCACTCGTTTTGACGGCCGCTTTTCGAAAACAGGCATACCTGGACGCGGAGACCGCGTTTCGAATGAGACGAAAGAAGACTTTCGTGCACTGAGCTTCCTCGCTCTTAGCCCGGAGGTTTTGTACGTGTTTCTTCGGCATTGGCACGTTACATCTCATTACTTTCGCGTTCTTTTTCTACGAGATTAACGCCAGGTTACAAGCATAATTAGGTATTGCTACTCGAAATGATGGGGAAAAACCATGGCCCCGCATATAAGGCAACCGCTGTATCATTTAAATGACATTTGTTGCATTGGATACTGAAATTTGGTTGCCAAGTATGAAAACTGATTTTGACGTTCAGTTTCACAAATCAAATGCCAAAAAATTCAGACGGTGAAATTCTTGATTTTTATTGACAACTTCTTAGCCCACTTAAGAAAGAAATACTTGGAGAAAAACTTTTGTGTGAAACGTATGCGTTAATGTAGAGCGAATATCCTTTATAATGCAGTGCACCAGTTAGTATAGCAAACAGAATGGGAGAGGGTGCGTGCAGAGG
The DNA here is from genome assembly GCF_052857255.1 of Amblyomma americanum. Lineage (NCBI taxonomy): Eukaryota > Metazoa > Arthropoda > Arachnida > Ixodida > Ixodidae > Amblyomma > Amblyomma americanum. The sequence goes on from NC_135498.1 coordinate 81,833,690, forward strand.
AAGATGAATAAAATCGAAACCCAAGCTCATTTGCTTCGTTTTCGAGTGATAAACGTCGGTTATTGTTTTGCAGCCCGGTTGCGGCCCACGCAACCGTATCGGCAGCTTCTGTCGCAGCTGGCTCATGGTAAGTGCCTATCAATTGCCTCTTTCGGTCTTTGTGCCATTCGTGCAATACTTTCGCACGGTATCGTTGGCTGAAATTTTGATTTTGTTTAAAATATATAAAATGTTATAACCAAGCAACTTTATATTAAATGTATATCTAACAAAGAATTCATGCATAATCAACATAGTGATCATGCGGAAATTAGAGCGTTTAGAAGATGTTCAGCGTTTAATGAATTTCGATTTCCAATAGCCGCGGAGGCAGCGGCGCTGCACTGAAAGGAGGGGTTACGCTAAATCCGTCATTACTGACACTCATATATACAGGCGCACTAGTGCATTAGTTCAGTGTTTGCAAAACAAAGATGCTTGGAGCGTGTTGGTCCTTGGAGGACACCCACCTAGCGCTTTTTCTTGACTGAACCATGGCAATTTTAGATTGAGGGGGAATGACAGGCTCATTATTGCTCTGCCGACCTGCTTTATTCTACAATCGGTCACTCAAGTAGACACCGAGGAAATCTCCGCGGAATTGTGTTCTTTGTAGAACTTGTTTGGTTCTTCGTGGCAATGATAATCTTTGTTCGGCAGGAAAAGACGTATTTATTGCAGAAAAATTTAGATTTAGCCACACTGCTTCTTTTCATGCCGCTCAATGCAAGCTCGTGACGTCATAATGAATATGACTTCGTGATCACCGCTCAGATGTGAATAGTGGTATGGCCGGGCCTTACTGATCTACAGCTAAAAAAAATATGCGTTGACACCCTGTTGTAGCGGTACCTCTATTTCGATTTTCTGTCTTATAGAAGATCAATGTTTACTTAAATCAGCCTCTCGTTCGTTAGAACGCGGTGCCATACAAGTGCTGGTCAACCTCAATCTGACCAACATTACTATTGTTGCTAAACTGTCCTCATTCTGCCCTCCTAGGGAGAACAGGTGCATCATGCTGCTCCTCTTCTCTTTCCTCATCGCGCTGCTGGCTGTGCTGTGCTACCTGGTCCTCATCCTCATGACAGGCAAGCGCGGAGAAGGCTAGCTGTCTTGTGCGCAGAAACCCGCATCGAAACTCAGATGAAATATTTAAGGAGTTCTTCGCCATCCTCGGGCCGTATATTGCAACGGTTTCGTGGTCATTGCATATAGTTGTCATAATAATACGTTTGTTTGCTGCGCCACCGCTGTCTACACTAACACCACCGCTCCGGCCTGGCCGAGCCACTATATCCACGTTCCGGGAATCGGTCGCAAATCCAGGTTTTTCCCCGAGAAGAAGAAATGAACTTATCACTTAGCTTTCCTGACGCATAACGTTAACTCACTCTATTACTGCATTATTAGAGAGAAGAAAAGCTTGGCCTCACGCAAAGCCCTGAATAGAGGTCCGTATCTGTATAAGTATCATCATCTGTATTTTCTAGCAGTGTCCGCACAGTGGGCGGGTCGTACTCAGCAATTCTGGACAAAGGCATTTTTGAGCGAGAAACCGTTTATAAACACAATTTTTTTCAGAGAGTAACATTTCACTATAACTATTGACATATTCACAGACCACCCGACGGCCGTCTCGTATTTTATTTTCTATTCACGTTTTTGCTATTGTCACGAAGTGGTGACTGCACTCGGATCCAGAGAGCAGAAAGGCTGCGAAAATTGTGTCTAAACAAAACTCTTTATTTGGGCTGACTTGCGCCAACAATGGACTGAATCATTCGGCGGCGGCATAGCAACAAGTGTACTCGGCGGTCGTCGAACAGAATGCTCGCCGCTGTCGGCCGTGCTCAATTTAAAGCTGATAGCGAACTTTCGAGATAAAGCGTGCAAAGTTACTGGAACATTCTGGAACAACGTAGAATAAGCTCTGCCTGGCTGCGATCAATTGCGATAAATCTAGGAGCGTCTTGCGTCGCAAACAAAGCGATAAAGTGGCGTGGCGGCAGATTTGAAGAAGGAACAAACACTGCAAAGATTCGCGGCACTATCGTGAAAAGCATACCACGTTGATTTTCTATGGCAGTCTTAACTGTTCGATGTGGTCGATGGAAACACTTTATACGAAAGATTTTGCTACATATCAGAAAAATGGACCATTAACTTCAATTTTTCCACAACACTGTCTTTCAATTTTTCACTGCTCAGAATGGTAGACGCTTGCGCTTTCAAATTACGTCTTCAGATGGAATGAAACGTATGCGTTGTAGTTATTTTGCCTTGAATGGTTCGGTCTTCAGACGGCGGTATCCCTCTTCGCAACTCCGCAGGTTTAAAAAGTTAAAGAAAAGGGGATAATTTCACTACCGAGGTCAGCACTAAATACATAAAACTCAAACTAAATAAAAAATCTAGTAAATTATCCGCCTTGTTGATGGGGGTGTTTCCATTATTTCACTTTGGATCAGTCAGCCTGTACAAGTCTTCCAACCTAATAATGCGCGCTAGACGAGGCCCTGTGTATATGTGTATAACCCTGTGACAGCTCAGCACTTTCAGAATGCCACAGGAGAGACTCAGACGAAAGTTTTAAAACGAAAACGTGATCCGCTGCACCCAATGTTTCAGCACCGGGCGTCGGCCACGGAGCCTGGAAATGCGGTTAACAGTGAGAATGTACCCATTAGGGCGGAAGAGGTGCTCGTAATCGTGCACGTAGTGAGCTGTTCACTTTGGCGACTTCCTTGCCTGACTCGAATATACTTTGCACACTTTAACATGCGTTTGTATAAATATTTATTTAGCTCTGCGTTTCTATTGTGCAAAAAGCACATGAGCCAGTGAGGCCTATAGCGTCGAGATAGCTGAGCGTTCGGTATCTGGCCACACAGTAAGCGTCGCCTCATTTATTATTGTGCCCTAAGTATTGTCTGTTTGCTTTCGCAGTTCCTCCAGAGCCTACCACGCCTACAACGACGCCAACTACCACAACCACTACAACTACCACAACCACCACAACTACCACAACCACCACAACTACCACAACCACTACAACTACAACCACAACTACCACCACCACAACTACCACCACCACAACTACCACCACCACTACAACTACGACCACAACTACCACCACCACGACTACAACTACCACAACCACTACAACCACTACAACCACTACGACTACCACAACCACTACCACCACGACTACCACCACGACTACCACCACAACTACCACAACCACCACAACTACCACCACAACTACCACCACCACTACGACTACCACAACTACAACTACAACCACAACTACCAGCACCACTACTACCACCACAACTACAACTACTACGACGAGCACCACCAGTACAAGTATGTATAACGTTGTTATTTGTGTCAACGCTCGAGTGATCAGTCCTTATGTTCAGAAGAGCTTCTGTGAGATAGTGCAATGTGACTAATAGCGCTTGATAATTTCACTGAAATCACTTAGTTTTCTGAATGTAGAACTTGGCTCTCTGGGTTGGGCGACAACTCTCACTATAGGTTTACTCTCTTTCGCAGTATTTTCTTTATATGCATGGAAAACAAGGTAACTAAAGACGATATCCTTGTTCAGTCTGGGACTTTATTTCTTGTAACAGGGAATTGTACTGAACAAATTTTGACTGTTCGGGTTTAATATAGCTATGCGCAGTTAATCGGCATAAAACAAGCAGAAGGACAGACTATTTGCGGACACTAGGAAGGCTGAATAGATCGATTACTAGGGGAGAGCAGTGAAGTAGTTTAACGCGTAAACGATGACTGCCGCCACCTATATTGGTGTCACGCATTGAACCATATGCGACATGCTACATAACGTGGTGAGGCAAGGCGCAAACACAGGAGCAGGGCAGGCGGACGCAATGCTGCAGTCAGCAATGGTTGATTCTATCTTGACTGCCAATGCAAGCAGTTAGAGCTCTAAGACTAAAAACCACCAGGCATCGCAAAGGACCACATCTGACCACGGCTGCTTGCTTTCCCCTCACCGCTTGTAGCGACACTGGCGCCAGGACCCATGGGGAGGAGACAGGTGTGGTGCGTGTTCGGCACCTTCCAGCAGGACTACGACGCGATAGACCTGGCACGGGCGTGCGACTTCGCCTTCATTCCGCTGTACACCCGGGCAGGACAGGACACCTTGCTGGACGACAGCCATGCAGACGTCCAGAAGATGCTCGCCATGGTCCCTCGCTTCCCCCGCACAAACTTCGCCATCAGCTTCCCGCATGGGTAAGATTTCTGCTCCTCCATGCGCTTGCGGCGAAAAATAGATTTGGTGTAATCATCCTCACCGAGGGTCAAGTATTAAAACTGGAATATGCTTTTTCCCCAACATGTGTTCTTTAACTGCGGCCTGGTAGAGTTGTGATGTTGAACCGGAATCGCAGGTGGTCCCGCACTTTGCATACGTTGCCAGATGACTGACACAGAGTTAAAATTTATTTCAAGAACACTATTAATAACATCACAAAATGAACAAGGATTGATGGGCAGCCCGAATCCGCTGGCAAACTGGTAGCGGACTGAGGCTTCCCCCCGAATACTGCCTTCTCTCTGCCATAAAATATTTGTTGTGTGGTTCCTGTGCGAGCCTGTTAACAGGACCGTAGATAACGATGCTGTTGGGACTGGGTTAGCGGCAAAGGCGCCTCCGGCTCAGTGTAGGGCCGGAGTAAACTGAGATGCAAAAGTGCACGAAGACGATACACTGTAGGCACAATGTGTTGCATCTTGCGGGTTCTCAAGAAGAGAGAGCTGATACATGTTGCTGATGCTGTTCATAAATAGAAGCAAAGTTCCTCTGGTCTTCACGCATTGTACCTATTGCCATAACGTCGCGTGACGTATCTTTGGGAGAGGGTTGGAAGGGGAGCCCAGGTTAGGAGGTCAGCTTGGCGCTGGCGGTTCTTTGGAGGTGGCAGCCGAGAAGCTCGGAAAAGGCTACGGCGCCGATCGCCATCGTTGGGAAGACTACCCGTACGCTTTGGTGTCGAGCCCTGGTCGTGGCGCGAAAGAAACAGATAAGTGCGAATGTACGACGTAAACAATGTTATTGTACAGCCGCCCCTCACTGCTGAGGTTTTTTCTGTCCGAGATCGCGTAGACAGCCATAAACCCGCGAAGCGTGTAATTGGAGTGGATCCGCCTTGCGAGAGGTTCTTTATTGTAACTCCGTGGGAAACACTTTGGGCCAGCCGTGACAATGAAATCTTTGCCGGGCACAAGAATATTCATGAAATAAGTAAAAAAAAATGTTCAGCTTGGCAGGCAGGAATTAGGATGAAACGGTTTGGGTTTCAGTGTTTTAAGTTAGGCTGGAGTAAACAAGATGGATCTTGTAAAAAAGCTGGAACTTAAACAGTCTACGTTCGCCCAATTCACAAAAATATACTGGAGAAAAGCTGTGCCCTATTTTGGAGCTTCCGCGTGCAGGTTTTTTTTAAATATTGAACTGATTCATCTGGGATATCGTGGCATATTGGGGTCCACTACCCAAATAGTGATTTTACAAGCCCTACGCACCTTAAGAGAACAGAACATTCACCTCTTCGGATTTGTCCCATCCAAAATGAGGGTCGGGGCTCCCTTACTCTCTTAGAGCAAAGCCAGTGGCGAGGATGATCACCTCTGTCAAGTCCATTGGTCGAAAAGTTGAACTACTGTCACGAACAGCTTCTTTCTTGACCCCGTTGAAACGACCAGATTTACTATTCCCGTAATGCTATATGCTTAATGCATGGCTTACGTGTAATTTCATATGGAATCCGTAAATTTCGAGTTTTCCTCATAGGAAGCATGTAAAATCTATATAGACAATACCGAGTCGACGTACGGAAAGGCCATTCCACATTGGGTCATTTCACGGCGTCATGTACATACATCCAATGAAAACCATGATGAAACGACACGTAAAGCATATGGATATCGCAAGAAAACTTACAGAAAGCATCCGTAATTCCGTAGTTTCAACGCCGCAAGTAGTTATTCCATTATTGAGTGCGCACAGCTCAAGGGAACTTGCCAACAAGGGTAACTTATATTAGCGTGCGTCTTAATCCATACCGAGTTTCCTGCTTAGTGAAGCCATGTTATTTTTCGTTGGTAGATGTTCAGTCTTCAAAGTGGTTATCGTCATGCTCAGTGACCTCTGGGCTTCCCATGCGGTTTACCGTTGTTGCAGAAGAATCGCCGACGTGATGGCGCACTTGAGGGGTTCGTCGGGGCAAAACAAGCTGCAGAACTACTGGTCGAGGAACATATTCCACCACGCTGTCCTCGACCTGGAAGTCAAGCCGTGGCAAAATCGGTCCATCCAAAACGAAGTCAGCGCGGTTTTCAACCTGCTCAGGGTAGGTACGGCCGCGACACTTCTCGAGTGCTACCTCCTGAAGCGAAGGTTCCCGGTTTATGCGTAGTAGTCGGTGCTGTCAACATCAAGCGTCCGCCCATGTGCCCGACAGAGCGCAGAAAGTGCGGGTAGGAGAGGAGGGCGCATAGCGTAAGCTGACCATAAGTGATATCGGAAGCCGAGGAGCAGTTAGTCAGCCGGGACATAGAGGGCGCCAAGCGGGGAGCGCTTTCGTGTTGCAGCCAGCCCCGTAGTCGCCATGCGCGGATCAACTTGGCGTTAGTTGCACGGAGGACCAACGCCGTGCAGAAATTCGGGCGAAAGACGGGGCGGGTAAACGAGCAGCTAGGGCTCGCAAGTGGGAACATGGATAGGCGGAGTAAAGATCGCCGCATCCACCTAAACGTTCCTGTAAGAAGCAATTGGCCGAGGCCGTAAGGCGCCTGCTAATTAACCCAGGGGTGAGGGCGTGGTCTTAAGAGTGAAGGACCCTGTATTGCTGAGTTTTATTCCTCGTTTGCTTGTGATGGCGTCATGGCTGATATAAGCGGGAACGTTAACGTCGCAACTTCGCGGAGATTCTCAACATTGTAGTCGGCCAGCAGGCTGTTGTTCTGTTTGGTCACATTCGCAATTCTAATGACATGCTAGTTGCTCTCACCCGAGTTGTATTTCTTTCGGTGCGTGGCAGTGCCTTTTCGAAAGCGAATTTTTGTTGATCTGACAAGTGATAATCTTTGCTGCGGGAGTGTGCGTCGAGGTGCACTAGTCTGCGGAAGGCATTGCACGTTACTTGCTGCACCGCTGCGCCGCAGATTGCTTTTAACTGCAATAGCTGCAACTGTGTTAGGGAGGTATCACAGTGTTTGCTGCATGGTTGCCTTTAGTAACAGACTATCATGAACGTCGCATTATCCCGGCACATCATTCTCGCATTAGGAATGGATTCCTCTTCAGGAAATCTTGTCTGTCCTGTGACATGAGACATTCAGTGGCCAAAGAACGTGGTGTCTCGTCCGCAAGTAATGTTGGGCTACGCAAATACGGGGATCACTAGTGCTTTATGCGCAGTGGATGGCGTCACAATCACTTCTACGCACCACAAGCGAAAAGTCGTCCCCGTTGAAGACCACAACTGCACTCCCGTATGCAGGTGCTGAGAGACAGGCAGCGGGATTTGAACGGCACCCATCCCAGTGCTCGCGCACCCAGTGGCGGCTTCATAATCCTGGGCGTCCGGATCTGGCCGGCCAACGAGGCGCTGTTCCTCGGAAACGTCAGCCAACACCTCGAGTGAGTATAAAAGGTTTCATCCACTTTTTTGATGACATTCTTGATGCTGCATCTGAGCTTCAACCACTTAGAACCTACTCGGAACAGCCGCTTTTTGTCGCAGTTGGCTTCACACATTCGGGTTACCCATGTGGTGGTGTTGTACGCTCATCTACTGACCAAGACCATTTTTACAAACACAGGGGGCGTTTGCGGCTGCCGGACTCTCATGGTGGGAAGAATTAGGCTTAGTGCCCATAAGAAAATATTTAAACAAAATTTTCAAACCAAATTTCGGAATTCACAGTGCATTTATGATGTCGCCTTTTCGTTAAGGACAACCAAATTCATCCTAGAACAGATTGTTAAATTATGCAGCGTCATTTCGAATTTGGTAAATACAGTTGCGGTTGGGCGTGTGCATTGAGATACGGCTGCACTCGTGCTTCAAGTGGTGGCTGGACAGATCGACCTGTGGAATGTAAAGATTTTATTTCGATTCCAGGCACTCATTTCTTCGATTTTTCATTGTAACATGACGCCACACACCGTCGTTCCTTAAAAAGGTACTCAAGGTTCCTCATATTTCGGCATCATAGCTGAACGATGCTCTGTTAATAACAAAGAAAGACTCAGAAAAATAAATAAAAGAATTGATTACGATTAGAAACGCAACAAGGATATGTTATCAGAATAGAATTAGAATTGAAATACAATCAAAATAGATTGGTGAGGGAAAGACACTGGAAAAAGAATTGGCACAGGCTCAGAATTGGAATAGACTGGCGAGTGAAAGAAATGCCAAATGCCATCTCGTTTTCTTCGCTTCACACATTGATCGCTCCTAAATATTTTTTCGCCAACTTCCGTAAACAAACAAACTAGCTCAAGTTCACGCTCCAAAGAAGTGGTCACCCGAGAACTTTTGCCGTCATCCGCACCAAATCTGGCGTTCTTCGTGGCCCTTTCGCTCACTGTTACCCAGGCGGTTTCCGGTGGAAGGCCTCATCCCCTGGACGCACTTCACGGAGGACGAGTTTGCCGCCGGCTACCCGGAGTGCATCATCACCGGAGCGTCGCCTCGGAATAGCACCAACAACAACAACACCGTTAGCATAGTGAGCAACGCTGCCCGTGATGTGTGGGCTGCCGTCGCTACAGCGCTGACGTTGACTCCACTTATTTTAACGGCGCGTTTCTGTAATACCATTAGAAGCCTCATCGGGCAAGATATGTATTGTAGGTCATAAAATTCGCTGATTGGGTGAAGGAAAGGGAGGTCACGAGGCCGAATAATTTCCATTGGCTGGAGGGAAGTAATGTCACCAGGACGGAAGTGAAGCCACTTTCTGTAGAGGCATCAACAAGTTATGCTATCGCATTTTCAGCACGTAATGTAGCCATGTTTCCCTGTGAATTTCTTGAACCTGTAATCTCAGCCAAGAAAATGGATGTTTTGGGTTTAGGTTTATGGGGTTTAACCTCCCAAAGCAACTCAGGCTATGAGGGACGCCGAAGAGAAGGGCTGCGGAAATTTCGACCACCTGGGGTTCTTCAACGTGCACTTACATCGCACAGTACACAGGCCTCTAGTATTTCGCCCCCATAAAAATTCGACCACCGCGGCCGGGATCGAACCCGCGTCTTTCGGGTCAGCAGCCGAGCGCCCCAGCCACTGAGCCGCTGCGGCGGCTAGAAAAGGTTGCGTTAAAGTTAGGAACCTCCAGTAATTCTTGGCTACTGAACCTCAGAATGCAGAGCTGAAAAATGATAAGAAAATGTAAAAGACGCGCTCCTACTACGCCCGTGCGAACCTTCGGTGATTTGGAATATTCGATCGATTAGTAAAATGTATGATTCGAGACGATTAGTAGAAGATTAAAAGAGGATTAGCAGCAGGTTAGTAGAACACAGGAAGAAGATTAGAGGGAGTGTGCGCATCTCATGTACTATCGCGAGCAAAATAGAACGGGACGCATGCTCCCGGGAAAAAGTATACTGTGGCTCTGCCTCGGTGACCAGTGGCGTAGTGTTGGTATACCAGCGGATAGAGCTTGCTCGTCCCCTCACACCTTGACACAATTTAGGCGAGTGGATTAAGTGGCTGCACAGAACTAAATTTTTTCCGCATACTCGCGTCTTGTAAACTTTTGATCGCGGTAGTACGTAAATGATACGGTTGATGTCAACGTTCCGCTCTGCTCTTTTTTAACACGATCTACAACTTTCGCATTGGAAGTTCTTTCTGAAGCCAACATTCAAGATGTGAGGCAGTTAGTCGTGCCAACTAACTTTGGAGAAACGGAAAATACGAGAGGCCACGCCAGTCACCTTCGCGCGCTTGTATGTGCACTCCCAGACACCCTTACAGCGTTTGGGGGTGTCTTGGAGGGCATCAACACAACGGTGACATGTAAGATATGAACTCTAGAAGAGGAATATTATAATTCTAGAAGAGAATGAGTAGCCGATCAGTAGAACCGTGCGTATTGCTGCACTCTTCGTCGCTTTGACAGCAGTCGCTCGTAAGTTCCAGGCGCTGGACTGGGTGCAGAACAGCACCTCGTGGAACATCTACCCGTCGGTGGCCATGTCGTTGACTCTGTGCACGCGTGTCTACATGACCTCCACTCAAGCGACCGCCCAGTTCGGGGATACCTGTGTGAACGCCGGCACGCCTCCGGGCACCTCGGACACAGTGAGGAAACTGCATATTTATGTCTTCATCGTATTCTCGTGTACATATGTCTCTACTTGTCACTGCTGGCTTTGACGCAGACTCTTCCATGTCGGTACTTGCCACAATGTAGCCTGCGTTTTCTGAAGGATATACAATTAGACGGATAGGATATACATTTACTGTGTTCCGATTTCTTTATTTGTGTACGAAGTGCATTCTCTTTTTACTTAATATAACATGCAGATGATGATGAAGGGACCGGAAGCGGGCGGAGTGGGTGAGGGTACAAACTTGGGTTAATGACACCCTATTCGAAATCAAGGGAAAGAAATGGGCTTGGGCAGGGCATGTAATGCGAAGGCAAGATAACCGATGGTCCTTAAGAGTGTACGGAGTGGATTCCAAGAGAAGGCAAGCGTAGCAGGGGACGGCAGAAGGTTAGGTAGGCGGTTGAGATTAAGAAGTTTACGGAGAGGGGGTGGACGCAGCTGGCACAGGACAGGGTTAATTGGAGAGAATGGAGATGCCTTTGTCCCGCAGTGGGCGTAATCAGGCTGATGATGATGATGACTAAGCAATATATGCAATTTCAATGTCACTGTGTTCTGATTTCTTTCTTTGTGCACAAAGTGCGATGTGTATATTTGTACGCTGATGATTATTGTACCTAGTTGTATACGCGCTGTCTACGTCTATTTTGTAACCGCTGCTGTTGCGCCCAGTGGGGCCAGGGCTTCGTCAGGAGACTACCTCCTCTTGTCTTTCCCCACGAGCAGTACCATCTATTGCCCATACAATAAACAATTTTATTCAATTTTTGTAGCTTGTATAAGACATGGGTCCTATCGTGCTAGTACTGAGATGTATACCTTTTGGGCAATAAAATAACAAGCCGCCACGTAGAACACTAGAACTGTTCACGTGCAGCTCAAATTACGAACCGCCTTGGACAAACGAATACAATTCTTCTACACACCTATCTATGACCCTGCTAAAATGCGCTGTGTTTGAATCTAGATGAGACATAATGTGCCTATTTGAATCGTATTTTTTTTAGAAACAGGTCATCTACCCTTAGAGAAAACAATGGAATCTTTATGTCCGACATAAGCTCTCTCATCAAATCCGTCGCCTTTATAAATACGACTGGTAGATAATTAAGACAGCAGTTGAGTGTGGTGTTTCGATATTCTGGTGGCCGTGCATCTTCGGTGCACGTGATTGTTTCAAATTCAAATTCAGTTTATTTCCGTCAAAACAACTGAGGTAGCTCAAACAAAAATTGAAGCAAGTTCACTTGATGCGTTGGAGCCCCGCTTTTAATGGCACACAGTCACGGCAGAATTCTGTTCTAGCAATATGCGCATTTGTATTTTACAGAAAACAGCGAAAAGTATAAATTGCATAGACTAAAACCAAGTAAAAGAAGTTTATGTCATTTTTAATTAATTATACAATTCTACTACAATATTCAAGTAAACAAATACAGTGCAGCCAAAGCATTTCTTTTTACAGCAAAGCCCATGCACAAGATGCTGAGTTTAATCATCTCAAGCTAAACGAAATAGTAGCGTTTGGACAGTGATCATAAATTTGGTGGCCTGGTCCGTGCTTCCCAAGGAAAGCCTCAAGCTCGGAGATGTTAGTGCGGTTAATATAAATTCGATTGCGGTGAAGATTTATTAGTAATGTTGGAAGGGAATGACGTAACATTTGATAACCTAGCTTTGTTCTTGAAAAAGGAATGTTCCAAGGTATAAAAAACGCGTCACGAAGGCTTGTTAACTTGTTTAATTGGGCTATTGCATTAAGCTCTTGCTAATTACTGCGGAGTTGTTCGTGTCTTTTTGCATATTTTCGCCAGCGTCAACTTGTGATCAGCCCCTAGAATATGACGAATGGACTTGTAGTGTATATATATATATATATATATATATATATATATATATATATATATATATATATATATATATATATATATATATATATATATATATATATATATATATATATATATATATATATATATATATATATATATATATATAGATTTAAGAGAAGTGGGCACTTCTACAAAGACACTTTTATTTATCAACGTTTCGACCGCGGTGCGGTCTTCTTCAGGACTGTAGTGGTCTCGCGTCAGATGGACGTTTTAAAATAAAAGTGTCTTTGTAGAAGTGCCCACTTCTCTTAAATCTGTATTCTGCGGAGCCAACGCAACCTACGTTCGTAACATATATATATATATATATATATATATATATATATATATATATATATATATATATATATATATATATATATATATATATATATATATATATATATATATATGCGATTTAGATTAGTTATGGTTATTGTTCCCCATATAATAAAGCAATAGTTAATATGAGCAACAATTAATGCATTATATTATGTAGTTTCGCGGCTTGTAGTAGGAAGGGATGGAATGTTGCCAAAATTCTAACAGATCTGGATACTTTTGTTGTAATATAATCAACATAATTAACAATTAGGCTTTTGTATTTTTTACTTTTTTCCAGTACTGCAACGACCCCATGAAGTTGTACCTGAATTTCTCAATCATGGCACAGGAGACTGCATACGCCGTTCCGCCCAACTTCACCGAGTACCTCTCAGTCTTCGAAGTCATCTACACCGCTACGCTGAAAGTGAGGTGCTTAATTATACACCGTCTCTCTTTAACTCCGCCGCTACCATATTGCCGATGAGAAAATAGAACACAGTCTAGTTTCCCAGCAGGACTGGACGCCGTGCAGAGAATAAGAACATGACTGTAGTGCAAGCAGAAGACGAAAGACAGGGTGACAGACACGAACAGCAAACATGACAGCAGAACATGACATGTCATCACAAGCGGCAGCAGGATCGTTTTCGTAGAAACGCCATCTCTATCAGATAGGAATATATGAATGGAGTGCTAACACATATCCGCGCATCTTTTCAGTTTCAATTGTTGTCCTCTTTTGGTTTTTTTTTTTGCTTCGCTGTATTTTGGCTCTGGTGTATTTCCTCCGAGGAATGTTGCGAAGCCGGTGCGGCACAGAAACATTTCTGTGTAGCTACTCGCCGTAGTGGCTCTTTGGCTTTAGCGTTCGGCTGCTGACCCTATGGTCGCAGTCTTGAACCCGGCCACGGCGGCCGTAGTTCGATGGAGGCGAAGTAGGAAAAACTCTCGTGTGCTGTGCGATGTTAGCACACGTTAAAGAACTCAAGGTGGTGTAAACTATTCCGGAGCCCTCCACTACGGCGTCCCTTATAGCTTGAGTCCCTTGGGGAGGTCAAAAGGCCCCGCGTGCGCAGGCATACACTTCCTCCCTCCTAGCAACGCAAAGATGAACACTCTACCGGTGGAAGAGCGTGCATCGTCGCTCTATGTATATACTGCGGAGAGCAAATATCCAAAGGGCCGTTAGGCCAACGGAATGGATTTGAAGACGAGACAAAAGGAACAGTGGAAGGCGATTTGGGTGAATGAGCGTAGGAAGTTTTCAGGGACAATAGGGAGACAGCAGCTACCGCAAAACAGAGCTAATTGGAGGTCAGTGCGAAAGGCTAATGCCGCGCACTGTACGTAACTGTGCTGGTGATCAATACATAGTTGGGTGCAAACCAGTTCATCCCCTAACACCCTTTTCTTGCACATTCCTCCCAGTTGTGCGAAGTCAGGCGCCGTTACGGGGCCAATGTGAGCCTTGCGCTGTTCGACATCGAGTGCGAGGACTGGCGGAATGCGTGCAGCAGCACCGACTCTCAAATCGTCGCCGGTGCTAACAGGATCCGCCGCATCTACGACTACAGCGAGCACCTGACACACACATTTATCCAGAGCGATCCAGGCTGTCCGTGACGGAGCCCGCCGGAGAGGCCGTCCCGCCTGACGTCTCGTTTTACGCTGGTGACCGCACGGATGGCGTCCCAGTGAATACGTGACGGTCCGGCGTTCGTTCGAAGACGTAACCTATTGACGCAATTGAGAACTTTCTGCCGTGTTATTAATAGTGCGAATATTAATCGTTTATTAGAAAACTTTCTGCTGCGTATTTGACGTATGAAGTGCTCCAGGAGTATGTTTTTTTTTTTTTGGCTTCAAGTGTGTCGATGATTTCGCGGCATTCGTTTTATGCATGTATTTTTTTGTGACAGCTATCTCCGGCGTGTTATATTATTCTGTGATAGGAGCTCGTGTCCAATGCACGTTGCTGTCTTCGATGCTGCTAGTTTGGAACACGAAACTTCTAGTGCACGCTGGAGTATTTGCGGCGCGTCATTGTGCCGCAATATATCTGTTCTGCTATGCGTCTGGATTGTAGAGGACGTGTTTGATGCCCACGTTACGGCCCTGCTATAAGTCTAAATTTAAAGTGTCCCTCAGCTGCATGTAATTTCAGGAAATGAGTGTAAGTAGAAATGCTTCCGCCCCGGGGGATATTCGGTCTACACGGGTCAGATCGGACTCACCACGTTGATTAAATGTACACATCACATGTGAGAGGCTCATAGGTCATCTACGCTGAAGTGGACAATGTGCCGCACTGAGGTACACCCTGTATCTTGTATTCAAGCATGTGTTCTATTGAGGTACACCACATATCCTGCTGCGCTCTTTCAGTAAGAACGCTGCTTGCTTGATTGCGACGCCGAGAGCAGACTGTCTCGCCAAACGGTGTTTCTATTTACAATTTTGACGGCTGCTTGTCATGAACATGAAAAAATGCGCGCATTCACTTGGTGGTGGTATTCCCGCGTTAGATGCTTTTCGTGCCAGGAAAGTGTGGACTCGTGTTTACTCTCTATCATCTTACTTGCTGCCTGCTGACCACAACGGCAGGTTATACGTGATACGACATAGCGTGGATACTGAGTGTATAATGCAGTAAGCCTACCTTAATTTGTATGTGATGTACCTTAGGAGATGTGCAGCGGGTCCCTGTATCGTTGTTTGCGTATATACAGTTTGCTGTCGCTACTGTACGGCCTGTCTGAGCTGCGAACAAGTCCGCATTTTTTTCCCTGTCATTGGTGGTTGACAGAGCATGCAGGTTAGCTGTCGCTCACTTTCTAACATCATTATATCGCACAACTTTTTGTTCATATTTTTTATCCGGTGAAAGGATCCTTGTTATTGTCTTCAGTTTTTGCGGCCGATTATATTGTTCTGCTGCGAACAGTGTTGATGGTTGGGGCTGATACGCACCAAATGTAACAGCAAGCGACGTTAGGCGAATGCCGCACTCAATCGCCCAGAGTTTTTGGGCACACCTGCTACGTGCGATGCTCCAACGGACATTCCACGTTTATCCACTCGCTGCAAGCCTCCACTGTCCTTTGTGCGTGATTTGTGCTCGGCCTGCGGACTGTGCGAGAATGGTCATCGGCTGTCACCAGCATGGTGAGGATTGTCGCGGGAGCCGGGAATCAAAGGACGAGCACATGGGCTGATCTACGTTTGTGGCGACCGCTTGAGTACTGCGCAGAGAATACCAATTTTCATTGCCGTTCTTCACTGTCACGCTTCATCGCTGTCTGGGAGAAATAAAGCTACGCGTCACTGTAGCATGAAGTGTTCTTGTGAGTACTGATCGGTATTGCTTGCCCCGTGAAACTGATGAGCAGTCAGTATCTTCGAGCGCGCAATGTACACTGCCCTTAAAAAAAATTTATTTAGACAGTCTATAGACAGTCCATAGATAAAGTCTGTAGACACTCTATAGACAATCACTAAAGTAAATTCTATAAGCAATGTAAATCCTATAGACAGTCTATAGGTAATCTATAGATTTATGGTCATACACTTAGTAGACTTTTGTTTATAGACAGACTATAGACTATGAATAGATCAACAAAGAAATATCTATAGGAAGGCAATAGTATATAAAAAGTCTAATATAGAGTTGTCTAATTTTTGTAAGGGTGCAAAACGGTTTTATTGCGACGTATCAACCCCGAGCAAGAACCTTGTGTCTTGTGCTCTCGGAGTAACCCTGGTAAGCTGATTAGTTCGGAGGAGCGTCGTCAAGCTGCAGCCAATGGGAGGTGGGCGTCAAGCCACCTAGGTCACGTAACCTTGTGGCGTCATCGCAACCTCCCACTACATTTTGAGCGAACCGTGCGGTCCCCGCCTAATATGTGATTAGTTTTCCGTGTGCTGGACACGGCAGGCTGTGCGCGCTGATTTATGCTTGTCAGGAGGAACCATCACCTAGGTGATGCGCACAATCACCTGTCATCATATTCAGAAATGATAAGCGGAGTTCATTACAGGTTAGCTATATTCCAGTGGTGGAAAATTTTACTTTGTAAAAACTAGATACATGGGCTTCCATGAGAGCTTCCCAGGGGAATTTCGGGATGGATACTGCTTCGGTATAACCATAATTTCAATATAGATGGTTTTGTTAAAATGGTTTGGCTGTATCCGCACTTGGCCGCTTGCACGGTCGTCTCTGCATCCGGGCCGTGAATCGAAGGTAAAGTGGAAGTGCCATGATTACGTAGCGCAAGCTTCTGGCTCGATAAGTCGCTCTGAACGCATTGTGTCACGCAACAAGAATACGAGAGAGAGAGAGCAGAACCAGAAACAGCTGAAATGGTATCTATGCCTGTGCACAGCTCGCTTGAAACAGCACGCTCGCATAGTGATCTTTTTTCCGCCGGGCCCATATAGTCTTGCACTTGCCCTACAGTGTTCACACGGTGAAATGGTATGTGCACCCTACCACCCCGCCCTACGTTGGCCGTCGTCTTTTTCTGTTCCTTCCTAAGCTGTGTTTGCCTTAACTATGCAGCCCCTGAAAATGGGTCTACCGGTATACAATCAACTAGCCCGAATGCAAGCTGTACTCCGCGCTCGGCAGCGCAGCCACAGAACCCCTTTCAATAATACGGTCACGCAGCTGGGAACTTCGCAACTAATCGTGGATTACTTTATGGCAAGGCGGGATGAACACACTAGGGAATCGCTCATAGCCAGAGAAAAATATTCCCGGAAAAATTATACCTGCAAGCCTTGTGGGCTGACAAGGGCGGTATTATTGCACTTGTGTGCTAAGACTCTGAACCACATACGTCAAACGTAAAAAAATTGACAGACGATTATGATAGTCGGCAACGCGAAGTTTGAGCGCAGCTCTTCACGTATTTTAATTTTGCCACTTTTCGGGATGTTCCCATGGCAGCCAACTTCCAGTTGTCCATTCTTTCGCTTTAGCCTTGGCAGGTGTCATTTCGCTCTGATACTAACAGCTACCTTGTCACCTGTGAGGTGAGAGGTGACAGGGTGACTTGTGACCGGTCAGGTGCCATGCCACGCAGACTACGCCGATGCGTAGGGACCAATTACGTGTTACGCTGCTGGCCACCCTCCGGGATCTTCCCTTGGCCGCCACTTTCCAGGTGGCGCTTTGCTCTGCTACTTGGACAGCCGATTACGCCGACAACGCCGACGCCAAGTACGACGCGAAACTCGGGAACGGGCAACTAAAAGCTGCACTCAAACACACAACCTGCACGGCTGAAATCCATTAAAATGATGCGGATGTCCATCAACGTCCTTCTCGCGATTTTATCACTGCCAAATTACAGCTGCCTTTGGCGCGTAAGCAGGTGTTTTATTCGAGAACGCATTTAGTCTACAATTTGTGGCTAAGCACAGCGCGTCCCGTGTTGTGGGAAGTGAGAATAAAGACTTATGTGCGGTATTCTTGTGGAAAATTTTCATTTCCTCAACAGTGTCTTCAGCTCTTGCCTGCGTCTAATAAAGTTCCCACCACCACCACCCCGACAATTCCTCAAGCATTAGCCTCGTTTGTGCCGTGAACATTGTAGTCCTGTATTGGATCGGAAAGAGGGAAGTGCGAGCATGGAAACAATCTGCAGGCTTGCAAGCATGGGTTGACCCGGCCGTCCATCGTTCGCGCGGAGGCTGCAACTAGTTACCCAGACGACAAGCAAACTCATACGCCTCTCTACATAATTTATGAAAAGACCGCTGGCCATCATTGTCGAAGTTGCTTAAAAAGGCATGTTTTGCGCCAGCAGAAATTAATCTCATGCGTTGCGTATACAGGTGCGCCTTAGTGTATGTCAGTTGTGTAGGCAGAAAGGTTTTAATACGTTATTATTAGAAGCCCCTTTAACGAAGAAAATGTCCGGCGTTGTCCGACGTATTTTGCACTCTTGCATGCCACCTACCGGCAAAGTGAAGAGAGGCAAATTTAACTCTCCAAATGTAAGGTATATGAGGGAGAGGTAGGAAGGTGGCTCATACAGGAGGGACCTCCCAAAAAATGAGTTTGAGAAATTGATAATGGCTAATAAGAAAATATGAAGAAAAAGTAAGAAGTGAGAGAATTGGCTGCTTGGTTTTTTGTGGAAAGGAAATGGCGCGGCATCTGTCTCACATATCGCGAGCACCAGAACCGCGCCGTAAGGGAAGGGATAAAGGAGTGGGAGGAAGAAGAAAGGAAGAGAGAGGTGCCGTAGTGGAGGGCTCCGGAATAATTTCGACCACCTGGGGATCTTCAGCGTGCACTGACATCGCACAGCACACGGGTGCCTTTGCGTTTCGTCTCCATCCAAATGCGGCCGTCGCGGTTGGTTTCGAACCCGGGTACACCGAATCAGTAGCCGAGCCGATATTTTGGAGACGACTCAATGCTAACACTCTGTCATTGCATAATATTAATTAAGCAACCCGTAATCTATATTGTCGCTAAGGCCGAAATTGAAAACGTTATAGAACACGAAACAGGAAGAAGACATTCCTTCTGGCATCTCCCAAAAAAATTTGTTTATTCTATGCGCCTACGAAGGTTCTGGGAACTGTACCTGAGGTCTAAAGTGTATGGATGATCATTATTGGACAGTATATTCTACAGCTGCTTTCCTTTGCGCTTGGCTTACAGTGCAAGAAAGCATAGCATGATCTACTGCATCAATAAAGCAACAGGTCGCACGCCTTAATTCGTCTCTGGCTTACAGCTTGCATCCTTTTTAACGATCGGGTAAACATCCTCTGCCCTTTATGTTCTTCATAGCTCTAGCCCTCTCCCCTCTCCACAATACCCGAATGTTATTAGCTACTCTCACGGATCATCCTCTGCCCCCTATGACCTTCATCGCTACAGATATTTTGCCTCTCCACTATTTCCGAATTTCGGAATTCGGAAAGGCGTATATTTTCACTGACATAAACAAAAGAAAGTGAGCATAGGCAGTGAGCAAAAAACCATACTTTTTTTTTCCTCCAAGCTATCATTTTCAGTTGTTTTCAACATACAGATGGAATAAAATGGGTTTTGGTCTTCCTCTACACAATGAAAAGAAAAACAGACTAAAGAAATTTTGGCCATGCAAACTGCTCTTGGCGTTTCAACAAGCATGAAAAAGCGCAAGGTGAGCGTTGACATGCTGCAACAGGTGACATGCGGAGCGCAGAATGAACTACAGAGCAGCAGTTCGTGACGCCAAAGTCAGCCCGAAGCCCCGCCACTGCTCAATGAGAGAGCTGTCTAGACATACAGTCTTAATTAGATAATTAGCGGCTAATATCTACACTCAAGATGCATCTTATGAGCTTAGAATTCGCGGAGCCAACCGTTCGCACTTTCCTCGCAGTGCCCGTCCGTCCATCCGTCCGTCCGTCCGTCCGTCCGTCCGTCCATGACACTCATCTCGATAAGAAAAAAATCTTTGTGCACTATGAGATTCGAACCACCATCCTTCCGTTCCGTAGCTGAGCGTGCGAACGACTACGCTACTTCCTGCCAACGTCAATCCAGGCCGAGCACGAGCCGGAAGAGCTACCGCACCCGGTCACCAGCTTTCGGGATATTACCCGGATGTACCGCGAGGAAAGGTGCAAGCTGCCAGAACCGCACCCCAAACTGACCAGGCAACAACAGACGATCCTGCGTCGAGCGCAGGCGGGATCGCTTGCGCATCCCGTACTGACGAACCGTATGTACCCTGCGGACCACGATATGCTCTGTCCTTTTTGCAAACGAGAAAAGGGCACCCTGCTGCCGCACGTCTTGGCAGAGTGCACAAAACTCAAGACCCCCTCCTTCCCTTCCCGCCAACACCCCCAGTCCCCAACCCCTTGAGCGATGGGAGACCTTGTTATCCAGCCCCGCCCTACCGATTCAGCTCGCACTGACGGACCGAGGCCAGCAGCTGCTGGAAACATACGGGTCCCTTAAATAGGGAACCACCCCGTCTGGTGCCTGCGTGCACACCAATTTATTTCGGGCTTAATAGATGTTGATTCGTCATCCTCCTGCCAACGCATATGTAGTTCTTCTTGTCTAGGACGCTGGAGAGTGTTTGCAGAAAGGCATCGAATCAGATGGATGCCTCCAAAATGCCCTCCAGTGTCTCCAGCATTAAAGATTCAAGAACCGTTGTGTATTTAATTAACATCTTAACCACACATTAGTGACACAAGCATTAACACCGCGCTATAGGCTTTCGCCTCACCGCACTTTAGGTCAACCAAGTGCCCCTTGAGTTCTATTTTAATAAACCACCACCACTACTACTACTACTACTACTACTACTACTACTACTACTACTACTACTACTGCCGCTACAACCACTACTACCGGTACTACTACTACTACTACTACTACTACTCTGGCGTTGAAAGTTTTGATATTTCATTTGACACCTTATTAGCTAGCTAACAAACGCTTCGAAAATATATGAACCGCTCTCGTTAGTGTGTTTAGAGGAGACGAAACGGGCTTTTATGCAGAATCACTTGAAGGAGCATAAATAAAATATAACACAATAAATAAACAGGAAATGCTTAGTCATTCGCTTCGTGTTTGAGTAACAAACGGGCGGCATTATTTTGCACACCGATTGCAGTCCACACCTTCACGTCACCGGTTTCAGTCCTAGCAGGTTTCAGTCGCACATACTCGCCATTAATATTGTAGCGATAGCTACATTACGGTAACCTTTCGAGCCTTCAGCGTGGCGGTGACGGCGCCGCCACGCTGTCACGTGGTTCCCAGCAGCTGCTGGTGGCCCAGCGCCGTGGCTGATCCCGTGGTTCGTCACGTGACCAAGTTCCACTAGGCCAACTGTAGCTGTCGCGTCACTCCAAGTTTAACCAAAGCTAAACCACCGCCAACTCAGATCTATACTCGCCATGGGAGATTGCACCAATATCGCCTATGACGAGTCTCACTCGTCCGGCCTGATGTTACGTTGCGCTCAGTGCCAGACGAGTTACGGTCGGCAATAGCGTTTGTTGCAATTTTGGACATTAGAGGACGCTAGTTGTTCACGAAACGCGTTTTTAACCTTTAGCGCATGTTTTAAGCCTGACATCTATTTTCGCCAAAAATCACAAACTATTTAGTGATTTTAGTAAGTTTTTTGGCAAAAAAATTTGTCTTTTAAAGGGTTCTTTCTTACGCCCTGAGTGCGCCAATCGTAATACCTTTTTCACTTATAGCCGTTAAAGAAGTTTTCGTTCGGTAGCAAGCAGGCCGAAGCGATAATACGTAAATAACGATAATAAAGGCACGCTTAGGTGAACGCCATTATTATTAGGCGTTATTAGTTTTATTAGCAAAATTCAATTGTATGGCTGTGTTGCTCTGTTCATGTTGTCCGGCACCAAAATAGAGATGTATTGCTGATTTTCTAAAAGTCCAACCATTTTTCTCCACCGCTAGCCGATTCAAACTTGTGTCAAGACCGAGGAGGATTCAGCGGTGGTCGTTTTGCAGTAAATGCCGATGTAGCCTAACGTGTGTGGGCTACACACACATCCCACAGGACCGCTTTATATTTATGCTATATCCATATTATACTTTGGAAACATTAATTTGCGCTATGATGGTCCTCCGCACGAATAAGTAATGCTTTTGGTTCTTGTTCCAGTACCAAAAACATAGTAAGCAAAGCAAAGTAAGATCATAAGAACGAATATTTCGACATTGATGAGTGCATGCCTGTGAACATGAAAACTATGTAGGTCGGTGTTTTGAAAATGATCTATGTTTGCAGAATGAACTATGTGCTGAAACTGCCTGCAGAATTCTCTGCCGATGGACTACAAACCGCCCTAACGCTTTGAAACGGCTGCTTTACCTGTGTTTCGACAATTTGGCAAGGGAGCATGAAATACTTTGAGGCTTCAAGGCCACCGATTGCTGTTGTACAGGGAGCCGGTCGCACTGTCCACTGACGCAGTAGTCTCGGATACGTACGTACTCCGCGCTGCGGTGTATGCCATCCACAGCAACCACATTCTTTCTGCTCAGTTAACAGATCTCGCCGGCACATTTTATCTCCAACCGCTTAGACTCTGGAAATTCTCGTTGTACACACAGTCATCTCATACACCCAGTTACTCCCCGCCCCACATTAGTATGCTAAATATTTGGATGCAATTCGCTCCTTTCAAAATCACACAATCACACAATCCCTCCCGACCTCCACTACTCAGAGTAGGCAAATGCCTTCATTTTTGGTTTTCCTCCCTCACCCTCACCACTAAATCATCGCGCCTCCCTCACCCACATCACTGCGGTGGCTCAGTGGCTATGGCGCTTGGCTGCTGTCCCGAAAGACGCGGTGTCGATCTCGGCCGCGGCGGTCGAATTTCGATGAGGCGAACTTCTGGAGGCGCGTGAACTGTGCGATGTCAGTGCACGTTAAAGAACCCCAGGTGGTCAAAATTTCCGTAGCCCTTCACTACAGCGTCCCTCATAGCCTGAGTCGCTTTGGTACATTAAACCCCTATAAACCATAAACTCCCTTTCGCTCACTTTGTAAACTTCCCTAGCCCTCCCTCGCCCTCACTTCGTTGGCCCTCCCTCTACCTCGCCCTCACAATCAGCAATATTCTAGTTAGTTTTCCTTATTTAAAATATGCGCCGATGTTACAGAGTCGCACTAGGTGGAAACTTGACTGCGTAATCTTTTGGCTGTGTCCAGTCGCGTCGATCTTGCTTTAACACTCCGAGATTCACAGCAGCCAAGAATGGCCGCAAGAAATAACACGGACTACGATCAT
This sequence comes from Amblyomma americanum, assembly GCF_052857255.1. Taxonomy (NCBI): domain Eukaryota; kingdom Metazoa; phylum Arthropoda; class Arachnida; order Ixodida; family Ixodidae; genus Amblyomma; species Amblyomma americanum. The sequence goes on from NC_135498.1 coordinate 81,857,135, forward strand.
AGTGTAGCCTATCATAGGTAAGAGCTCGGTGACTGGTACTTCTGGTAGCGTCTAAAATAATGAACTCTTCCAGGAGAATCGAGGCCCGAGAAAAGCAAAGAAAGGTATTCACGGCTCCCTCCGCATCCAATCCGAGGAGAGTTCCAGGAGAATTTCCTGGAATTCTCCCGGCTCCTGGTAGTATAGTCACTTCCATAGTTAATCGGGCCGACGTACCCACCGCGTGCAGCCCAGCTTTAGGCTTCAGTACTTCAGTTGTTTTCCTTAGTTCTAGAGAAGGCTGCCCTCAGGGTGAGAAATTTAAAATCCAGGGCAGGCACTAAATTTGAAACACTCTTGCCCTAAACTCGTGCATTTTTCTCTCCCTCACCCTCTTCGCCTTCCCTCACCCTTGCCCTGACATTTTTCGGTGCCAATCCTCCCTCACCCTCACCTGAAAAAGTGAAGCCTTCATGAGGGCTCGGCTCATGGTGCCCATGTCTGCCACGACTACCTCACTGAAGCCCTTCGTACCAACTTTCCCGCCGCAATCTTAGTTTGGTGGATCTGGTGCCGTGCTGGGGTCGGAAGCAGTGAGCTGGTCCACCTGGAGCACTATCTCTTTCAGGGCCCAATTGCCTGCCTGACTGGCGTCGGACTGATTGGACGAGCAGCGCGATCTGGTGCTCCATGCCCACGATTTTTTAGCGCTTAACTGTAGCTTCTTAATTAAATGGCAGTTATTCCAAGGAGGCATAGATCAGCATGTGAGTGCTCCTATTTTATCTTACATATATGAGCGCGAGTGAGTCCCGCTGAGCGTGAATCGATGTGAGTGAAAAGAGCGCTTGGGAGCGGTAGTGTATGCCAGACCTATTTGGTGCAGGCTATTGTCGATGCATGTCGAGGTACGCAAGGCAGTTTTTTTTTGCACAAGAGCTCACGTTTGCTGCACTGCTGCCTGCTTCATAATGATACCCTTAAATCCCATAAATTCACTAGAACAAGTAGTGTCATACAGCACAGATCAAGGAAATAGGACTGAAATTAGAACAAGAGTTTCTTTTTTATATATAATGTGAGCTGTTACAAGTTGCGCAAGTGATAACGCCGGAAAGGCAAACTCAAATTATCGCAATTTATTTGCTAGAGCTACTAGACGGGACGTACATTTCCAATCGATCTGAGTTCCTGTGAAGAGCGCGTTAGTTTAGAACAGTTGAGCATAACGGCTGGTTCGACCACAGCTTCGAGAGTAGCCTATGCATCGCTGATGCATTTGCATCAGGGAGCTCTAGGACGTGGATACGGCATGTGCAATCTAAGGGAGGAAAGAACTCTTAGCAACATCTTTCTTTTCCTGGTTATCAAATGGCGAAAAAGCGATCGAAGGTCATATACCGGAGAAAAAAAAAATTCGGACGAGCGTGGAGAAGGTGCGAAAAAATTGAGCATTGAAAGTTTAAAAAAAAAAATAAAAATGTTCCGAGCACGTTTGAAGTGGGGAACACTGCCGTGCAGGAGGAGTGGGCGGCTCTGCTAGGCCGTCCCGTTGATGACCAGCCTCTGCAGCCTGCGCAGCACCGGCGCAGGACCGCTGCCGCACAACTGCCGGTGGTCGTCCAGCTCGGCGTGGTAAACTGCCAGGCACATGCGCGGGCCTTCGCGCTGACGGGCGAGGGTGGCCTGGGAGGAGAGCACCGCGCAGAGCACGGCGGACTTGGAGGAGCAGTTTACGGTAAGACGATAAGATTACGTAGATAACACACAAAAAAGAAGCCAACGGCCTTTCTGGCTGCGGAAGTGCTAACGGAATTACGTGGTCTAATTTCAGTAAACCGCCGATTTGCGTCGTTTCCTTTTCGATCGCTCGTGGCCTGAAACCCAGGATGGACCACTCGTTGTGCTCTTACGAAAAACCGAGCTTTGGCAATGGCTGGTGTGCAAGCTAGCCTAGAGTGTTTAATCGCCATCATTCCAGGCAATTTGAATATCTCGTTACTATGCGTAATGTATTTTTTTTTCTTGCCTTCCCCCTGCCTCTCCGTTATGAATGAGTACTTGCGGGGGGTATATAAGAGCGGTGTACCTTGCGTGCGAGGGACCAGTCATCGTCGAAGGCGACCCACGTGTGCTTGGTGTGCTCCATGGCGTAGAAGGAAAGCGTGCGCAGGTCCTCGAAGCGCCGCACCGTGAAGCGTTGGCATATCTAGAAAAAAAAAAAACGGAACGAGCCTAGGTTGAGAACGTCAAGTAGAATGTCGCGCACTTTGGTTGTAGGTGGTCATACCGAGACCCTTATCGGGAGCAAGCCCACCTCTGAAATTTTCAACTATAAGGGCTCCTACAATAATAGTTTTTCACCACCACCACCGCTCCGCTCCACTCCACTCACTCACTCACTCACTCACTCACTCAATCACTCACTCACTACGCACGCACACCCCGCCGCGGTGGATAGTGGTCGCTGACTTGCGGTGCCCAAGGTCGCGGATGGAATCTAGGCCGCATTCAACGGAGGCGGGATATAAAATGACGCGCAACATCAGTATGTTGAACCCCAAAAGGATCCACTACACCTCCTCCCCGTTATCTGATTACTGAATTCACCCGGTACCACAGTTAAACTCGCGGCACTAGTGACGCTACCGCTTAAGCTGGTCACGGTGACTAGCACACTGTAGGCGTGTGCACAGGGAAATGAACCTCGTCTTTGCGTGGGTTTGTAGTGTAGTCCGCATAATCAGGCGGCTGTTTTACGTGTGCTCACTTCGGAGAGGGATATCTCCTGGGGGCCGGTCTGCGCGTCGTCCCCGAAGCTGAGACCCATGTGGTAGCGGAAGAGCAGGCCTCCCAGCGCAAAAGTCAGGCACCACTCCTGGCCGTCCAGGGGCTTGCGCAGCAGCGAGATCTTCTCAATCTCCTGCAGCTGTTCGCGCCGATTGAAATCGTTAGGCCACCCAACTGACGAGCACGCTAAGTCGTACTATGGTCACTGCTATAAGTAGCTCCCTGACAGTACGAGCGCTGCACTCCAAAAGAATCCTCTATGCATTGCTGAGGGTTTAGTGAAACAGTGCACGTGTTATGTGGTCAGTTCATGGTGGAGAAGCCAGCTGAAGCAGGCAGGTGGGCTAGTTGGTGGTTTTACTTATATTACACAGATCGAACATGAGTATCATTCGATCGTCCTCTCAGCCCTTCATCAGCGTCCTTTTACGCGGGTGCAGTGCTGAATAACGAATTCCGCAGCAATAGAAACCCTATGAAAGTCCATGGGGGCTGGGTACTCGGCCAAGCCCTGTAGCTAATTGTGCATCATTAGTGTTCCAAATCTCTTGGACCCACTAGGAACTCTTGTCCAAGGATGCTAGTTCAGCCGCACTACATGAATTACAATTAAGCCTCCCTGGGCTCAAAACGTTTAACAAATGCTTTGCTTTGTCCTGAAAGCAGTGAGTGAAATAAGCTGTAGGAACCTTCAGAACAAGTAAAAAAAGTTTGGCGGAACTTTTATGAAAAAAAGCAGTCAGTGCTTTCTATGAGTATTAAGACAATTTCTGGACCAAACACGTTCCTTACACTGTTGTGTGATCGTAATTCTACATCGACTTGGGTAACATTCTCGCCTTACGCATGCAATGAGAACGCCCACAATGAGCACGGGAACTTTCATGAAGGCAGTACGCTCTCAAAAAGTTTAAAGCTACATTTTTAGAAGTTCCATTTTCTTCCATACCAGAAAGACCTCGGCCATGTCGGCTCCGATGTAACGCCGGTACGGGTTGGGCGCCCTCAGGACTTTGCTGCTGAGTTCGTGGTGCTCGGTGCGGAACACCACCACGTCGGGGCAGCTGCGCAGTAAGCGACTCAACAGTTACCACAAATAACCATAACAATGAATTGTTTTTTATGTATCTTGAATATTAAGAGCGTGTATAATGTAGCAAATGCTGAAACAAACAAGTTTTGATGGTTTAGGGGGGTTTAACGTCCCAAAGCGGCTCAGGGTAGGAGGGATGCCTTAGTGAAGGGCTTAAGAAATTTCGACCACCTGGGGTTCCTTCACGTGCACTGGCATCGCACAGCACATGGGCCTCTAGCATTTCGCCTCCATCGAAATGCGACCGCCACGGCTGGGATAAAACCTGCTTCTTTTGGGTCAGTAGCCGAGCGCCATAACCACTGAGCCACTGCGGCGGCTGGAAGGAAGATTGGTGGGAAAAAAAGAACGCGCTGCAATAGTGCAAGGCCGTGGAACAATTTTGACCATGTGGGTTTATTAATGTGCATTGACATCGCACCACATACGCACCCGCCGTGATGGCTCTGTGGTTAGGGCGCTCGGCTACTGACTCGGAGTACCTGGGTTGGAACCTGGCCACGGCGGCCGTGTTTTGATGGAGACAAAACGCAAAAGGCGCCCCTGTTCCGTGCGATGTCAATGCACGTTGAAGATCTCCAGCTGGTCAAAATTGCTCCAGAGCCCTCCACTACAGGAATATATCGGCGGATAACACACAACCATGTATCACACAGTTTTAGCATGTAAAAAACACCAAGAGATATCGAAAATACCGAACTCGACACTTGAGCAGTGGTACTGGCTGCCGCCCAGCTCGGACCTCGGCGGCCAGAGGAACCTGATCATGATGGCCCGAGCGGCAGCAGTCTCCAATGAATTCTTGGATGGAGGATACCACTCACATTAGGTCATCTAAAATATTCGTAAAAATAAAGTTATTACTACCTCTACCACCACTCTCGTCTACGGCACCACTTTCTCTCTTTCTTCTTTCACTCCCTCTCAGCTCTATTTGCTCACTGCGCGGTTGAGGTGTCAACGAGAAGTGAAATAGTTTTCTACTCCTTAAAAGCTAATTTTCAATTTTCACCGCTCAGGCACGCCTTTTCCGCTTCGCCTCCGTCGAAACACGACCACAGTAAGCGACAACAGGATCGTTTTCGCGAGTCGAGAAAAGAGAAGCGAGAAACACATTTTTTTAGTGGAGTCTTCAACATAGAATGCCGCCACCGCTTCACAACGCCCCCGGACACTGGGAGGCGGAGACGGATGGTTTGCAGTTGGACGTGGTTGTGCTACAATTTTGCGTTGCTCTCTTGGTTTCCGCACTGGCGATGGTACGAAAGACAAGTGTAAAGATTTGTTTGCGAACTGACAACGCCCAGTATCTAAGCATTACGACGAACCACAGCTCAGTACGCATGCATTCCTGTGGTGTAGTCTAGGCGTAGCACAGATTAGTTCGCAATTTTTTAGTGCGCTAGTATTAGTGCTGACGTCAGGAGCAAAATCCGCTGTCATGTGTCACAAATTTCGCTTATTTCTCGAGAGGTCACGTGACCATGTGGCGCCATCTCAGCCTGCGCCCATAGACCATCCTTAGAGAAGTCACAAGACTTTGTGCCGTCATTCCAACTTGCCCATTGGGTTGTCAGCAACCTCCTGTTACACTAAAATGCAAATGTCGGTACCGTCACAGCATAGCGGACAGCTACTACCGCAACTAGCAGTCCAAATATGGCGATTGATGGACCGGAAATTGTAATGAAACTGACGCGAACACGCACAAAATTGCAGCAGAAGCTGCTACATGGGAAATTAAATGCTATCGCATTCCACTCTCCTGGTGACTCAAGCGTTTGCATACTTTTAACCCGAGAGCGTTAAGGAGCTCGTGTCGCAGAAAAGCCGGTGTCGTCGGCGTCGGCGTCTTTGGCCGTGAGCGCAAAATGGCGCATCTCGGTGGACACTTGAACCGCGCCGTAAGGGAAGAAATTTTAACTCGACAGCTTTAAGGATTGATTGATTGACCGACTGATCGACTGATGAATCGATTGATTAATCGATCGATCGATTTTTCCTTCCCTTACGGCGCGATCCGGGTGTCCAGCGAGAAATGTGAGACAGGCGTTATTTCCTTTCACTTGCCGCGGTGGCTCAGTGGTTAGGGCGCTCGACTACTGATCCGGAGTTCCCGGGTTCGAACCCAACCGCGGCTGCTGCATTTTTATGGAGGAAGAACGCTAAGGCGCCCGTGTGCTGTGCGATGTCAGTGCACGTTAAAGATCCCCAGGTGGTCGAAATTATTCGGGGCCCTCCACTACGGCACCTCCTTCTTCCCTTCTTCTTTCACTCTCTCTCTTGTCCCTTCCCTTACGGCGCGGTTCAGGTGTCCAACGATATATGAGACAGATACTGCGCCATTCCCTTTCCCCCAGAACCAATTATTATTATTATTATTACTTCCTTTCCTTAAAAGGAATTGTTCATTTCATTTTCCTTCCCTTATGGCCTGGTTCGGGTGACCGCCGAGATATGTTAGACAGGCGTGCTTTCTTAAAATTGTCCAAGGGGCCACGCGTCGCGCCGTACGGGCGATGGTGTTCCGTGTACTCCTCGGCAACGCTGGGACACGCTGTCGCGTCTCACTCTTAAAGACGAAGCTCAAGCGTCCTCCAATTTGTTTTAAAAGTTTTCCATTACGTACTGATCAGAGCACCAGAGAACAGCGAGCTCCTACGTACTCGACCAATTTCTCCATGCCGCCGCTGCTGGCCAGGAGTGGGCCGTAACGAAGCCGCAGGAACATGATGGAATCCGGGTCGGTGCTTTTCATTTCCTGAAAAAAAAAACAATAAGACAAATCTACAAACGGAAATTCACCAGCACCAAATTTTGTCGACAGGTCAGCTGATGCTGCGAGTATGACTGGAAAAGCCAGAAGCGATGACGGGTTTGAAGTCCACTACAGGCACAATATTCCACTTAAATTAATTTCGCAACTATCTCCTAATTCCGCGCACCCTTCCACGTTATGAATAAAAATGCGCATTTAGACGAACGTGTAATGCAATCTCTTTGCCAAGGGAAAAAAATCTGCGAAAACACCGAAAAAAATCATCCGCACTTGAAGGTCGCCGTTGTGTATGAGAGCAAGCTCATGCGAATTGTAGTTTTTTGGAACGAAGCGAATGCAAAGCGATTAGCAGTTTCGTTAGAGCAATTCAGAAGCGAATATTTCGAATAGTTCTGACACAAAAAAGAGGCTCAACGGCACAGTGCGCAGTATCAAAAAAAGTATTAAGCACATGAACATTACGTGGAAAACTGGGTGCACTGAAGCTTTGTAGTTGTGACTAAAGTTATCTGAATTTTATGCAAAATTGCCATCCGAAATTGGGAAAGTCGACCAACACGCTGAGCTCAGCAGTTTGAGCGGCCTCATGTACAGGGTCAGTCAAACGCTCCCGGGCCACAGGGTCTGCTAGTATAGTAAGGCCGTACGAAACTCCTGAAGCTCAAAATATCTGTACAAAGTAGAAGAAGCATCGCTCTAACGTCTGAGACCCTTGACGGATTTATTGGCGTCTTAAATGCCAGGATATATCGACGAAAAGCAGACAATGTGGGCTGGGAATTTCTGACCAACTCTGTACGTTCACCCAAGTAGCGACTATAATGCGCCTGGAACCGGAGCCAATACTTCCTTAATTCATGAAGCTCCACGTGAAAGAAAAATAAATTGTCAATTCGTACACAAACCGGTTCCGCAAGCGAAAATTAGAACTGCTAGCCATGTATACCCGTCTGACTCGAGTTAGCGGTCGCCTTATCGAGGCGAGCGGTAGCATGAGAGCAATCGTTCGGTCTTTCCAGTAACCCCCGGAAGTTATACGTCGCGGCGGAGTCAGACACGACAGGTCTGTTGGCGTAGTTTGGTCACAGTTTACCGCTGTAACCATCAACCTGGCCGCGTGCGGGTGGAGGGAGTATGCATGCAGGTTCCTCCATTTTGTCGCCTTAGGTCGCGACTTGCCACAACTGGGCTTAACTGCGCGCGCGCCGCGATGCCATACCTCAGGACGTTTGTTTGGTTTGGGTTATGAGGTTTAACGTTCCAAAGCAACTCAGTCTATGAGAGACGGCGCAGTGAAGGGCTCCGGAAGAATTTCGACCATCTGGGGTTCTTTAACGTGCACTGACATCGCACAGTACACGGACCTCTAGAATTTCGCCGCCATCGAAATTCGACCGCCGCGGCCGGGATCGAACCCGCGTCTTTCGGGCCAGCAGCCGAGCGCCATAACCACTCACCCACCGAGGCGGCAGGATGTTTGTTAAACAGAAACCACACGAAGCGAGTACTCCAGAAACATTAATGGCTTGAAAGGAATACTTTTGAGATTACGAATACCAAACATTCGGACGGAATCGAATATTGGATACCTTATTATTCGACAGAATATTATAAATCATCGAATATTGCCACAAGCCTAGCTAAGAGGCAATAAGCACTCGAGTACAAAAGCCAAAGAGAACACGAACTTGCGTTCACATGCGGTTTAACAAGCGAGCATCGCAATTGTGTTCGCCTCCAATTGGGCACGTTGTGAAAATACACATGGTTTGCGTGACCGCCTCATCTCCTTTGGATATGACGCAAAGTGGTGTGGGCAGGCTTAAAAGAAACTGAAATTATGTTGCCAGCCCGCACCGCCTGAGGCCATCACGAGATTAAACCAATATAAAATAAAATATTGATAATAGAAAATTTAGCGTTCCGGAAACAAAAAAATGGGGGGGGGGGCGGTCCTGGCTAGATGAATCGTCATCATCATCAGCCTGACTACGCCCACTGCATGGAAAAGGCCTCTCTCATGTCTCTCCAATTAACGCTGTCCATGCCAGCTGCGGTCACTGATGATTACGAGAAAGCATTTGACTCAGTTGGAAACCTCAGCAATCATGCAATCATTGCGGAATCAGGGTGTAGAAGTGTCTTATGTGAAAATACTGGAACATATCTAAAACGACGGCACAGCTACAATTGTCCTCCATGAAGTCAGCATTAAAACTCCAATGATAAAGGGTGTCAGGCAGGGAGGCACGATCTCTCCAATGCTGTATGAAGGGCGTCTAAGCATTTTTTCATCAAGCGAAGGCCTGATGGGCAACAGAGGCGCGTGTTCCATCACCGCAGCCACAGCGTCATTCCTCCTACAGTTGGTTCTGTCGACCGGCATTTGGCCGACAGTATGTTCGACCGCTGCAGCCTCAATGACTTTCAAAGGCAGTTGCTGACGCTCCTTCCACAGGGCATCCGAGGAGCAAGCGCAGCGTTCGCCCACTCGCCTTGCAGGCGGCCTGCAGCCTTGCGAGGACCTCCTCGTTGAGCGCGATGGCCGGAGACAGGCGCACCTCGACGCCGTGCAGGCTGGCGTTGTTGACGAGGCGCGCCATGGCACGGCCCAGCCGGTGCCAGCTCAGGAGGCTGGGCAGTCGCTCCCACAGCGGAGCCAGCGGCATCGAGGCCAGCAGCTGCGGGGACAGCGAGCCCGGAGTGCCCAGTGCGCGGAACGCCTCGAAGTTTGCGCTGTCTGCAAAGCAAAGTTCCGTCCTCAAAAGCCTTTTCTACGGCAGCTACATGCAAAGTCTGCAATGCGGATGCCAGTTTCGGAAAAGGAGGCTAACGACTATGAATATACAGGGTGTTTTATATAAGACTTTACACAATTTTAAAATAAAAAAGGCTTTTTGAGCTAGAAGAGCGCTTTTGTCTGCGGTGTAGTACATCAGAGTACAGCTAAGATGTGGCAACTAGCAGGCTGGTTAACGAATATTGGAAAGTTAACTTTGGATGTTGGATAAGAGTGGATGTTGAGACATCACCACCGGAGCCCGCTGAACTTTTTTCGGGAATCCGGCGTGTATCAATATACCTTGGATACTACTTCACGCGAAACGGCATGCTGTTGCAATAATAAAAAAAAAACAGAATGACCATTTGGATCTCTGATGGTCGTCACAGGCTAACCGTGCGTTCTGTCGAAACAACCATTACCATTTCCTCGCTTCAACATAAGTGCGGAAAGATCGCCCGTTGGGGCTGCCGGGAGAAAAAAGAACAGCATTTCAATATGACCGTGCTCGTGGCGGCACTGTTCTTCTGGACATACACACCGGCAGGTAATAGCGTGTACTCGACGCCGTCGCTGAGTATGTCCATGTCCCCGGTGTAGATTATGTGCGAGCAGAGGCTTGACAGCTCGGCCATGCCGGACAGCCGGGACACGCCGCACACCAGCGTCGGGGGAACGACTGCGTCGACCCGTATAGAGGGTTAGCGTGATCATCAGACCCTAGGGGGCATCTCGTTGAGTTAATACTCTAGTACCCCCATGCCAGCGCCTGTGTTTAGGTCATTGACAATAAGTACCTCGAATCCAGCAGCTTTAATCCACAAGCTTCCTTAATATTGGTTCACTGATGATCCTCTCTAAACAAATTATGTTGTAACCTAAAAGTGTTCATCGGGCTGTTTACTCGAATATCCAAAATGCTGCTGCTGGTGCAGGCATTATTAGCTATTCACAGAGAGAGGATGTCTGACTGCTCCCTCTAAGCGACACGTGGGTCTTGCTTGTGGTGATGCTACTTTTAGAAATCGTAGGCGACAAGAACTATCATCAAATTACCAGAAGTCTTTCCCAGTTCCTCTCTAAGGTACGGCCGACACAACGAAAAGGACTCTCGGGGGCTGTTGGGGCATGCCAGTTGGTCTCCGCGGGCAAACTTTGAAGCATTGCAATCTTGTTACTTACAGCTGTCAGCGTTGAGCCTTCCTGGAATTAGGAAGGGAGAGTTGGGTAAGGCAGAAATAATCGATCGCCCTTAACAAAGAAGCAGCAGAAAAATAATACGGCAAAATCACGACGTTGAACTAGTTCCGCGCTTTCTTCCTGCTAGTATTTCCTGATATGAAGGTTTTAGGTTTTGGGATTGCACAGGTGACCAGGTCGCCATGTCGTAAGACTTGAGTCTTGACGCCCGGTAGAACTTCAAGCGAATAAGGAGCATATGCCAGTCCTGCCTTATCGCCCTAAGGCTTTGCTGCCTAGCCCACCGGCCCGCAACATTCATATATGCACAATAGTTATTGCAATCCTTGATGAGGATATACAGCTTTTATTGAGGGTTAATTTTGATGCTCTACGTTATTAACGTGTCCCAAAATCTCATGAACCGAAAGTTATTAATGCAATAGCGTTCAAAGTTCCACCGAAAAAAAAGAAATGCCATCGGTCATAAAATTCGTCCGTTGGTTGGAGGGAAGTGGCGTCACCAGAGTGGATAATTCCAGTCCGCTGGACAAAACTGACGTTATCAGATTAAAAGTGACAGCACATTCGGCATAGGCGTCAGCAGGTTCTAATGCCATCGCATTGCCAATGCATAAGGTAATCAGGTGTACCCGCGCGTTTTTTATTTCAACTGGATCTAAACACAGTCAACGTAATCAGGTTAAGAATGACATTATGCCACCGCGGTCACTGATCTGGATTTAAGACTGCAGTGACGCCTAATTACTGCTTTTAAATGGAGATAACACTCACCCTGTCGGTTGACTCTGTGGAGTCGTACGATTAACAGGCCTACAAAGAAAGGACACAACAACCGTAAAGGTTAAAAAACTAATTATTAGCAATAGATCAGGTTTAGAAATGGTAACAAGAAATATCATAAGGAGCCAGAGATCTAAATCGAGACGCTTTTTTTGGTTTTATGGGGTTTAACGTCCCAAAGAATCTCAGCCTATGAGAGACGCCGTAGTGAAGGGCTCCGGAAATTTCGACCACCTCGGGTTCTTTAACGTGCACTGACATCGACAGTACACGGGCTTCTAGAATTCCATCTCCATCGAAATGCGACCGCGCGGCCGGGTTCGAACCCGCGTCATTCGGGTCAGCAGCCGAGCACCAAATACCACTGAACCACCGCAGTGGTTAACCGAACTGAAACATGAATCCAAACGTGTGCAACGCACAATGTACAAACGTTCATTACATGCGCGAGCTGCGTTTCACAACGCCATCGGCAAATTGTGCCCGCATGGTCTGGATCGCATGTTTTCTAGAAAACTTGGCAGGATTGGCACGCGTAGCGTATGATTCTGAGGTATTACTCATATATAACTTTAAATAATAATTATAAGTAATAAGTAAACACCACGCGGTTCCGTTATCTAATCTCGATCGCTTTAATTTTGTCTATGATGCGGGAGATTAGTGTGATAAGTACAGATTTCGCTCCCAAACGCTCAGGCATATTGTTTATCATGCGTGTGCTAGATTCCACGAGATTGTCCGTTAGTGCCATTTTGCCTCAGAACCGTGTCGTGGTTACTTTGTGTACATTCGTGCGTTTGTGGGCAATGCGATCGGAATCGAGCGAAAAAGGTGGCTCTGCTCTCACTCTTCTGCTTGAACAGGTGGCGCGTGGAGGCAGCCAGTCCCGAGAGCACTGCAAGCGTGATGACGAAGCCGCACAGGATGACTAGGACGTCGGTCACTGTCGGCGCAGGGTGGCTGTACGGACGACGGCGCCTCCTGCGCAGGTGTAAAAATACCGTAAACGAAGGCCTGATACACTACATCCCACTGCAGTTGAGACCACAGGTGGTGCCGCGGGCCCTGTACTGAGACTTCCTGGCCACCACTTGAACATTGCGGCTGACAAGGAAAGTTTTTCTGCTCATGTTTCGAGTGCAGTAGCTGAGTACTATTTAGGAGTAGAGTATGTAGGCTAACGGGGAGTTCTTCCTTGTCCACCAGTGCCTATGTGATGTTTTTGAATAGAACAATGAAAGAAACACTCATAATGGATGGAGAACTATATGCGTAATGCTGCAGTCCATCGGAGCAAGCTAAGAGTAGTGCGTGGATATCTTTAGTAGCAACGAGGATAGGAATGGGAATTGCAAACAAAGTTTTTCATATTGCTGGTTAAAGGGCGTTACGACTTGTGTTTAGTCGATGATTGGTTGCAAAGTAATGCCGAAAAAGTCGCAGTTATCTTTATGAGTTAAGCAGTCGGCGTGCGCGCGTTGATAAAATTACTGTGCTTTTCAAAATAGACTTCGAAAAGTCCTTTCCTCCTCGCCATCCTCACAGTCTCACACTCATTCTCACAGTCATTCTCACGTTATTCTCACGGTGCTCGTCATTCTCCACAGTAAGCCATAGTAAATATGTATAGGGTTAGTCGGAAGTTTTCAGTCCAGAGGGTCGGCTCATGAGCAGTAAAGTCCGTCAATTGTAGCACCTATGAAGCTAACAAGGCTCTCACTGGAGAGAATGAGACTTAATGTAGTTCATAAATGTTGAGCTCCGGAGTATAGTGGACATTCCACGAAGCGGCTCAAAGGCAGTTTCTGTGGCGTGGACACTTTTCGCTAACCCCTTATATCAGTCAGAATGGGACTCAGCCTAAGTGAATTATTTAAGCGCAAGCATTGCACCAAACCTGTGCTTAGCACCAGTCTTGCGGTCATTGTGTTCAGGTGCATCTATCATGACGTGTCTGGGGACGCCGTCGCCGGCGGCCTCGTTGGCGTGTCGCTGGTGCTTGGCCGCGGTCTTCGTGGCTCCCGAGCTGCCAGACGCCGCCGACGAAGAGGCCCTGGACGGGTACGTGGCAGCACTGCCGACGTGGCGTTCGTCACCGGCCACAGATCCGGGGGGAGGCGGTGACGGGGACACATCCTGGCACGGGCTGGACGCCCGAGAGTCGTCTGTGGGGGGCGCCGGTGGCGAAGGCGCCTCTGACGGGGAAGGCTCCGGCGAGGGAGTGTCGGCAATCATCACTGCGTGTTCGTTGATCCCAGAATGCGGATGAATACAGGTTGTTTGCCTAAGAGCTTAATACATGTAATATTGCCTAGTGAAACGTTACACCGAATGATTCCTATAATTCTGCAACCTATTAATATCGCATAGTGAAACGTCACACTGAATGATTCCTATAATTTTTCATCGTTTCTGTTAGCGCATAAGAAAACTTCATGAAACGTACAGTCCAGAAGGACTGTGCGGAGAACGTATACGGAGAAGCCGAAACAAATACCGACTCCGTATGACGTCATGCAATTGCGGAAAGGACAGAGAAATATTTAGAAAAAATCATAGAAAGCTTACGAATTTCCCTACCTTCTTTCATGTTAAATGGACACTATTTTGCTCCAATTCTATCATGGCGCTGATACGAAAGGTCGCAGTTAAGACTTTGTTATGTACATTTATTATTCACTCATATGAAAACCAGGTGAAATGCAAGTCGACACTTGACCACAGTCTGCTCTTCCCATAGCAACGCCATACGTATATTGAATAATCCGCTGCAAGAATGCGTTACCTTCCTAGAATCCGTCACTAAATGTAACACACGTGGGATCTCCGGGCTATTTTCGCCTGTGTGATGAATGCTATCTCTTTTGAAATGGCGTCCACACCACGACCGACGCTCATCGGACATAACACTAGTAAATCCGAAGGACGGAAAGCTTGGCAAGCTGGTTCGCACCTGGCATAGTTACAACAGCGCGTATGTCTGCGAACGAAGAAAGGACAAGACAACACAGCACTGTGTTGACGCCCTGTTGTCTTTGCCTTTTATTCATGCGCCGTCATTTGCGCGCTTGTAGGTACGCCAAATAAATAAATTGTGGAGACATGTCCGCTACTGTACCGACAGTCGGGGCAGTGGAGGCTGCTGTTGTCTCGACAGCCGGATGCACACTCTTCTTGAGGACCTCGCCCGTGTCGGAGTTCGTCACTACGGCCTCCACCGTGACTTCCTGTCCCTCGGGACCCCGTCTGGAGAGATGCTGTACCACCACAGGGTCGGGGTCAGACACCACCGCCACTATGTCGCCAGCATCTACAGAATGCGGGTAGGAGGGTTAAACATTTGAAGTATTGAATGGAGGTCGGCTAACCTAAGCGAAAGCGTTTCTGCACTATAAGCAAAATTCTGACTTGGTTCGTGCTTTGATGCCTTGCATGTCCAATATTCTTGGAAACAAATATTGAAAATTGGAAGATTTTAAGATACTGTTATGGAAATATTGAAAGTAATTCATTTTATGTGTAGCAAAATCTTTATTTTAACTGCAGAAGAACCGAAAACTGAGCGAGATGGTGCATCTGTGCAAGTGTTTCCATCGATCGCATCGAACAGTTACTGCTGCCATAGAAATCAATAGGGAATGCTTTTGACGATAGCAAGAACATTAATAGAAAAAAAAGTACACGACTGCCGTCGATTGATCTGCAGATATATATTGAATTTGTTTGTGAAATCTTACATTATATGAAAAATAATTGCGTTTATAAACGATTTCCCGCTCAAAAATGCGTTTGTCCAGGATTGTTGCGTATGAGGAACTGCGCAATATGATGGCGGCCCCGCATTTAAGGCGCCGGTGTTATCGTAAATGCGTCTTTATAGTAGATCCTTTCTTTCAGCCGTGGAAAGCAAGTGGAGCAAGTGGAAGCTTGTGCTGGCCCCAGGAAATGAGTATCGAAAGTATGTAGCTGTTCGCACGCGACAAATACGAGAGTTTGGCAGGCAGTTATAACATCACAGAGGTGGAAAATGTTTTCAGCACATGCAAAAAAATTCAGGCCGAACATAGCGTTCCATATCAAAAAGGTGGAAGGAAACCTGCTTAACCTAAAGTCTGACTAATACAGAAAGTAGCTTAAATAGTCACTCGGTTAAAGGAGATATCAGAAAATGAAAGCAGCAGGATTCTTATTTTCCGCCAGGGCTTTGACATTTAAACCACGTGTTTCGAAGTTCCCTTCCGAGCTACGGCAGTGGAAAATTTCAAGAAATCAATGGACGGTTATTATCGGGCAACGCGAGGTTCGGCCACAACTGCTGGTGGCGGGGAAGATAATATTGCTTATTTATTATTGTTTGCCTTCTTAGTCTGCGGCACGTCACTGTGCTGCCGCTCGTGACGTCCATGTGTTCCGACCACTGAGCACGGGGCGTTGGAGTGACGTCATGCGTGACATCCCGGCACGCTGACATATAACAGCGCGGCTAGTCCCGCTAACGCCAACGCTTACTACTCATAACCGGGAAACGTGCCTTTAACAGCTCTCGCTATTAATATCAAAATTCCCCACTCTTAATCCTCTGTTGTTTCGAGCCACCCATGCAATAAAGATGTTCGAATTGAATAACTGTTAGCTTTGCAAGGTGCTGGTGACGTACTTTCCTTTTCGCTGTGGTCCAGAACAGGTCATGGTCAGCAAGACAGCGCGCTATCCTCAACTTTCTTCATAACCTCATATCATAGTTTGGTTTATGGATTATTTGGCTTAACGTCCAAAAGCGACTCAGGCTATGAGGGACGCCGTAGATGAAGGGCTCTGAAAATTTAGGCCACCCATGGGGTTCTTTTACGCGCACTGACGTCGCACAGTACACGGGCGTCTAGAATTTTGCCTGCATCGAAATTCGACTGCCGCGGCCGGGACCGAACCCATCTTTCAGGTCAGCAGCCGAGCGCCATAACCACTGAGCCAACCTTTGATCCATCGCCAGACGTGTGCGCTAAAAGAAATGGGGTGCAGGTGCTGGAAGGAGAGGGTGCAGGAAGAGGACGAATAGCCTTCTTGTTCGGAGGGACGCAAATGTGCTTCACGTAAGGGCAGTGAGCCTGAAAGGGGGAGGGAAAGGGAAGAGTAGAAGTGGATGAGTGGCGCTCTAAGCCCACAAGGGACACTCACCAGCAGTTGCAGCTTCTACAGGAGCAGGAATGCCGTCCTTTTCCATATCGGTGGAGATATCGCAGTCGTTCGAGCTCAGCGAGCAAAGAATAATGCGCCTGCGCGTGGCTTCTCTTTCTTCTTTCTCCTCGTTCGCTGGTGCACGTGCAACTGATGTTGAGGGTTGGTTCATGGTTTGATGCCCGTGCGGATGAGTTGTCGTTTTCTTCGTCTCTACGCCGCAAGAGTAAGTTAGTTCCCGTGGGGCTGGTTTAGGGACGCGTGTGAAAGTGGTGTGCACACCGCAGCAAAGCTGCCTTTATAAATGGGCAAAGTGAAAAGGCCGAACAAGGTTCATCGTCTGGAACCTCATCGGAGTCTCAATGACAAGAGTAAGGAAATGCACAGGGAAGGCAAGCGCTGCTCCAGCGCTGTGAGTGCCTTCTTATCCCCATCCTGAAGTCGCGCTGAGACTCTTAATGCAATAAGGCATTGGCAAATTAACAGTACTGGCATCAGACTTAAGTCCAATAATTTCTGAGCACTTCGCCTATCCGTAAATGGATGGCACGATGGCTCTAGAGACTAAGTGCGTGCCGTCAGAGAGCAGAATTCTTTAACAGATTAGGCCTAGTGTACATTCGGCGGCTCTGGAATGTGGGTAGAATCATCACATAACCACCAGCTTCACGTGTTTAACATGAGCGGTGGAAGGCCAACCGCCTTAAGAGGCAGCTCCGGCTGCTCCGAGGTCGACGCGAATAAGCGCTTTCCTTTCCGAAGCTCTCGATCTGCGGCTGCCTTACCACCTGAAATGCCCAGAAGACTACGTCCGATGCGTGGGGTTAATATAAACACATTTGATGATCCGTTCATCTACGCACTGGAGAATATCAGCTGATCTCTTACAGATGACTGCTGTCGGAGCGGGTGGTTTCCTCGAATGGGCTAACAAACGACATATAGGTTGCCGGTTAAGTTCGGACAAAACAGGAAATTCAGTTTAGGTCCCTGCCTCCTAAAGACCCCCAAAGTTCCAATCCCGATCACTCCCGATTTAAGAAGCATCCGGAGGGACTTCAGTGGAGGGAGATATATTTTTAACAAGACCTGTTGCCGGGCTAATTGGGGATCGTCTGCAAAAGGCGTCAATCGGGACGGCGATAAGTGAAACCCTGCTCCAGAAGTTGAAAGGAAAAGCGCGCAAAAGGTCTGCAAACAATGCAACGAAATCTATTGTGATGCCTTACGTACACAGCATCGCTTACAACCTGAAGGAAGTGGCTAGCACGTGCGAACTACTGATGACAATCTCAGCACCGACGAGGCTAGGCCAGCTGTGCTCACGCACGGCAAACCATAAAGAGAGGAAAAGTGGCTGTGGGAAAAAGGCGCACGAAGCCCAATGTAAAATGCGCGACAGGAGTGGTTTACAAAATACGACTTACATGTGGAAAGGCCTATATAGGCCAGACAGGGCACCCCGTAAATGATCGCGCATGTGAGAATGAGCGTTCATTAGGCGATAACGACAGCAGGAAAATTTTGTCGAAACATTGCAGAGACTGCTAATGTCGTCCATGCCTTCATGAGATAAAGATTCTTGGCAGGGGCAGAAGTGCCATTGCACGCGAGATTTTGGAAGCGTTTTTCTGAGAAAAAAACGATAGCAATTGTGTAAGTGATGTGTCAGTGTGCTTGTACAATAACAAGTTGGCAATTTTGAGCTCTGTCTTTAGGGTATGATGAGTGCACAGGTGTATTAGGGCTTGTCGTGAATGTACCTTTCGTACATGCGCCGGTTTTTTCTATATTCAGGGGCTCGAACCCTGAATAAATCAATTGATAGTTTGCGCTCGCCCTGTGCTATGTGCTCTCTTTTGTGTTGTGGTTTTAGCGCAATGTAACATGATTCCTGTAGGCGATATATCTTTTGTCTTGGTTCCAGCTGAAAACCTGAATTATACCGTACTGTCTAAATATAATCGAAGGCTGCATTAAGCTGGGTGCTAAAGTTGAGTATTGACGTGAAGTTTTCTAATGGTGGTTACCAGCACCTGAACCTGCATATTTCGTTAACAGGCGATGGCGACTCCTCGGTCTAAGGTATACTGCGTGTTTCGTTAGATGACGGCTTCTGTGTTCTCGGTATCACCGGCACCCACGGGGACAATAAAATTTGTCCGGCGTGTGGCGCTGTCTAGCTCGTCGAGGATAAATGGCCCCGTGATGTTCCAGGCCTGGATTTAAAGGTTTTGGTTCATCCCGCGAAGGCATGAAGGCACGTTCGAACGTGGGAACGTGCGCTGTGAGACGCCGATCATTCCTCCCCACACCGGTCACGTGTCAGGCCTTTTTTGCGTGATCGTACACGGTGCGATGCAAAGTCCCGTACATGTGCCCCAAAAGCAATACTAAGCACGTGTCTATGGAAATTTGGCCGGTTTGGCCGCACCGCTCATGAGGAAGAAGGCGAGGATCTCGTCTGGGTTGTATGCAACCCAGGTTGGCAGCATGTGGAAGTGAACACGATGGCTACTCGCACTCATTGCTATGCTTCTTCGTCGGCGGCGCCGATGTCAAGAGCCGCGCCACCAGACTATCAGTTTCGAAATTATGAAAGCGCGAATTGTGTGGTATGACACTCTGGCTTCGTTATTTTCTTTTTCTTCAGCGCTACTCAAAATTCATACAACAGCCGCGCCAGTACGCAGTGACAATTTGCTCTGCTCTGCTACGTCCGTACCTTAAACATATACAAGGTCCGTTAGTACCCCATTATACTACCGGGCAAATGGCGGGGTGTGTATACACTCATCCACGGTGCGGTAGGCGGTCAGTCATGGCTGCCGGTGGATTGCGGGACCCCCTTAGTATTTACCCGAGTGTTCAGGTGGAGGCACAAAGGCCGGGGTCTTAAGGCGCATTTGAGGGAAGTGTGACACATTCGCTGAGGGTCAAATGCCAGTAGGCATTCAAACGCAATCCGCACAATTT
This sequence comes from Amblyomma americanum, assembly GCF_052857255.1. Lineage (NCBI taxonomy): Eukaryota > Metazoa > Arthropoda > Arachnida > Ixodida > Ixodidae > Amblyomma > Amblyomma americanum. The sequence goes on from NC_135498.1 coordinate 81,876,695, forward strand.
TTTTTTCTTAGGCAAAATCTCTGCGTAAACACATCTCATATAGATGCGACCCAGGTTGGCAGCATGTGGAATCTAAAACAGAGACTAATAAGGAGGTCCCTTTTGTGACAATTAAGCCCAAATCTGGCACGTGTAGTCAGATGGGGCGGCGGTATGAAGCTGTAGTGGTCATACTTTTCTCCTAGAGAGGAATTTGGGGGACACGAGGTCTACTTTACGTGAGCCATTTATTGTGTAAAAACATTGCCTGTGATATTTTCCATCAGAAATGTTCAAGAAATTCGTTGTGCAAACAGGACCGACCCACCCACTCGAACCACCTCTTTCAAGAGGTATCCGTGAATCTGTTCCTATAAGTAAATTTGCTCGGCAGAGGTCAGGACGCATGACAATGTTTCGTCCTCCTCGTGTTCACAATAGTAGTAGTTCAGTCGGAATATGTTTAGATACTGTGGAAACACGCGAGGAGTGGACGCCTTAATACGTGTCTAGTTTGCTATTTTGTTGACTCCGTTAGCGTAAGTTCCGGCGATTCGTGGCTATTTGTAGTACTAACCATTGGAAGGGTATGTGTGGTGTCTTGAAGAGAGGCGAAAAGAGGAGGAGGAAGCATAAACTCCTCAAACGTACTCAGAAGGGAGAAAACTTGCATAGGCAGCGATTACGGTTCCATTGGGAAGTGCCACAGCGAGCAGGACCGTTGCATGGGAGGGCCGTATTTGGGTAAACATTTCTTTCTGCATCGTTGTGACCTCGTGGCCAGAACACGCAGCGGTGTTTTAGGGCGTGAGCACCGAATCCCGCTCTCAGCGATTTCTCCGATCTTTGTAAGGAGAATGCGTTACACTGAACCACGTGGCAGGTTGGCCTCCTCGGACACCTGATATTGCGTCGTAGCACAACCTGCCCATCGGATTCTCAGAAAACTGATCAGCGTGCAAGATGGCTGTTCGATTAACGATTGGTCGCGAGAGGTTCCTCAGGAGGAGCAACCTAGGTCTCACAATTCCCACCAGTGGCAGCGCCTTCAATCGCAGGGCTGTGGCGCATCGCTTAAGCGCTGCACCACTGCGCCACGAGTGGTACGAGGGCTCCCAATGATGCATGAATACAGGAGATGATCAAGTTCACATAAATGAGCTTAATTCATCGCATCATACCCTTAACGTGGAGCTTAAATGCCCGCTCCAGCTTTAGTGCGCTGGAAGTAAGGCCCCCACACACCGATTTCCCGCTGTTTGTCCAGAGCTTGCTGATATTTAGATGAAAGCATCGAACCGAAACCGAAACTGAAGTGAGAACTGAAGCTCTAGCGCACCTAGTTTGTATCTGGCCTAAGGGTATGCCGCCTTAAAGGTTTGATCGGATAGCGAATGAGTTAATCCCATATATGCAGAATGTCATTCTCTACATTCATAGATCCCTGGGAGTCCTCATACCACTCATGGCGCAGTGGTGCAGCAGTTAAGCGATGCGCATCTGCCCTGCGATGACAGGTGCTCTAAGCGGTGGGCCCTGTGCGACTTAGCTTGTTCTTCCCAAGCGGCCAATCATTTAACTGCCACTTGCAATGGTGGGCAGTTTCGTCTCTATCCGGTGGGCAGGTAGTGATGACGCTACAAGGTCACGTGACTTATATGGGCCCACTTGCCTCCAAGGTTTCTCTCTGGGGACCGCCATCCAAAGCCATTCCGGTTATTTTTCGCTCACAGCGCCGACGCCGACAACACTGACGCCGGATTTTCTGGAGAACGGGGCCTTTAACGACCTCGAGTTTATGCTTACATATACAATAACACAACCACTCCTGACGACAGCCTGCAGTCAGGATACGCGCTGACATACTTAAAGAAACCTACCTTCAAGTTGCTGGCTTATGGGATCTCCATGAAATCAAAGCTAGGTATTATTATCCATTAAATTTAGAATATAGGCTTTGTGATTATCATGGCGATCTCTAAGGAAGAACTACAACACTTGCATCTTGACCGAAAATGCGTACTATGAACGCGACGCTCGTGAAGGGCCGCATGATCGAGTTGTATCGATGTTATCGATATTATACTCTTGAAACTGTGATGCGCGCACTGAATGGTCCGCTGCTTCCGAAGACAGCACGCCCTAGCATTCAGTCGTAAATACAGGGTGTTAAGAACACGAACTTCAAACTTCATGAAAGTATTTTTCTCAACACGAAGTCCACGGACAGGTTGTCCTACGGAAGTGCGCTACAATTGGAGAAGCCTCAGTACGCTCAAGTTATCAGCAGTATTGGTTATAGATTTCCTACAAAGATCTTTTCTGTGTCATTTTGTAAAGGTAACTTTATACACACTTCTAAAATATTCTAAAGTGTTCTTGAAGAAAAAAAGAGATAACCTTCGTCCGCATCCCACAGCAGCGTAGTCGTTGGATTCCCTCATGTTTTCCCGCGCTTCATATTTCTTGCATTAATATATTTAAGCGCGAGAAAATCCTTGCGAGTGCGAGGGGATGTTAGTCGACAGCGTGAGAGGATGTAAGTAGACGTGAGCCACTAAGAGTGTGAGGAGGAAGCATAAACTCCCCAAAAATACTCATAAGGAGATAAAACTCTTATGGCCAGCGATTACGGTTCCAGGCATAAGTGCCACCGTGAGCATGACCGTTGCATGGGAGGGCCGTATTTGGGTAAACATTTTTGCATCGTTGAGATCTGGTTGCCAGAACACGCAGTGGTGTTTTACTGGACAGGTGCTGTTGTGTCTGCATGCGGAGCTTGTTTGAAGGTGTGCAAGGTGTTCTCAATACTGACACAATTCTCAATACTGACGTGTGCTGCAGTTTAAAACGTTGATATGACAGGAGTTGGCCAGAATGGGCACTGAAAAACACATGAGAGCTAAGAAATAGGAAGCAAATAAAAAACAACTGCCTATTTGCTTTTAATAGAGAGTGGTGCTTTAAAGCTGAGCAGGTGATAATGTAGAGCCGACCAACTACGAATATACATGAACCAATTATTTTCTCGCTGAATAGTGGACACCATATTTACCTTAACCACTAAGTGGGAAAAAAATTTCCACTCGATCAGCATTCGTGTACAGAGATCATTAGATAAGAGAACATGCATAACGGGCGACTAGATAGTCCACAGGTTCAACAGCCGCATTCAGTACTCAGTCCAATTGCAGAGATGCAGGACATGAATACTGCACTGAAAGCGCGGCGGAATATAAAAGTGAAAGATACATCTTCCCGCCTCGTAGAACATCTCCGTCTTCCGCAGTGTTTCTTAATGGCGAAAAGGCGATCGAAACTCGCACATCGCGATAAAAAAAATTGAAAAAATGAGTCGCATGGGCGTGGAAAAGATAGAAAGTCATTGGGCGCTTAAGTCAAAGAAAGAAAAAGATATGACGACGCTCTGATCAAGTCGGAAGCGGTGCTGTGGTGGGCATGCAGGAAAGCGGGGCTCTGCTAGGCCGTGCCGTTGATGACCAGCCTGTGCAGCCTGCGTAGTACTGGTGTGGGGCCACCGCCACACAACTGCCGGTGGTCGTCCAGCTCGGCGTGGTAAACGGCCAGGCACATGCGCGGCCCTTCGCGCTGACGGGCGAGGGTGGCCTGGGTGGAGAGCACCGTGCACAGCAGTGTGAAAAGTGAAGTGCGGGGAGGCGTGAAGGCCTTGCTATATCACGAGCATAAACGAAAGAAGCCAATGGCGGTTTGTCACAAATGTAAGCATGGTGGCATAATCTACGCCTGACTTCGGTCTTAAGTCAGTCTGTCGCTGCCGAACATGCAAGGATAGATATCTCTTGCGAAGCTCAGACACAATCAGTGACCGCGTCTGATTTGCTTGCCGTACTTTGGCGGGCATTTTGTTGTGTTTTCGCAACTACTTGTGTTTCCCAGTACATTTGTTGTCCGCGCTACCAAACGCCGCTTCCTTCGATTCTATTTATGTGTTGCACCTAAATATTCCTATCGCACTGGTGCTCAATTTGTTTAAATGCTTTTTATTCACACCGCTATGGCATTGCTGGAGAGAAATTTTCCTGATTTTAACGAGAGAGAAGTTTAGTGGATATTTACGCATATATTTATGCGTGCGTATGAGCTAGCCTGGACACTTCAGTCATCAAGATTTGCGCCAATGCTCACGTCATGAATCTACGTACACAACTCATTTCTTCCACTCTGTAAGGTGATAAAATAAGACTTTTCAATTTCAATAATAATTCTTACTCAAAATGAGCGGTACCCTTCCTCTCCTTTATCAATGGGCCTTTGCACTTGGAACATAAACCACGTACCTTGCGTGCGAGGGACCAGTCATCGTCGAAGGCGACCCACGTGTGCTTCGAGTGCTCCATGGCGTAAAACGAAAGCGTGCGCAGGTCTTCGAAGCGCCGCACTGAGAAACGATTGCATACCTGCACAGAGACGACGGGCCTTAGTTGCGAGCATCAAACAAAATGTTGTAACCTTATTCCTACGGATCGTGGGTATCGTGACAAGGCGGAGAAGATTTAAAACGACGAATCTCTAACCATTACAGATACAAAGCCCATAAAAGGAAGCAATAACCTCCTTTAATCTCCGCAGTAAGTCCCACCTTTTTAGGCATTTGAACACAGGACCACTTGTTCCAGATCATTAGATGATCCAAGTGGTTAACAAAGGATAGGCACGTTTGAATAAACATTTGAATCGCCCTAAGCCGCAGAAACATGACCTCGATATCCAGACTAGATAGGCATGTTAGAATAAACATCGAACGTGCCTATCTACCTATCTAGATATCGAGGTCATGTTTCTGCGGCTTGCAGTACACTAATGTCATTAGGGCGAATCAGGACAATAATAGAGCAGGCATATAGTGGACCAGCTTGCAGATGCGCGTCTCAGTGGCCAGATGAGTTCGCAGCCATGCCACTGCGTAAGCGCCGATAGCATCAAGCTCCTCCGGTACATGTCTACGGAAGTACGTAGCGTCTTTGATAAAAGGAAACCAGGCAGTGGAGTTTACTTCTCAGCCCTAAACCGCAGGTCTTATGGCACCTCCAAAAGACCAAAAGTTCCAGAAAAGTGAGAACGTTAGTTCTTGCCGTAGACTGATTTAGAGCCCAAGGAGTGTCAAAAGTGCTCTGCCACAAGAGTAAGAATCGAACCCCGTTTCTTGGTTACGTTTGGCAAGACCGGTACTTCTTCGTCATGTCAAATCTCCATCGTCCTCACATATCATGGCCGTCTCGAAGCAGCCGCCTATAGAGAGGCTCTTTTGCACGTGCTCACTTCGGAGAGGGATATCTCCTGGGGGCCGGTCTGCGCGTCGTCCCCGAAGCTGAGACCCATGTGGTAGCGGAAGAGCAGGCCGCCCAGTGCAAAGGTCAAGCACCACTCCTGGCCGTCCAGGGGCTTGCGCAGCAGCGAGATCTTCTCAAGCTCCTGCAGCTGTTCGCACCGAGTGCTGCTGTTAGCACCAGTTAAGCCCACCAATTTAGAGATGCACACACTATTATGAACAGTGGTTGCTGCGGTTACGTGCGGTTGCGTGGTTACTGCTTAGGTGTTAAAAGCGTACCCGGGTTATATGTTAAGCTAATAGTTCAGAAGGTCATTACAGAATTGAGATCTGCTAGTTCAAGATACTTTTCAACCACTGCATCAGCGCAAATGACGGGATATAGAAGACCAGACTGAACGATCGCAGTTCCTGCTTTGCTACGTATACTGTCTTCGACGCTCCTGCAAGGACCCCCTCGGCAGGCACCAGCCTGTAAGGTACCTAGACTTGAGAGTAGTCAATGAATTCCGCTTTAGAAATTTTGAGACGAACTAATAAAGTCAGAACAGTTATCCTAGATAAGAAAATATAGTGCACTGCTGCTGGTAAGTTATGAGATCACTTGTAGACCAAATCCCATCCCGTGCATCCCGTGGGATGCGCGATGGGCTTCTCTACCACCTTCGGCGACCTAGCGGCCTTGACTAGCAAGAAGAACACCTTCAAGAAGCGCGGACCCTTAAAAGAAGCCCTGCGTGCTCTTGAAAAGTTATTAGAAGTATTTCGCCGAGCTAAACTTGTAGCATACCAAAAAGAGCTCGGCCATGTGGGCGCCTATGTATCGCTGGTACGGGTTGGGCGCCCTCAGCACCTTGCTGCTGAGTTCGTGGTTTTCGGTGCGGAACACCACCACGTCGGGGCAGCTGCGCATTAATGGGATCCAACAGTTACCACACACACAGAAAAAAAAACTGTGAGTGGAGCACGCAAATATTACGCGACAGCGTGAGGTTCCCTCCTGCAGAAAATTTGGAGTCGTTTGCGGCGTGAGCGAAAACTCCGGATTGGTCGAGAAGGTGGCTACGTCACACTTGGAGAGGCAGATTTTAAAAGTGATTGAAACATTATAAAACTGGTGATCGAAAGGTCGCAACATGACTCAAGCCTCATTGCGACATGTAAGTATACCGGGTGTTTTAGAGCAAAAGCTCTACTCTCGTACAAAGCTGCAGGTCATCTGGATATGAAATTTGACCTTCAAGCCAGGAGGAGCGGAGGCTTGGCTCTGACGTCATGCCACGTGACACGCCACGCCTCGCCACAGCTGCATATGCAGAGCCAACAGCGCTCTTGAAACTGCCGGAAATCGCGTGACACGCCGTTTGCTATATGAAAGCGTGTAGCGTGTGCTTACTTAAAAGAGCTTTCACTCGTCTTAGTAGGTTCAGTCGGCTGGACCAAAGCTATTTTTTGGAAGGTCTGAATGAAAAAAGAGAATAGATGTTTTGAGGCAAATTTAAGACAAGATTTTTTCGGCATAGCATTTATCCTGCTGTCGGACATCAAAAAACAGGCGAATCATGTTAAGTAGCGAAGTGATTAACAAAATTCAAAGAGTTGCAATTTTCTGGTCCCGGTTTCGTGCGGGCGCAACTATTGAAGTCATCAATCGACTAGCCAGTGAATTTAACATAGAAGTCGCAATGGCACCTTCACCAGAGAAAAATATCAATGAATTGGATATAAAACACTTGTGTGCTCATCACTGTTCTAAATTGCTGCACAAGCCCTTTGTGAGAATGAAGAGAAGGAGGTCTGGACGCTCTTGAGACGTGTAGAAAAACATTTTGAATACACACGAAATAACAAGCCTACGGACTTACATCTGCCCTATCGTTCTTACTTCTCCACAGTTCTCGAGCTGGAAAGTTGCGTTATTAAGTTCCCCACCGTACCGCTCAAGAGCAAACCCTGTTGCGTGAACACTTTCCAGAAAGGTCTGCCTGCCAGGCAGGCTCTGTTAAACTAGGACGGCCAAACAAATCTATACACCGTGTCACAAAAGCATCTCCACAAGGAGAAAATAGCTTCACAGACTTAAAAGCAGGTATGCGTATAAAGAGAAGGATGGATTAAATAGAAAACGGGCAGTGAGCAGGCCCACTGGAAGCCTGCGGTTTACTAGCGTTACATAGCGACTTGTTGCGTTGTTTACTGGCCACCCCTCCGCTTAACGGCGTGATCGCACGTACTCGACCAGTTTCTCCATGTTGCCGTTGTTCGCCAGGAGTGGGCCGTAGCGAAGCCGCAGGAACATGGTGGAATCCGCGTCGGTCCTCTTCATCTCCTAAAGACAGGATAGATTATAATGAGGGAATCTCAGCACCACTCAACACTAACCACCGGTCGTTTAATGCTCGTACAGGATAGAAAAATGAGCTAGAAGCGACGTTTGATTTACACTCCGGTTTAGAAACAACGCTGAGCACATCTCTAATTTTCCTTATAGTGCCAAACTACCTACGCAGCCTCTCACGCTATGGAGCAAAATTAAAGTCTAAATAAACTTGTAGGATTGTCATTTACTATCTGTTTTCAGAGAAAAGTGCGACAAGTGCTTTATTACGCGGCTTCGAGCCGCTTTGTTCACGACCTATCTCTTGTGTTTTAAGTGTTCAAAATGGCGAGCAAAATAAGCGTGGATGTCAGCGCAACTGATTGGCTAGTTCCAGAGCCAGCTTGAAGCCTGAAGACCGGAGCACCCTTACAAATTGGCTACACTATACAGTTCGGGTTAACTTTTCCAAGCGCCTTGGGCAAGAAATTTCTCTCATTCATGCATTAAAATTTACAATCTGGCGTCGCTTTAAATGGTAGCAAAATTCGTGGAAGCGTAACACTGTTTTGTTTACTTTTTGCCTCACATTCTACAAGCTACATGGGCACTTAGCTTACCACAACTAAGTGCAGATGTACAGTGCGTCGACATAGTTGCTGGAGCGTGCTTTTTCCTCTCAATAAAAGCTGTATCAGTGCAAAAACCAGTACCAATACGTTGCCTAACGTCTAATGATCCAAAGAAAATAAAAATGTTTCCATATCCTAAATATCCTCGCTCGTTGGCATAACCTACATGTGCTTTAAATGTTTAAATTTACAGTGCCTCTCTAAAAAGCTTCAGAGACAGCATGATTAGCACTACAGAGCCAAGTAAACAAACGATTATACTTTATGGTTTACTGTGGTTTCACGTTCCAAAGCGACGCAGGCTACAAGAGACGCCGTAGTGAAGGGCTCCGGAAATTTTGACCACCTGGGGTTCTTTCACGTACACTGACACACAGTACACGGGCCTCTAGAATTTCGCCTCCATAGAAATTCGACCGCCGCGGCCGGGATCGAACCCGCGTCTTTCGGGCCAGCAGCCAAGCGCCATAACCACTCAGCCACCGCGGCGGCTAAACGATTATATATATATATATATATATATATATATATATATATATATATATATATATATATATATATATATATATATATATATATATATATATATATATATATATATATATATATATATATATATATATATATATATATATATATATATATATATATATATATATATATATATATATATATATACATACATATTATGTGTATTAGAACCAGAGGTCGAAAAGAAGTTTGTGTGATTTATGGAGGCATTCTTATTATTTGTGTTCCCTTTTAATTAGCGTTAAAAATTCAAGGTTCACCCATTGAAACTGTTCTTTAGATGTTACACCTGGCGTCGAAAAAGCGCTAAGTATCGGTTATATGTACGTTTCCATTTGAAACGGGCAGGAAGTCAGTTTGCAATAAGCACAGATATGCATAATAAAGTGAAGAACACAGAAAATCACGCATTCACTTCTGACTTCACAAGCAGTAACCACGTCATTGTCCTTAAGTGCTCGCGTTGAGAAAATGCCAAGTCGCTTACTTCGTCACATCTTTCACATTTTCGAATGCGATATGATGCAGGTCGACCTATATAACTTTCCAGCAAAGGAAACCTTGAGCAACGACAGACGTGCATCTGTATTTCGTCAGCGTAGATATTGCGTCATTCGGATGGCGGGTTTGGCCTGTACTACTGGCGGCACAGATCCCCAGGGTACGTCTCGAGCAGCAGCACAAGATCACATTTCGGTTAGAGGGTGGCTCGATGCTAAACTTGTGGGCACGAAAGTCTGGCCTAGATGCTGTAATATGTGCTAGTGAAATGAGGTGATGGCTCTGATATATGTCATCTATGGGATATATTGCTTTTCGCACATCCTGGAGACTTTGGCCCCCGTTAGACGACGGCAACCTCACCGACTTGCACGGATTCTGAGTCGTCCTGTTGAGAGCCAAACAGATTCGAGTGCAGCGCTCGCCCACTCGCCTTGCAGGCCGCCTGCAGCCTTGCGAGGACCTGCTCGTTGAGCGCGATGGCCGGAGACAGGCGCACCTCGACGCCGTGCAGGCTGGCGTTGTTGACGAGGCGCGCCATGGCACGGCCCAGCCGGTGCCAGCTCAGGAGGCTCGGGAGCCGCTCCCACAGCGGAGCCAGCGGCATCGAGGCCAGCAGCTGCGGGGACAGCGAGCCCGGAGTGCCCAGTGCGCGGAACGCCTCGAAGTTCGCGCTGTCTGCAAAGCAAAGTTACGCCCCCAGAGGCTTTTTCTACGGCAGCACCTACACGCAAACTCTGCAATGCGGATGCCAGTTTCGGAAAATGAGGCCAAGGACGATTAATGTACAGGGGGTTTCATGTAAGACTTTACACAATTTAAAAATAAGAAAAAAGGCTTTTTGAGCTACAAGAGCGCTTTTGTCAGCGGTATAGTACATCAGAATACAGCCAAGATGTGGCAACTAGCAGGCTGGTTAACGAATATTGGATAGTTAACTTTGGATGTTGGATAAGAGTGGACGTTGAGACGTCACCACCGGAGCCCGCTGTACTTTTTTCCGGAATCCGGCGTGCATCAATATATCTGTTGGATACTACTTCACGCCAAACGGCATGCTGTTACAATAATAATAAAAATGACCATTCGGATCTCTGAGGGTCGTCACACGCTAACCGTGCGTTCTGGCGAAACAACCATTACATTTCTTCGCTTCAACATAAGTGCGGTAAGATCTCCCGTTGGGGCTGCCGGGAGAAAATAGAGCAGCATTTCAATATGACCATGCTTGTGGCGGGATTATTCTCGTGGACATACACACCGGCAGGTAATAGCGTGTACTCGACGCCGTCGCTGAGTATGTCCATGTCCCCGGTGTAGATTATGTGCGAGCAGAGGCTGGACAGCTCGGCCATGCCGGACAGCCGAGACACGCCGCACACCAGCGTCGGGGGAACGACTGCGTGGACCCGTATAGAGGGTGAGAGTGAGCATCAGACCCTAGGGGGCGTCTCATTGAGTTAATACTTTGGTACCTCGATGCAAGCGCCTCCACTTAGTTGGAAGACGCCACTTTGTTTCACAAGGACATCGAAGGCCTCTGATATGCACGTGACACTTCTGCATTTTTTACCTTATATAAATAGTCCTTCTATGCATAGCAGCTGTATTGGACGATCTCGTGGCTCAGAAAGACATAAATTCCATCTCTCGAATTATTATTGAGTAGATGAAAATTGAGACTGCGGTTGAAAATGACATGGGAGTCGGCATGCCCTGAGCGGCGAAGCTTGGCACCGAGACATCCTACCACTGAAGCGTACACAAGCCAGGGAAATAGTCACAAAGTTCCCAACCCGACAACGTCACATGCAGAGAGAACCCACAAGTGATTCTGACGTTACTGCTTTTTCACCGACACTTGCAATGTAAAAGTGAACTATATAGAACCGGAATTGAATATTATTTGGCGGAAGCTGGTTCAATGTGAGCCGGTCAAGCTAACCTTATGCGAATTACGCTCCTTCTTTGTATGTCGTTCTGCGGGTGCTCGTCAACATCTTCACTGGCGTCTCGAATCTAGGTGCCGCATTCGCATTACTAAAATGATGGTGTTCATATAGAATCCTCTCTACACCTCTCTTTCAATGTAATACCGGCCTGGATCGAAGGCGTATAAATATCAAATAATGCATGCGCCCTGAAGGCTTCCATGTTCTCTTCACTTGAGCATTCAAATATCTTCCGCCAGCGCAAGGATGACTATGTTTTGGTAGATGGAGACTTCTCTCACAGCTTTATCCTTGTTACAGGTTTATTTTGCTTGCGATGAGGCCGACTACACCGTTGGCGGATAGCAGGTGCTTTGAGTAGAGTACCGGAAGGCTGTGCGAACAGTTCACCAGGAGACGGCAACCGAAACGAAAACGATTCAGGTGCTGTTGAGGCATTGAAATTGTGTCCCGTGAGCAACATTTGCAGCCGTGCAACAATTTACTTACAGCTGTCCGCGTTGAGCCTTCCTACAATAAGAAAGGAAGTTTTGTGTCAGTGAAAGAGATTGCTCTTAATTAACAAAAATATATAAGAAAAAGACACCAAAATCACGCAGTTTCGCACCTGCATTTTTCTGTAGGAAAACAGCGCAGAAAAAACAGGACAAGAAAGACAGACAGACTCGAATGCTGTCGTTGCCAGTGCAGCCGGTTTCAAAACTCCATGACAAGAGAGGCGCGCGGAAAACATCGAATGGCGCGGCGGCATTATATTTGTGTCTCTCCATAGAGAGCAACACTCACCCGGCCGGTTGACTCTGTGCAGGCGTACGACTAACACGTCTGAAAAAAAAAAGCAGAAGTGGAACGCAATCTTTATAATGTAGTTATTGTTATAATTGTCAGATATAAAAATGGTGACCAGAATTTCCGCCACCATCCTCAGACCCAGAGTAAAATATGACTGTTGGTGGGGCACCAGCCACTGGGAGCAAATAGACGAACATTCACTGCGTGTGCGAACCGCGTTTCAAAACACCGTCGACAGATGTCACTGGCTTTATTCGGGTTACGTGCCTACAAAACATCGCACGCGCAGCCTATCGCGCATCGTGCTCGAATATTAGTCATATATTTTAGACTGCAAAGTCGCTTGTTAATGCCAAAGCATTTCTAGGCTAAGTCGACGGGGTCGTGTTACCAAAACGTGTCCGCAGCGATTGTGACGTTCTCAGAAGAGTTGGCATCAAACGAATCATTGTGATCGATAGAGGACAATGTGAGGATGATGCGCAAAAATCAATAGTATGATTAGTTTGAAGGTCTATTAAAACGAAATACAAAGGAATCATAAGTTTCATAAAGTTAGTACAGTAGGAGGTACCAAAGGAAAACTGTCTGGAGCGGACTTCAATATAGTGAGTAGACGTGAAAATAGTCCACCGGCAAAATAGTGGAAAAATAAGCAAAGAATTGAAAATAAAGTTTGACATGGATTGAAATATGATGAGTAATAATTAATGGAACAAAAAGTTTGATTGACATAGATTGATTAGTTGAATAATTAGAAGTAAACGTCAATGGACTCAAAGAGGGGTAGAGAGCGGCGACGAGTGTCGATGAGGCGTCAATGCTTTCGCATTCCTCTATTTGGTGTAGCCGCAGTGCTCCCTAACGTTTTGTATGACTGAAAGAGTGCTGGGCACTCAAACCATCCAGATAAGCGTAATAGAGAAGAAGTAAAAGAAAGCAAAAGAAACAGGAAATACTGCATCATGCAATTGGCCAATTTAAATAGCAACGATGCATTTTTATTTAGTCACAGAACGGCGCCCATGAGCGGAGCAGGTTTGGAAGGAGTTGTACTGATTGTTTCCGCGTGGCTGCCTTATTCTGTGGTCTAATTTGGATATCCAGGTGCGTCATACACTACGACAGACCTTGGGGTTATTATTAGCTGCGCGGCACATGAGTGAAAGATATGGAAATATGCACTGATATCTCGCTTCACTGGAAGCTTTGCAGAATTTGTTGTAAAAGATGATACCGGTAGTCCCCCGTCGAGAAGTCCTTAGAAAAGGAGCTTCGTGAGAGGACATAACTAGCAAATTCAACTACGGTGACGTAAACAGCAGCGATCAAGGTGCAGCAATGTCGGACTTGCGCAAGTTATACAAACATGCATGATACAAGGCCAAGCCCTTATATTGGAAGCGGTGTTTGCTGGCAAGAAAATGCGGTGCTGATGCCATCAGACATAACATTGTGCACTTGAGGTAGAATCCACGAGGTCATCTGTTTATCGACCTATCAGCAGGTGCGACCTTTACGGTAGCGCTTTCGTGCGCATTGTCAAGTGGTAAGGACCGTGCATAAATGGTGACGTAATTCTCACTGTTCTGCTTGAACAAGTGGCGCGTCGAGGCAGCGAGAGCAGCGAGCACGGCGAGCGTGATGACGAAACCGCAGAGGACGACCAGGACGTCGGCCACCGTCGGCTTGGGGTGGCTGTGCGGACGACGGCGCTTCCTGCGCGGGCATGAAGATGCTCTCTACGAATGCATCACATTGCGCAGTATCAGTCACTTGCACACCCCACTGCAGTTGCGACCCCCGGCGGTGCCTCAGGCAATGTAATGAATCTTTCTAGAGACTTCTTGTACCTTTTGTTTGAACAGAAAACTTTTCTTCATTCCCAGAGTCTGAAGATGGCGCCAGTGCCGAAAGACTCCCGCAGCGACCTAACGTTAGATTCCGCTTCATACGCAGCAACTCTGTACTTTTTGCCATTGTGGTACGGAAACAAGGATCTGCTGTTAGTACTACTGTCAAGGATCTTCGGGTTTTTGAACGCAAGAGATAAAAAACGGTTCATAATGAGGGCAGAATATCTACAATGCAAAAGTCTCTTTCACCTGAGTAAGATGACCGTGTGTACGGCTTTAGCGGTGACGAGCATGGTAACGGGCATTCTAAATGCAGCCACTTCCGTGGGTTCACATCGCATTGTTTAGTAAAGAGGAGACTTAAAACCAAAAAGAAACGATCCCTTAGAGCTACCGGTCGACTTTAACGTCAGGAAGACTATACACAGACAACGCTTAAGAGGTGCCAGGTGGATGGAGGTTTTTGTAGTTGCCCCTTACTGACCGAGATATTGCCTAATTCAAATAGCTGTCTATAAGATAACTGGTAACTCCAAAATAATTGCAACTGCGATTATGAGTTATGCAGTCCGCAAGCGTGTTGAAGAAGTCACTGCGCTTTTTACACTAGGCTCGGAGAGCTCCTCTGCTCCTCGCCGCTGCCTACAGCGCTGTAATCTTTACCAGAACAAGCTGTAAACACTATGTAGAAACACCATTCAGGAGCGTATTTAAGCCACTCAGGACACTGCATAATCAAACATCTTTAAGCATAAGGATTGCATCCAAACCTCTGCTTAGCACCGATCTTGTGGCCCTTTGGTTCCGACGCATCGATCACGATGTGTTCGGGGACACCATCGCCGGCCTCGTTGGCGTCCCGCTGTTGATTGGCCGAGGGTTTCATGGCTCCTGAGCTGCCGGATGCCGCCGTCGAAGAAACCCTAGACGCGCGACACATGGCCTCGCCTAGGGCGTCGCCTTTGTTCCCGGCCACTAATCCATGAGGAGGCAGTGGCGGGGACACATCTTGGCACGGGCTGGAGGCCCGAGAGTCGTCGGAGCAGGGCGCCGGTGACGAAGCCGCCTCTGACAGAGAAGGCTTAAGCGAGGGAGGCTCAGCATTTGCCCCTGCGTGTACGACGAAAACAAAAAAGCACGGATGAATGCAGTTCGTGCGCTCATGGCTGTTTAGGTATTTGATGTTACTTTTTGTCCTTATTTACATCCTTATTTTATGCTTATTTACAAAGCAAGGAATAGAGAGCAAAAGGCCCTTTGACGCCTGGTTTCAACCTGTTCTTCTTAGAACCACGACATTAGTGGAGTGAATAAACTGGCACAGGGAATTCCGTTCACCATATGTAACATGCATCGGCACCTCTGGTCACTTTTCGCATTTGGGACGACAATGATTACTTTGCAGCGGTGCCAACTTCACGCCCGGAGTTTAGCTTCGCTAACAGAAGTAAATTGTGGATGAATTTTCATTACTCTATCGACAGCTTGGGCAAAAAAAGGACGCAGGCCCACCCGGTTGCAGGGTCTGCTTGACGATCTCGCCCGTGTCGGCGTTCGTCACCACGACCTCCAGCGGGGCTTCGTGTTCCTCCTGCTGGAAGGGACCCTGTCTCAAGAGACGCTGCGCCTCCGCACGGTCGGCGTCCGCCACAACCGCCACCAACGGGCCAGCTTCTGCGGATGAGAGAAAGGTCGCGTAAAACATTTCAAAGTTTTCGTGCCAGCTTTGCTAAGCTCAAGTAGGGTGCTTCTCGCTACAGGCAACATTCCCGTTTGGGATAGTTGGTTCTCATTGCTGAAGCGAAAAGATTCACTAGGCTAAGTAAAGCAGTCGTCGCGTAGGCTGAAGAACGACCTTGAATGACCTTCAGCCCAAACTCGTTAGCCGTGAATGCTAATAAGGTGGATTGTTGAGCTAGTTGGTGCATGTTCGAATAAATGGCAGCGGAAAGTAAACGAAGACATCGAAGAAACACACAAACGAGGACGATGCTGCACTGACAACTGAACATTTATTGGAAAGGCCGCATATTTATACTTAGAGACCAGCCAGTGCTTCGAATGATATCTTATCGATTCCTGCTTGCATCCCGGCACAGATATCTCACTTCTTTTTTTTTTTTCGATAGGCCAACCGATGGCGTGCTGACGCATTGCTCTCCGGATTCACGGATGGCCCAGGCTTCCAGGATTTCTCTTGTCAGCTTGTCTTTGCTCTTTTTCACTACCTGCACGTGGTGAAGGTCAGCAGGGCTTGTTTGTTTTTTGCAAGTTTCGCAATCTCTGCAGTGTATCGCAAGGTTGGTGCCAGACTTGCCTGCTATGGCTGTTGCGTGCTCTCTTGCTCTGTCGTTGACGCATCTCCCGGTTTGGCCTATGTAATGCTTCCCGCAGAATAGAGGGATACGATAAACAATGCCCTGAAAGCACTGAGAATACCTCGTTCTGTGTCCGATTTGGCAATCGGATTTGTTTTTCTGCCCATTCACTCGCGCACACATGCTTTTCGCCTTGTTTGGCGCCGTGGGAATGATCTTGATGTTGTGCTTCTTCCCGATCTTTTTGAGATTGTGGGTCAGCCCATGAACGTAGGGAATAACGGAAAACTTCTTTCTTTGAGTCGATGCTTCAGGGGCACTTTCCTTTTCCCTGCCAAGCTTCTTCGGCAGCACGAGGTCTTCTGCTATGCTGCAGAGCAACGCCAAAGGATATCCGGCTTCCTGAAGCCTAGCAACTTGCCTCTGAAGGCCCTGGCTCATCTGGTGTGGACACGACTTCTTTAGAGCAGATTGCAATGCTGCCCTCACAATTCCTCTTTTGACCGTCTTAGAGTGGTTAGCGCTGAAAGGAAGAAACTGCTTCTTTGCTCGAGGCTGGTATGTCCAACATAGGTGCCCCGGCGAGAACTCAAGGCGTATGTCTAAGAAGCGTAGGACGCCGTGCTCAGGAAGCTCCCATGTGAACTTGAGCCCTGGACAGCTATTCTGAAAGGTGGTCAGTGTGTTGTCTTTTAGGGTGTCCGTGTCCTCTTTTTTCTGCTCGCATAGAACCAAGTAGTCGTCGACGTACCGGACGATCCTCACGATGCGTCTGTCCTTGGTTGCTTCCTGTATTCTTTTGTCGCAGGCCGCGAGGTATAGATCACTCAGGGCTGGAGCGACTCTGGACCCGATGCACACTCCACTCTTCTGAATGTACAGGGTGTCTTCATGGGAAGCGATGGTAGACATAAGGTAGGCTCCCAACAGCTCCAGGAAGGAGTCCACTGAAACTCCTGCGGCGTTTTGAAACGACACAGCTCCCTGCTTTTCTATAGTGTCTCGTAGAACGCTCATCAATTCATCATGTGGGATGGAATAGTACATATCTTCAATGTCGAGTGAAAATCCATAAGAGATGTTCCAGTTGTTACTCTTTATCTCAGAGATTAGCTCTTCAGAGTTCTTGATTCTAAAGGGGTCATCCACGTTTACGTTGCTTAGTTGCTTGGCAAGATAAGCCGAAAGAAGCATCTGCCAAGTGGGTGCTTCTGACAGAATCGCCCGGAAAGGGATCCCAACTTTGTGCGTTTTGGCACTGAAAAACACGGACAGGGTGCTTTGTCTTGTCGCTTTTACCTTGAGGTGGAGCGGCCCTAAGTTGGCGATTTCGAGCATCGATAAAACCTTTTTTTCCGTGAAGTATTTCCGTGAAGTACACAAAAAGCATCTCACAACAGCAAAAAAGAAGGTTTTATCGATGCTCGAAATCGCCAACTTAGGGCCGCTCCACCTCAAGGTAAAAGCGACAAGACAAAGCACCCTGTCCGTGTTTTTCAGTGCCAAAACGCACAAAGTTGGGATCCCTTTCCGGGCGATTCTGTCAGAAGCACCCACTTGGCAGATGCTTCTTTCGGCTTATCTTGCCAAGCAACTAAGCAACGTAAACGTGGATGACCCCTTTAGAATCAAGAACTCTGAAGAGCTAATCTCTGAGATAAAGAGTAACAACTGGAACATCTCTTATGGATTTTCACTCGACATTGAAAATATGTACTATTCCATCCCACATGATGAATTGATGAGCGTTCTACGAGACACTATAGAAAAGCAGGGAGCTGTGTCGTTTCAAAACGCCGCAGGAGTTTCAGTGGACTCCTTCCTGGAGCTGTTGGGAGCCTACCTTATGTCTACCATCGCTTCCCATGAAGACACCCTGTACATTCAGAAGAGTGGAGTGTGCATCGGGTCCAGAGTCGCTCCAGCCCTGAGTGATCTATACCTCGCGGCCTGCGACAAAAGAATACAGGAAGCAACCAAGGACAGACGCATCGTGAGGATCGTCCGGTACGTCGACGACTACTTGGTTCTATGCGAGCAGAAAAAAGAGGACACGGACACCCTAAAAGACAACACACTGACCACCTTTCAGAATAGCTGTCCAGGGCTCAAGTTCACATGGGAGCTTCCTGAGCACGGCGTCCTACGCTTCTTAGACATACGCCTTGAGTTCTCGCCGGGGCACCTATGTTGGACATACCAGCCTCGAGCAAAGAAGCAGTTTCTTCCTTTCAGCTCTAACCACTCTAAGACGGTCAAAAGAGGAATTGTGAGGGCAGCATTGCAATCTGCTCTAAAGAAGTCGTGTCCACACCAGATGAGCCAGGGCCTTCAGAGGCAAGTTGCTAGGCTTCAGGAAGCCGGATATCCTTTGGCGTTGCTCTGCAGCATAGCAGAAGACCTCGTGCTGCCGAAGAAGCTTGGCAGGGAAAAGGAAAGTGCCCCTGAAGCATCGACTCAAAGAAAGAAGTTTTCAGTTATTCCCTACGTTCATGGGCTGACCCACAATCTCAAAAAGATCGGGAAGAAGCACAACATCAAGATCATTCCCACGGCGCCAAACAAGGCGAAAAGCATGTGTGCGCGAGTGAATGGGCAGAAAAACAAATCCGATTGCCAAATCGGACACAGAACGAGGTATTCTCAGTGCTTTCAGGGCATTGTTTATCGTATCCCTCTATTCTGCGGGAAGCATTACATAGGCCAAACCGGGAGATGCGTCAACGACAGAGCAAGAGAGCACGCAACAGCCATAGCAGGCAAGTCTGGCACCAACCTTGCGATACACTGCAGAGATTGCGAAACTTGCAAAAAACAAACAAGCCCTGCTGACCTTCACCACGTGCAGGTAGTGAAAAAGAGCAAAGACAAGCTGACAAGAGAAATCCTGGAAGCCTGGGCCATCCGTGAATCCGGAGAGCAATGCGTCAGCACGCCATCGGTTGGCCTATCGAAAAAAGAAGTGAGATATCTGTGCCGGGATGCAAGCAGGAATCGATAAGATATCATTCGAAGCACTGGCTGGTCTCTAAGTATAAATATGCGGCCTTTCCAATAAATGTTCAGTTGTCAGTGCAGCATCGTCCTCGTTCGTGTGTTTCTTCGATGCCAGCCGTGAATGACCATAGTGGTACAGTAATGGTGTCGTACCCTTGACCTTGACCTATGACCTTTAGTTGACCTTTGACTTTTGACATTGTGTGACATTTGGGTCGACTGTTGACCTTAAGAACATCTGATGGGGTGATGTGAAGCCACGTGATGACATCCGATGGGGGTGCAGTAAGACAACGTGATACCACGTCATAGCCACGTGGTCGTGTAGATATCTATAGAACGGCTGTCGCGAGCGTGTAGCGGAGCTGCCATGGACGAGCCTCAGACGCTTAGTAAGCGTGCTTGCTTTTCGCTGAATTCCAGGGTTAGCCAAGTTAAGCCACTGTCAATTTGTAGGCTTTGAAGAAACATTGGGAAAAGATATCGCCAGCCTGCCTCCAGCTCTCGTCTTTTCGTGAGTCTGCCATTAATTAGTCTCATTGTTCACCAGGACTTGTGTATTTAGATCATGTGTTTGTTCTGAGCTACGGCTACTCAAAATAGAAACAGAAGAAAAACAGAACTTGCGAACTAATGAATCAATGCTATACAACTTGTGCTGCAATCCAGTATTTTTCTGGTTTTCGCTATTTTGAAAAGTTTAAAGCTGGCCAGAGTGCGTGCCCGACTGAAATACCTGATCGAATATGCAACCCATTTCATTCGATTTAGGTACACCCTGCACCTTGTGATTAACCGAAGCAAGGTCACGCACCGCAGTCGCTATTCGTAGTCGGCTCAAGACAGTCTCATCTGCATATCTTCTGTCTAGGTGTCATTCCGGTCTTTCAACTGTTATCTGATGACGTTATAACCACAACCTTGGCTTTATGCCCCGCAATCTTCGTCTTGATACCCCTTGCATCAAATTATTTGCTTACCAAGCTTTCGTCCGACCTAAATTATAATTCTCTTCAGAAATGTGGGACCCTCACCTGTCAAACCTCTCACTAACGCTTGAAGAAGTACAAAATAACGCTATTCGCTTCATTTATTGTGATTACATCATATTGTACAAGTGTTTGTTCTCTAAAATCCACAGGCTCCTTGTCTAATCTTGAAACCAGCAGAAAAATATCTCGATTATGCCTGTTCCATAAGTTTTACCATTACTATTTAGGAGCATCAATCATATCAGCAGCACATCGTTTCTCCAGCCGCACTGACCACAACAAGACCGTGTATCCTGCACCACTACACCCTGCAAGACTCTGAAAGAACTACATCTAATTTCCGATCTTTTTTGTCAAATCATCTCGGGACTGGAACGATCTGCGGCAAAAAGCCGTACACCTTACGAAGCCCATCGAATTGGAGAAAAAGATCGAGACCATCATCTTGTAGTCTGCAATACCAATCCCTCATGTAATTCCCCATACACAGGGTCTCTGTGTTAATTAGGTAATATAAATAAATAAATAAATAAATAAATAAATAAATAAATAAAGCTGTGGTTCAACTACGGTTGGGCCTGGTTCCTATCCTGAAATCACTGGATAGGAAACGCGCCCAAACCGCCAGATGGCGGTTAAATTAATCGTTGGTCGCCAGAGGTTGGTCACCCAATGAACGCTGCGGCTACGGAATCCGAGATCGCTAGAGCGATCCCGGTGGTTGCAGCTGGATCGTGGTTGCAGCTGCATTTTTATGACGACGATTGAGGAAAAGACATGACTTTGCTAGCATATCGCATCACATTAAACAATTAATAACAATAATATTAATACAGCGCTCCTCATAACCGGGCCGCGGCCTCTGAACCTGAAGTACCGCCAGTGAAGAGTTCAATCAAGTCGAGTGCAGATTCCATCGAAAAGCATGCTCTTGTATTGAGCGCACAGAGGTGAAAAGAACCAGCCTTAGTTTATAGCGACAGCACTCATAAAATTAAAAATGAAAACTTCTGCACATCAACCAATAAGCTGCGCTTAAGTTACTGCACCAAGTTGTTTAGAATAGACAATGCTTACTACGAGAGGTCTGAAAAAATTAGCTGCGGTTTAACTACTGCTGAACCTGGTTAAAAAGCGAAAGCTTTGGCGTATTGGGCAAGTAGACGGGGCTTGGCATCTGTAACGTTGAGTGCGTTCCGCACAATGGATTGGCAGGGGCCCCACCCTAGCATTTAAATTAATGGTTGATCGCGAGAGGCTGGTCACCCAGTGAACGCAGCGGCCTATTTCTGCAGTGCCGCGTGTATGTCACATCGTTGTCAGCTGTAATGCATGCAGCCCACATATCTCTCTCCCCACCGCCGCGTACCTCGAAGCGCGACTGAGGCGTCCGCTGCCACAGGGGGGCCAGTCATGCGCCTTTCTTTCCTCGTAATAATCGGAGTCTAGAGCGTTGTCAACGCTAACGCCAGAGAACACAAAGAACGCCGACGGTCTATAGCTTCAGTGCCGCGTTTCTGCTACATTGTTGTGAATGCCAATGAATGCAGCGCACATCTGTCACTACCGCCACGTAGCCTAAAGCGCGACTGAGGTGTCCACCGCCCTAAGGGACCAGTTATACGCCTTTCCTTTGATTTCGAAGAAAATTGGATCGGTTTTTAAAGCGAGAAGCTTCACTACGCCAGCTTTTCGAGCTGTCAGCGGGGCCGCAAGTTTCACCTTGAATGTAGGTAGAGGTCAAATCATGAGCATAACTGGTGGCAGTCAGGTTCGACACATGACGTCAGCTACAGCAGCGACACCAGCGGCGGTTGCACCAACTATGTCGGCATTGTCATTTGACCTTTGACGTTAATCTTGGAGCTTGACGTCCGGTCAAGCGGGAAAGCGTCTGCCGGCATCGCATGCGCAGGTCGTGAAGTAGGTTGAAGTGAAATTGGTTTTTAAGGAAAGGAAATGGCGCAGTATCTGTCTCATATATCGTTGGACACCTGAACCGCGCTGTAAGGAAAGAGATAAAGCAAAGAGTGAAAGAAGAAGGTTGAAAGAGGTCCCGTAGTTGAGGGCTCCGGAATAATTTCGGCCACCTGGGGATCTTTAACGTGCACTGACATCGCACAGCACACGGGCGCCTTAGCTTTCGCCTCCATCGAAACGCGGCTGCCGTGGTACTCCGGATCAGTAGCCGAGCGTCCTAACCACTGAGGTTCTGCATAAAACGCTGGTGCACTTTGACGCGTTCAGTAGAACGCTAGGTGTGACCGATGCGACGCCTGCCGTGGAGACCTGCACCCGATCCGCGCCCGTGAGAGTAGAAAAATGAATTGAAAATTGGTTTTAAGGAAAGTTAATTACGCCTGTCTCACGTATCTCTGAGGACACCCGCACCGCTCCCGTAAGAGAAGGAAAATGAAAGTTGGTTTTAAGGAAGGAAAATAAGGCTTTTCTCGCATATCTCGGCGGACACCTCAACCGCGTCGCAAGGGAAAGGAAAAGTGAAAGTTGGTTTCAAGACCCGCCGCGGTGGCTCAGAGGTGAGTTCCCGGGTTCGAACCCGACCGCGGCGGCTGCGTTTTTATGGAGGCAAAATGCTAATGCGCCCGTGTGCTGTGCGATAACAGCGCACGTTAAAGATCCCTAGGTGGTCGAAATTATTCCGGGGACCTCCACTACGGCTCCTCTCTCTTCCTTTTTTTGTTCACTCCCTCCTTTATCCCTTTCCTTACGGCGTGGTTCAGGTGTCCAACGATATATGAGACTGATAATGCGCCGTGTCCTTTCCTCAAAATCCAATTATTATTATTAAATTGGTTCTAAGGAAAGTAAATTATGCCTGTCTCTCATATCTCGGTGGACACCCGAACCACGCCGTAAGTGAAGGAAAATGAACATTGGTTTTAAGAAAAAGAAATGACACCTGTCTCACGTTAACAATAATAATACTTGGTTTTGGGGGAAAGGAAATGGCGCAGTATAATAATAATAATTGGTTTTGGGGGAAAGGAAATGGCGCAGTATCTGTCTCATATATCGTTGGACACCTGAACCGCGCCGTAAGGGAAGGGATAAGGAAGGGAGTGAAAGAAGAGAGGAAGAAGGAGGTGCCGTAGTGGAGGGCTCCGGAATAATTTCGACCACCTGGGGATCTTTAACGTGCACAGACATCGCACAGCACACGGTCGCCTTAACGTTTTTCCTCCATAAAAACGCAGCCGCCGCGGTCGGGTTCGAACCCGGGAACTCCGGATATGGCGCAGTATCTGCCTCATATATTGTTGGACACCATTTCCTTCTGCCCCCCCCCCCCCCCCCCCCCCCCCACAAAAAAAACAATTTCTTTTTCAATTTGGCTTTCTGAAATTATCTGCAGTATTTGCGCGTCGTTTAGAACCGGATTTTGTTCCATATCTCAGCATACAACGAGCAACAATACAGTTGTAAATATCACCGAACCTATAATAAATATATTATGTCTTGTGCGAGCGCCTTTAGTCTCGTTTCGAATAAAGCAAGATGTTTAAGAAATAAAAAAAATGCCTGCTACTGTGCGTGTGTCAATATGGCTATCAATGGAAACCGACAGTAGCTCGGCCGCAAATGTAGCCAGGGAGATGCAGCTTTACCCGCCGCGGTGGCTCAGTGGTTAGGGCGCTCGACTACTGATCCGGAGTTCCCGGGTTCGAACCCGACCGCGGCGGCTGCGTTTTTATGGAGGAAAAACGCTAAGGCGCCCGTGTGCTGTGCGTTGTCCATGCATGTTAAAGATCCCCAGGTGGTCGAAATTATTCCGGAGCCCTCCACTACGGAACCTATTTCTTCCTTTCTTCTTTCACTCCCTCCTTTATCCCTTCCCTAACGGCGCGGTTCAGGTGCCCAACGATATATGAGACAGATACTCCGTCAATTTCTTTCCCCCAAAAAACCAATTAAAAACCAATTATGCAGCTTCCAGCTTTCGACTAGGATTAACCTGAGCAAAACCACCAGGAATTTTAAAAAATTGAGTTTACTAATCAAGCGCGCAACCTGTTCACATTTCTTATTGTGTAAATAGTTAGTGTATATCACCTCTCCCCATCCTCTCTTCCTGTCATCTCACCCTTTTCATTTCTTCATTCTGCCAGCTATCCTTTATGTCCACTGCCTCAGCTCAGATGCTTCAGTATCGATGGCAGATGCCGGGGCTCAACAAATAACTTACCCTTCCATTTTATTATTATTTTATTAAACCACTACTGCTACTAGAAAGGAAATGGCGTAGTAACTGTCTCACATATATTGGTGAACACCCGAACTACGCCGTAAGGGTTTTGACCTCTGGCTCACTTGGTCAAAACCACAAGCCCCGCGAAATCGTTACGAGGGAGCGTAGTGAAGCTTTCGTGCGAATATTTCTGCCAAAGGTATAAAGGGCACCTGGCAACGTTAGAGTCAATGGCGAAGGGCGGGAACACACAAAAAAAGAATAGAAGCTTCGGTCGAAAAAATTTTCTCATCACAACCGAAATTCTTGCTGCAAGAATTCGCTTGCAAAGAAGCCCGGAGACCCCGCTCTACCATCAATTCGGCCTTTTAACTTAGAAGGCACTGTTTCCAATCATTTCCTATCTGACAATGCCGAGCATGGCGCTCCATAGTGGATGCCTGTGCTCGATAAAAAAAGGGTGGATTTAAAACGGCATAGGGTTTCAAAGAGAGAATAGTTTTCGTATGGGGGGGGGGGGGGGGGGGCAGGACGTTTAATCTCCTGCAAAAGACCATTGCTTTCTTTCGTTTGGACAAATTGAACAACTAGAACAAATTGGAGTCAGAATTTGTCGATTTAGATTACCGCATTCTCATTACAGAGGCCTTTTTCCTAGAAAACGGGAATGTTGCAATCTAGAACAGGATTTAAAAAATTACATACATTAATCGCTTCAATCGGCTGTTTTCGCAAGAAAACTGCACTGGCTTTAAGACTACTTTTGGCGCACGGATCCGTGAAGATGTAGGCTACACCACCACTTATTTCCAAACCGTGATCACGGGGTCCTTTCCGCCCTCGTAGTTAGCAGTTTGAATTGAGTAACGGGGAAAAAGGCCTTCCAAGTTAAAATTCATATCTTAAAGCAATAAAACCGCCTTAGCGTTGCCGTACAAGCCTCAGCATTGCAATCAACAGGCAAAGAACAGAAATTTCGATGCAGTTGATGGGTAGTGTCCCTTGCATTTTAAGGTTCTACCGTTAGCGTTAAGTAGTGTAAGTGCTGCATAGGGCTTTCGCCGAAGGAATAAAACGGCCCAACCAAGCCACTGTCGGCAGGCATTATTTCTCGGCTTAATCAGGAGCTATAATCGGACACAACTCAAGAATTGAGCAGAATATGTCCTTCGAAGAAGGCCCTCCATCCAATGGCATCGACCGATTTTCATTACACAGAAGTTAGTCCGATTAAGCCGTGGTTATTCCACATTCATCTACAGCCTCCTGCAATTTCACGCTAAATGGTCCAAAGGGAGCGGTCATGAGGGAGAGGGGAATAATTGGTGAAGGGGGAGAATTTGTCGACCCCATTGGCTGGAGGGGCTTTGGTTTTTGGGGAAAGGGAATGGCGCAGTATCTGGCTCATATATCGTTGGACACCTGAACCGCGCCGTAAGAAAAGGAATAAAGGAGGGAGTGAAAGAAGAAAGGATGAAAGAGGTGCAGCAGTGGTGGGCTCCGGAATAATTTCGACCACCTGGGGATCTTTAACGTGCACTGACATCGCACAGCACACGGGTGCCTTAGTGTTTTGCCTCCATAAAAACGCAGCCGCCGCGGTCGGGTTCGGACCCGGGAACTCCAGATCAGTAGCCGTGGGCCCTAAGCACTGAGCCACCGCGGCGGGTTTGGGGCTTTTGCCGTATCCATCTTGAGTTGCATCCGGCTATAATGATACACTTCCTGGTCGCTACATATATGATCCAGAAGACTACAATATAGACTAGACTGCGCATCTTTCTAGGTTACTCGCACAGAGAGGAAAAAGCTGCGCTTAGGCGCGTATATTCGAGAGTCAACCTTGAATCAATCTGCGTACGTGCGCTTTAAGAAAGGAGGCTGGGAAGAGATGGTGCAGGAAGAGGACCAATGGCGTTCCTTTTTTCCGGTTGCGTTAGTCTGCTTATTGAAAATGCAGGGAGGGTAAGGGGGTAGAAGGGGACGAGAGCCGCCTCAACGCACAAGGGGTACCCACCTGCAGGTCCAGATATTACAGGCGCAGGAATGCCGTCATCTTCCATGTCTGCCAAGGTATCGCAGTGGAGCGCCTTAAGCAAGGATTACACGCCGGCACGCAGCTGCTCTTTCTTCTTCCGCTTCGTTAGTTGATGCCGTTGATGATGACAGGGAGATGGGCCGATGCCCGCGTTTCTGGGCTGCGGCTCACTGGATGGGATCGACTACTCTCTTTCTTTCTGCCTTTCCAGTTCAGTGACGCGGGCTGGGGAACTTCATTTTGCAATCTTTCTCGCCTGTTCCAACATGCTTTTTGTCTCTCCCTTTCAAATATTAAACCTATCATTTTATGAGACACGTTTCGAGACGCTCGTGAGGGGCTGGCCAGCAGAACATCATCGTCATCGTTACACATCGAAGCAAATACGGCGCTAGCTGTTCAAACTTATACAGTTTCATAATCATCATCATCATCATCAGCTTGACTACGCCCCACTGCAGGGAAAATGCCTCTCTCATGACGCGCCTATTAACCCTGTCCTTTGCCAGCTGCGGCTACCGCATCCCCGCAAACTCCTTAATCTCATACGCCCACCAAACTTTGTGCCTTTCCTTGCTACGCTTGCGTTCTCTTGGAATCCACTCCGTTACCCTTAAAGACCAGCGGTTATCTTGCCTTCGCATTACATGCCCTGCCCAAGCCCATTTCTTCCTCTTGATTTCGACTAGGATGTCATCAACCCGCGTTCGTTCCCTAACTCGCTCTGCCCGCTTCCGGTTTCTTAACGTTACACCTACCATTTTTCTTTACATAGCTCGCTGCGTTGTCCTTAACTTAAGCTGAACCCTTTTAACCCGTTTAATTTACTGAAATTCACCTCGCTGCAACTCAATCTACAGAAGTAAAGAAACGCGCGCGACAGGCTCTTAGCCCGCCGTGTTTGTCTCATCTCATGGCCATTGAGGCTGAGAGTATCCACACAACAAGGATATTAATTTAGCGGCATAAATCATTGACGTTGGCGAACTGTTTCAGATCAACCTTTCTTTATGCTCAGATGGGTGGTGCGATGGCTATAAAGACCATAAAATTTTTGGTCCAATTAGACAGCAACTATTAGTGCGTAAGCGTTGTATAACTATGTTTGCTGCTTCGTGTCATCACGAGCTTGTCATCACGATAACGTTCGAACGAACTGAGTTATAAGAAAAAGAATGATTGCACTAGATAGAGCGTCATAAAATCTCACCGGAGAAATCATGAGGTCTATTTGGGGTAATTAGGTAATTAATTATATCCAATAAGTGGAAAAATGTGACAAAATGGCGTTCGGGGTCACGGGTCACCGTGGACATCAAAAGTGTGGATGGGTTACGTCATAGGTGTGATGTCATATGGTGCGACAATTAGAGCTTACGCATTCCTCCAATGCGGGGGCCGCAGAGATCTCGTAATTTTTTTTTTCATAACGTTTGACCGGACCTATGTTTGGGAGCATCCGCGTGTTCGTAAAAATCAATTGAAAGCAGCATCAGTGGGCATCTTTAGGGCCACCAATACTCTCGGTGGGACTGGCGCTGCCTTATGCTGCAGAGATCTTTTCTCATACCTGTTTTTCCAAAAACGGCAAGCATTGTTCTCTTTCTGCACCTTAAGACCAACTCAAGGAGCGATAAAACAAGAGTAGGTTTTTTAAGCAAACAAAAAATCGCTTGCGGTTTAGATTTACTAAACACGAAATATTCTGCGAGAGCGCAGTTTTTTTTGCAGGTGGTCACCGCCGCCACGTACCTGAAAGCGCAGTTGAGGTTTCCATTGGCCCAGGGAGCGTTACACGCGTCTTCAGCTTTTTCACTATAAATTCCAATTTACCTAATGTACGCCGACGACCTATGGTCCAGTGCCGTGTTCCTGCAACAGCCTTGACAACGCCAACGCGTATTGCTCTATAGTGCCGTGTTTCTGCCACAAAGTTGTTCACGCCAATGCATGTGGCGCACATCTCTCTGTCACTTTAGATACCACCGCATAGCTCAGAGTGGGAATGTTACTTTGGCAGTGGTATTAGTTGAGCAAGATGATGATCTGCAATGCACAGTGCGAGAATATGTTGTAATTTAACACGGGCTGTAATCGGCTGTGGCGATCACCTAGTGCTCTCGCGCAGCAGCCTGCAACGAACGTTTGGGGTACCATGCCCGGAATTTGTCAGACTTAAAAGATAAGTAGGCACATTTAGTTGCGCACGTAATGAGCTGCGACGGGTGCGTGGCGCGTTTGAATGAGACAAAGATTCTTGGCAAGAGCATAGATAAGACGGCGCGTGTTAGCCTGGAGGCTTTCTACATAAAGAAATTTGGCTGTAGGTGCATCCCTACACCTTCTTTATCTCTTTTTGCCTCAGACTTTAACTTTTTAGATTAAGTTATCATGTAATTTTTCTTTTTCTTGTGTGATTTTTGGCTGCCTTCTCGTTTCTTCGAAGCGATGTTGCCTCTGTTCACCTCCTCCTCCTTGTATCCTGCCTTCAATAAAATTCAGTTGTGAGTATAGCGCTTGTGTCTCGTCGTCGTTCGTCCTTGTGGTTTGCATGGTTCTAGCGCTATGTTTTCTCTAATTAAAGTAAGCACCAACTAGCCTAAAAAGAGGTGTTAATAGAGACGAAGAAAGATGCATCTCTACTTCAGAGAGAAACGTTTAAGGGGTTCGTTATTGCCTTACAAACCTCTTTTCTGTGACTGGGAATTAACATCTGACCTTTGCAGCTCGAATACCTTTCACTTTCTCTTTGGACTACATCTTAGTGCATAACACCGGGGACGCGGGCTTCAATGTGACAGGGCCCATGTAACTGCACTCCAAAGAAACTGAGAGACAACCAGAGTTACAGGAATATAGAGACGTGTCCCACTTACTATACAGATACTAGTTACCTTCGTCGCGGTCTCTGGGGTTACCTACAGCAGTTTTAGAACCGACAGCGGAACATTCACATCATCGTCCTGATAGCGTACGAGGCCAATGAGTATATCTTTCTTGAAATGCCGCTGTTGTTCCTGAATCGGCGCCTGTGCAGAACGCGACATCGTCGGTTTGGAGTTCGTTACCACTGAAGTGGCCCGAAGACAAAAAACGTGACGTCGCTCGCTGATTCAATAAGCCCTGTGATATCGGGAGAATGAAATTCTATCGCGCTGCATTGAATTCACTTCCATTTTATTCTGCTGCACTGAAGCGTCACGCACGCGGCGAAGAAAAGCAAATATAAACCGAAACTATGGGAAGCTGGTTTGAACGCACAGGATTCGCTCCTACAGACCCCTCTTGCAGAGCTACAGAAAGCAGTACACGTGTGCAGTGAGGTTGTGACAGAGTGGAATTTCGAGCCACCCTGAACGCACCCCCCCTCCACCCCCCCCCCCCCCACACAAGAAAAAAGAAAGAAGAGAAACAAGGTGCA